>NC_041385.1:680057355-680087952 GCF_002162155.2 Triticum dicoccoides | reverse complement strand
TACAGCTAAGCCCCCAAGGGAGAGGCAGACTCACCACTCGGTAGGATTTTTATCACTTAGGCGAGTACTGGACTGAATCTAAGCCCCCGAGGGAGAGGCAGACTCACCACTCGGTGGGATTTTTATCACTTAGGCGAGTACTGTATTGCAGCTAAGCCCCTGAGGGAGAGGCAGACTCACCACTCGGTAGGATTTTTTTTCTTCGTCTTAGTCGAAACAGATTCGCAGCTAAGCCTCCGAGTGACAGGCAGACTCACCACTCGGTAGGATTTTTTTTCTTCGTCTTAGGCGAAACAGATTCGCAGCTAAGGCGATGTGTAAAAAAGAAATAAACAATAATCATTCGGAAGACTATAAAATTATGTCTTTCGATAACCAAACTAAAAAGGTACTTCTTATTACATCTCATCAGCCCAAGTACTTAAGAGTAAAAAGGGCGAAGCAGTTCCGCATTCCAAGTGCATGGTTCATCTTTGTTGTGCTCGACGTTGAAGAGACGATATGCTCCATTGTGGATCACTTTGGTGACGACGAAAGGGCCTTCCGAAGCGGGGGCGAGCTTGTGTGGCTTCTGCTGGTCCACTTGGAGAACCAAGTCTCCTTCGTGAACTGCCCGATCCCTCACGTTTCTGGCATGGAATCGACGCAAGTCTTGCTGATAAATGGTCGACCGGATCAAGGCCATCTCTCTTTCTTCTTCCAGGATGTTGACTGCATCTTGCCAAGCCTGCTCTGCTTCCTCTTCTGAGAAGAGTTCGACTCGGGCGCGTAGTGGAGCAAATCTCTCGGGAGTACAGCTTCGGCTCCGTAGACTAGGAAGAACGGAGTCTGTCCAGTCGACCGATTAGGAGTTGTCCTTAGCCCCCAAAGCACCGATGGGAGCTCATCAACCCAAGCTCCTGCTGCAAGCTTGAGGTCACGCATCAACCGGGGTTTCAGTCCTTTGAGAATCAATCCATTTGCTTGCTCAGCCTGCCCATTCGACTGAGGATGGGCGACCGAAGCATAATCGACCCTCGTGCCTTGGGAAGCAGAAAAGGCTCTGAATTCATCAGAGTCGAAGTTCGATTAGTTGTCCGTGATGATGTTGTGTGGTACACCATATCTGAACATCAATTCTCTGATGAAACTCACAGCAGTACTTGCTTCAAGGTTTTTAATGGACTTGGCTTCGATCCACTTGGTAAACTTGTCGACTGCTACTAGCACATGGGTAAATCCGCTCCTGCCGGTCCTCAAAGGTCCAACCATGTCCAATACCCAAACAGCAAAAGGCCAAACGAGAGGAATAGTCTTCAAAGCTGATGCAGGTTTATGGGACATGTTGGAGTAAAACTGGCAACCTTCACACTTGTCCACTATTTCCTTTGCCATCTCATTGGCACGTGGCCAGTAAAATCTGGCTCGGTATGCTTTGGCCACGATGGTCCGAGAGGACGCATGGTGACCACAGGTCCCCGAGTGAATATCATTGAGGATCATTCGGCCTTCCTCTAGCGTGATGCACTTCTGGCAGACTCCAGTTACACTTTCTCTGAACAACTGACCTCTCATCACGGTAAAGGCTTTAGACCGTCGGACGATCTGTCGAGCCTATTCTTCATCCTATGGAAGCTCTTTCCTAAGAATGTACGCAATGTACGGCACTGTCCAGTCGGGGGTGATGACCAAAACCTCCATGACCAAGTCGACCACGGCTGGGACTTCGACTTCAGTCGGATCTGTGGTGCTCTTGGGCTGTGGTGACCCTTCAGTGAAAGGATCCTCCTGAACTGAGGGTGAATGCATATGTTCCAAAAACACATTACGAGGAATGGCCTCTCTTTTTGAACCTATCTTTGCCAACTCATTTGCAGCTTGATTTTTCAGTCGGGGTATGTGGTGAAGTTCCAACCCTTCAAACTTCTTTTCCAGCTTTCTTACTGTATTGCAATAACCAGTCATGGCCGGGCTCCTAACATCCCATTCCTTCATCACTTGATTAACCACCAGATCCGAATCGCCATGGACCATAAGGCGGCGGACGCCGATTGAAATGGCCATACGCAACCCGTATAAAAGTGCTTCATATTCGGCTTCATTATTGGAGGAATTAAAGTGGATCTGGAGAACATAGCTGAGCCTATCTCCACGGGGGACACCAGTACTACCCGGCACCTGAACCATTCAGCATCTTGGATCCATCAAAGAACATAATCCAATGCTCCGAGTGAACTTGAGTCGGTAATTCCTGTTCAATCCACTCGGCGAGGAAATCTGCGATCGCCTGAGACTTGATGGCCTTCTTTGGCTCAAACTTGATATCCAGGGGAAGGAGTTCAATCGCCCATTTTGCCACTCGACCAGTTGCATCTCTATTATTCAGGATTTCAGATAATGGTGCGTCGCTGACGACCGTAATGGAGTGATCAGAGAAATAATGTGCAACCTTCTTCATGGTCGTGTATATTCCATAGACAAGCTTCTGATAATGTGGATATCGTTGCTTGGATGGAGTTAAAACTTCAGAGAGATAGTAAACTGGGCGCTGAACCTTGTAAGCTTTTCCTTCCTCCACTCGCTCGACCGTGAGTACTGTACTAACGACTTTTCCAGTGGCTGTAGTGTACATCTGTAAAGGCTCTTTGCTGATTGGCGTAGCGAGCACCGGCTGGGTGGACAGCAGGGTTTTGAGCTCTGCAAACACTGCATCAGCTTCTTCAGTCCACTCGAACTTATCAGATTTCTTCATCAGTCGGTAAAGAGGCAAGGCCTTTTCACCGAGACGAGAAATGAATCGACTCAAGGCGGCCAAACAACCAGTCAGCTTCTGAATGTCATGCACTCGCACAGGGCGCTTCATTCAGAGGATGGTATCAACTTTTTCTGGATTTGCATCGATCCCTCGTTCGGAAACGAGAAAACCGAGTAACTTTCCACCTGGAACTCCGAATGTGCACTTTGACGGATTAAGCTTGATATCATACCTTCTTAGGTTGGCAAAGGTTTCTGTGAGGTCAGTCGGTAGGTCGGAACCTTTACGTGACTTGACCATGATGTCATCCATGTATGCTTCTACATTTCGACTGATTTGAGTGAGTAGGCACTTCTAAATCATTCTCATGAATGTGGCTCCAGCATTTTTAAGACCAAACAACATGGTGACATAACAAAAGCACCCGAATGGGGTGATTAAGGCTATTTTTATTTCATCGGGACCATACAGTCGGATCTGATGATACCCGGAATATGCATCTAAGAAAGACAAGCGCTCACACCCTGCAGTCGAGTCTACAATCTGATCGATGCGAGGGAGAGGGAAGTGATCTTTCGAGCAGGCCCGATTGATATGTTTGAAACCAATGCACATACAAAGTGAATCATCCTTCTTAGAGACCATGACTACATTGGCTAGCCACTCGGAGTGGTAGATTTCACGGATGAACTCTGCTGCCAACAGCCGAGCCACTTCTTCGCCAATTGCATTCCTCTTCTGCACAGCAGACCGCCGAAGGTGCTCTTTGACGGGTTTTAGTTTGGGGTCAACACGCAAACAGTGCTCAGCCAGTCCCCTGGGTACACCTGGCATGTCAGAGGGTTTCCATGCAAAGATGTCCCAGTTCTCACGAAGGAACTGGGTGAGCGCTTCTTCCTATTTGCTGTCGACTGTTGTTGATATATGAGTCGGTGCAGCATTGGGATCGGTCGGGTGAATATGAATCGGCTTCGTTTCACCAGTCGACTGAAATGCAGAATCTGTAGCAGTCTTCTTGGCTCGGAGCAAATCACTCGGATCTGCATTCTTCTGATACTCTTGGAACTCAACTGCTACCATCTGTGCATCGGCAATTTTGGAACCTTTCTGGAAACATTCCTCTGCCTTCTGCCGATTGCCAGTAACTGTGATCACACCTTTGGGGCCAGGCATCTTCAGCTTGAGATACACATAACATGGTCGAGCCATAAAACGTGCATAGGCTGGCCTACCCAGAATGGCATGATAAGCACTCTGGAAATCCACGACTTCGAATGCCAACTTCTCCTTACGGTAATGCTTGAAATCACCGAAAACCACGTCGATGGCTATCTAACTGACTGATTCGGCTTTCTTTCTAGGGATAACTCCATGAAAACTCATGTTGCTCTCGCTAAGTTTGGACATCGAAATGCCCATCCCCTTCAAGGTTTCAGCGTAAAGGATGTTCAAACCACTGCCACCGTCCATCAGTACTTTCGTCAGTCTAGTGCCCCCAACCACGGGGTCGACCACCAGTGCTTGCCTCCCAGGGGTGGCTACACGAGCAGGATGGTCAGACTGGTCGAACGTGATGTATGTCTGAGACCATTTCAGGTATGTGGTCGCCGCCGCCGGAGCGGCCATATTCACTTCTTTGTTGATGACCTTCAATCGACTCTTGCTCTCAACATCAGCAAAAATCATCAGAGTTGAATTGACTTTGGGGTAACCATCATCTTCTTCCTCCTCCTCGTCTCTGTCCGACTCCTTTCCTTTCTCACTGGGTTGATCTCCTTGGAACTGCTGGATCAGGAGTCGACACTGTCGAGTGGTGTGTTTAGGGTAAATCAGATTCCCCTCTTCGTCTTTCTTCGTGTGGATGTGACACGGTAAATCCAACACATCATTTCCTGCCTGATCTTTCACTTTCTTAGGGGGGCCAGGGCCCCTTAGGTTTTCCCTTAAACTTCCCTTGAGCCACCGTTGCGATCTCACCGGGTGCCGCAGGCTCAAGCTTACGCTTCTATTTCCAATTGGAATTACCTCCACCAATCTCTTGGCCGACTGGCTTACTCTTTCCGCTACGGAGTCGATCCTCTTCTTCCCTGTTAGCGTACCGGGTGGCTATTTTCATCATCCGAGTCAGAGTCATATCACCAATCCGACCGAACTTCAGGACCAACTCTCGGTATTTGACGCCCTCGAAGGCGCACACTTCTTGATGCTCTAATATATTTTCAACGGTGTGATGCAAAGTGGTCCACCTCTGAATGAAATCTCTCAAGGTCTCACTCGGCTTCTGCACACAATGCTGCAACTCGGTCAATCCTGCTGGTCGTTTGCACGTGCCCTCAAAGGTTCTGACGAACACTCGAGCTAACTCTTCCCAACTGTATATACTGTTCGGAGCTAACTGAGTCAACCACGCTCGGGCTAACCCTTCCAACATCATAGGAAGATGACTCATTGCTACTTCATCATTTCCACCGCCAATCTGCACAGCCACTCGGTAATCCTCAAGCCAAGTTTCAGGCTTAGACTCTCCAGTGAACTTACTGACTTCGGTCGCCAACCTGAAGTTGGGAGGAATCACCGCCGCCCTGATGGCCCTGCTGAAACACTCTGGACCGGATACATGCACTCTGCTACCACTCGGACGATCTCTGCCAGGGTCTTCTCTATGCGCTATGTTCCGGTCGACCAGGCCTTGAACGAGGATGGATCTCGCGTCGAAGCCTGGTTCTCTTGGGTCGACTGAGGCTCTGCGCTCGCCACCGTGACGGTGTCTATCATCGTTCCACCGAGGCCCATACGACGCACTCCTCGGAGGAGGCGTAGGTTCCCGGCGACGATTGTCGCGGTCGAGTGGATGATCATACTGTCCATGGCCCTCATGTCGCGGGGGCAATTTTGGGTTGTGTGCCGACTGGACCGTGTCCGCTACAACAGATTTGCTGTGAATCCTATTCCGCGACTGAGATACCACTGTGTTTGGCTCTCCCATTGCCCGGAGCAAGGCCCGGATCTGCATCAGCCCTCTGCCAGCCTCCGACTGGGAAGGTTGAATCGACTCTGCTATTCGGGCTGCAGCTGCGAGGTTCTGAATCGGAGTACAGTATACCTTAGGTGGAGGCGGAAAAAGTTGTCGTCGACTGGACTCATGGATCCACTCCTGAGCATGCTCGTCGAGAGCACGCTGAAGGTTACCCAGTCGAGTGCGCTCAGCCAAATTGGCTAGGCGCACCTTCTCCAAGGCCCGAGCCTCAGAAGTTTCTCCAACGATGGGCGTGTGGAGTGCATCCACGTTGCGGCGACGAAGTTCTTCCCTCTGCTGCGAAGAGAGGGGTTCGGGTCGGTATTCCTCGTGGACGCGCGACGGATCACCGCCTCCGTATCCGCCGTCCTCACGGCAAAAACCAGGCGGACTGTGAGGCCCGTCGACCATCAGGAATTCTGCCGCAGGGTCGCTGCTATCGCACTCGGATGCAGTCTCCGTGGAGCCAGTCGACAGATCGAACAGGCCGTGGAGGGTTTCGTCAGGCTCGATTGCCGCGACTTGATGGGTGGCCGAACACCGAGCCACCACGTGCTTCACCCACCGCTGGAGCCGCGATCGACCGGATCGCTTGCGGCGGCGAACAGCGGGGAGTGAAAACACTGTCGGAGCCGACTGATACTGAGTCGACGGCTGCCGGAGAAGGACGCCGCGAACGCACGCACGGAAGTGCGTCGCCCCTCGGACAGGGAGAGCCTCAACGTCCAGGGGAGCTTCTTGAAGCCACGCGAAGTCGTCGGCAACGAAAACGAGCGTGCCGAGACGGATCTCACGGCCCTCAGCCAGTCCGCCGCCGGAAACCATGATGATGATCGGTAAAACTTGCAACCTCACCAACAAGTCGCCAAGACACCTGCCCCAAGGTGGGCGCCAACTGTCGTGGTCCTAAGACTGACAGTAGAAAGGGGGGTAGGTATGGAGAGGCAAGATCTCAGCTATGGTGAAGGTGTACACACGAGGTTTACGAGTTCAGGCCCTTCAAAGTGGAAGTAACAGCCCTACGTCTCGGTGACCGAAGGCGGTCGATTGGATTGTGTGTGTGATATTACAGGGGGTGCGAACCCTTGTCCCAGAGGAGGGGTGGCTTATATAGAGTGCGCCAGGACCCCCGCCAACCTCCATTACAAGGGGCTTAATGTACATAAAGTAGGGGCGTTACTGGTAACGCCAGCCTTAAGTGCTGTTAATGCTTATAAAGACTACGGAGTGAACGTCCAACCGTTGTGGTCCCTTCTGACTCCTGGTCTTCGATAGGTCGAGTGACTCTATGTATAGTCGAGTGACGGTAGGGAGGAGGACCTCCGAGTGACATGGTCGTCGAGTGGATTGCACTCGACGTATTCGACTGGCGTTCTCCTGTTGTCTCTTGGTCCTTTTATCTTCTAGGGTAGTGACCTTGGATAGGACGTACAGGTCAGGCCTATGACCCTACCCCAGGTCTGTATCCTCATCACACTCCGTATGCAAGCATCCGGATGGCTGCCGTGCATTTCTGATAGGATGAGAAGCCAATCTTACCAAGGGCATCTTCTTTGCACTCGAAATAGTTATTGTATACGGCTACCCCCTTTCTAATACGGTTGAAAAGATGCCTACTTATACGGAAACACCGCCGGAATTTCTAATCTTTGAACAGCGGGTTGAATGTGTCAAAGTAGTCCTTACAAAGAAGGGAATGACCGCTCTCTCCTTGTGATTCAACGTCGGAAGGTGCCCAAAAATTGAGCCACGGAACAACGGTCGCTGGCTATTAAGGTGGTGATGGACCAACACGGCAACCAAGATCTCCTCCTCATCATCGGACGAGGAATTGTCGGAGTCGCAAAGGAAACTGTGGAAGAAGAACTCGTCGGCGGAGTTCATTTTATACCTTGGCAAACTGTCGAACAACTTACGGGCGTCGACAAAGAAGCTGGCCGGCAAAGAGATATGCGCCTCCCTTGGGCCTGGCGTCCTCCGACGAGTGTGCCGGCGTCCGGACAGCAGGCGTTGTCAGACGAAGGAGCTGGCCGGGGCGGGGAAGTGACTTCCTGCTCGCGGCGGCGTCGTGGGGTGGGGTGGGGAAGCTTCGATGCCCTGGCGGTGAGGCGGTGGTGCCGGCGACGTGGGAGGTGGCGGCGTTGGGGGTAGGCGTGTCGGTACCGGCTGCTGACAGAGTCACCGGAAAATGGGCGGCGGCGACGGTGGGGCGGGGCCGAGTGCGGGCGAGGGTTTGCTGTCAAGGGGTGGAAGAGGATGATCAATGTATCACCGACTGGCAGGCCAGGGAGAGTAGTTGACGCGCGGCGTGCGCGGCCGTCTCGTATCCGCGCCAACATAAATCAGGCTCAAAATTGGGCCTGAAACGGGTCGGCGGGCGGACGAAAAGCAGACGCGCATTTATTTGGATCGGAGCGTTGGGTCGTCTTTTTTGTCCATCGCGATTCAAACGCACGCGCGCAGCGTCCGGGGCGTTTGATGTGCCGTATTTGTATGCTGTGTGAGAGAGGGGAGGGCGGCTACACCGTCCGGATGGATCATTCGCTACCGGGTAAAGCAAAGGCGAAACGAGGATGGAATGCTCGCGTCCGGATGGAAGTCCAGGCAGGAAGATGCAATAGTGTGCAACAGTACTGCCGGCATCGCTGGATCGGACCTTCAACGGGGCGTCATGCACCCGGTCACAACTCACGCTTCACCGATCGCCATCAGTTCAGACCAGATGCCGACGAGACAGCCACTATACAATCGAATTGTTCAAGTACTTGCGCGCATGCCATGTTACGTACGCCTAGCTAAGCTCTTCTTTTTTATTTTAGAGACAGATGAAAGAAGGAAAAAAAGTATACCTGGTTAATCGTGACGGACCAAAGAAGACCATTGGCGCAACGAGAGAAGCGGCGGGCGCTGGACGCTGGTGGCATCTCGATCACACCAAGGGTCACATCTTCATCTCGTGCCAACGTACACCTTGGAATGGATGATAGTGACCCTGTCCCTGTGTGACCGTGTCCCCAGACGCCAGGGACGGCTGAGTACGACGGAACATACAAATTTGGCGACGGAGACCTCTAGTCTAGTCTAGTTCAAAACAGTACGAATAATGCGGTTTTTCTACGGATGAATAATGCGGCGGAGACTTCCAGTTGAAAACTGTATGATTGATTGAATAGCAGATGTTTCTAATGGAAAGCGACTCTGTTCAAGAAATGGAAAACTGAAAGCGACTCGGGAGGAGGACGTGATGAATTGTCCATCGATTTAAATAGAGACCGCAGCTCGGGAATTTCGCAACATCGAGATGGAGAACTAATGTAGAAAACTCGAGTTCCTAGTCTCAAATTGGCAACTGGTATAGAAAACAGATGGCCGTCAATACATTTTCTAGTTTACATCCCCATGGCTGTCAAGCATGTCAGCTGGGACGGCAAAGCAAATTCCAAAGTTGCCTCCTCATCTTATATTTAATCGTTTCAATCAGCAGATTAAAATATTGGACAGTACGCTTGCATACGCTGTCAGCCTCCAAATGTTGAGGACGATATAGTTTCGGTTTAGATATCTGGCAAACGTTCGGTGACAATGGGATCCCAGCGAACGGCCCCGGAGCCGTCTGGTCAGATCTGATGGATGGCAGTATTAATTTCGCGAAGATATCAATTACACCCAATTTCTGCATGAACAAGCTATCGAAAAACAATCAAGTATGCACACAGGCAAAAACAAAATTAAAAAAAAAACACGTCGCGGTGATGAAACACTCACAAGAGCAATACTCTAACCACCACCAAAGACAACACCCCTAGCCACAAAAGAGGTTCTCCGAAAGCAACGCCCCAAAAAGAAAAAATGCACAAGCGTTGTCATCGTTTGAATTTTCACCCTCAAGAGGGTTGAGATCCACAAACAATGCCTTCAACAAGGCCATTGCTAGGTGCAATCAATGAAGCCCAGACCTTAGGCTTTCACCCTGAAAATCGCGGCTCGTTACTCGAGAAGCACCACCAGAAATGTTGTCCACCGTGGTTCCGCCCCCTTCTGCCAAGGCCGCCGCTGCAAGTCCTCAACACCCGACACACAGGAAAAAACGGTGCCGCCATCCTTCATCCCAACCAAACCTACTCTCCGCCATTACAAGCCTCCGATCGCAGCCATCATAGTTTCGTCACCACCGTCAACGCCGTGGAAATCTATACTTAGACATGTCCCATGGCACCGGCAGGACAGTGAAGCTTCGTGCCACGCCCTCATGAAGCCTCTCCGGCCGAAGATGAGGACACGCTCGACCGGATCAATTTCGATCAAGATATCCAGTGGCGTCATGCGCCAAAAGCTGAGATCTCCAAGAAGAAGACCGAAACTCGTCGGTGTCCAGATTGAGGGGGCGGCATGAAGCAGATTGACGTTTTGGAGCTTGAAGAACAACAGGGCCAACCACCTTTATTCTAGTCGAGCACGCCCACCGGCCATCCACCGGATAGCCGGACTCCGACCATCACGCTCATTGGCCAGCCGATGCTGCGTTCCACAACCAACAACTACAACCATGACAGGGGGACGCCCGCAGCCCACGGCGCCTGCGCCCAGATCTAGCGCATCGCCGTCCCTGGCACCCAGGTGTGCCCGCCAGCAGCTACAGAGGAGCAGCGACGTAGCGTCCTCCGGCATCTCCGTCGTAGCACCCAGCCTGCGCCACGCCTTGCCCGAAGCGCCAGCCCACACCGACCCCTAGCGGGCAAGGGACCCCGAGGCCCCACCGCCACCAGTAATGGTTGGGCTTCGCCCTGGCCGCACCCTCTGGCGGCGGCGAGGGAGGAGTAGGGAGGATAAGGGGCCAAGTGGAGGAGATCGGCGAGCTCTCCCGGGCCGCCTCCCGAGTGGCCGCGCGGGAGGGTGAGGTCATAAGGAGGGTTAGATTGACCCATGAAGAAGTTATGTGCTTGTTTGTGGCAGTTTCTGTTGGAAACTTGCACTAAAAAATAAAGAATCGACAAGCTTCTCTATACTCGGAATGTCCCATGGCACCGGCAAGACAGTGAAGCTTCGTGCCACGCCCTCATGAAGTCTCTCCAGCCGAAGATGAGGACACGCCCGACCGGATCATTTCCGATCAAGATATCTAGTTGTGGGATCTTGAAGTATGTCTAGAGGGGGGGTGATTAGACTACTTGACCAAATAAAAACTTAACCTTTTCCCAATTTTAGTCTTTGGCAGATTTTAGCAAACTTAGCACAAGTCAAGCAATCTTAACACAATTCAAGCAAGCATGCAAAGAGTATATGAGCAGCGGAAAATAAAGCATGCAACTTGCAAAAATGTAAAGGGAAGGGTTTGGAGATATCAAACGCAATTTAGAGACACGTTGATTTTTGAGCCGTGGTTCCGATAGTGGTGCTATCGTACATCCACGTTGATGGAGACTTCAACCCACGAAGGATAACGGCTGCGCGAGTCCACGGAGGGCTCCACCCAAGAAGGGTCCACGAAGAATCAACCTTGTCTATCCCACCATGATCGTCGCCCACGAAGGACTTGCCTCACTAGCGGTAGATCTTCACGAAGTAGGCGATCTCCTTGCCCTTACAAACTCCTTGGTTCAACTCCACAATCTTGTCGGAGGCTCCCAAGTGACACCTAGCCAATCTAGGAGACACCACTTTCCAAGAAGTAACAAATGGTGTGTTGATGATGAACTCCTTGCTCTTGTGCTTCAAATGATAGTCTCCCCAACACTCAACTCTCTCTCACATAATTTGGATTTGGTGGAAATAAGATTTGAGTGGAAAGCAACTTGGGGAAGGCTAGAGATCAAGATTCATATGGAAGGAATGGAATATCTTAGCCTCAAAACATGAGTAGTTGGTTCTCTCTCAGAAATGGTAAGTTGGAAGTGTAGGTTTGTTCTAATGGCTCTCTCCACGAATGAAGAGGAGGTGGACGGGTATATATAGCCTCCACACAAAATCTAACCGTTACACATAATTTACCAATCTCGGTGGGACCAAATCAACAAACTCGGTCAAACCGATTTAGTAAACCTAGTGATCGTTAGGGTTTTCGGTGGGACCAACATGCAACTCGGTAGGACCGATATGGTTAGGGTTAGGGCATAATGTAATCTCGGTGAGACCGATTACAAAAACTCGGTGAGACCAATTTTGGTAATAAGCTAACCAGAGAGTTGGTCAGGTAAACTCGGTGGGACTGGTTCGCTCATTTCGGTGAGACCGAAATGTTATGAAAAGGAAATAAAGAGTTTACATTGCAATCTCGGTGGGACCGATCGCTCATCTCGGTTAGAGCGAAATGTTACGAAGGGAAACAGAGAGATTACAATCCCATCTCGGTGAGACCGAGATCCCTATCGGTAAGGCCGATTTGCCTAGGGTTTGTGGTAGTGGCTATGACATCTGAACTCGGTGGCGCCGGATAGAAAGAATCGGTGGGGCCGAGTTTGACTTTGGGTTTAGGTCATATGTGGATGTGGGAAAGTAGTTGAGGGTTTTGGAGCATATCACTAAGCACTATGAAGCAAGAAACTCATTAAGCAACACCTCATCCCTCCTTGATAGTATTGGCTTCTCCTATAGACTCAATGTGTTCTTAGATCACTAAAATATAAAATGTAGAGTCTTGAGCTTGAAGCTTGAGCCAATCCTTTTATCCTTAGCATTTTGAGGAATCCACTTTTCTCATCCATGTCATGCCATTCATTGAGCTTTCCTGAAATATTTGTCTTGGAATAGTATTAGCTCAATGAGCTATATGTTGTTAGGAATTACCAAAACCACCTAGGGATAGTTGCACTTTCAATCTCCCCCTTTTTGGTAATTGATGACAACATATAGATCAAAGCTTCGACAAATGAAAATAATATTGAAAAATATCGTCGCTTTGAGAAGTATGTGAAATGTGAGAGCTCCCCCTAAATTTGTGCATAGTTTAAGATTTGCTTTGGACTGCAAATGCACATAGAGTTAGGTTCATGAGTTACTCTCCCATGTCACATACATCTTGGTGGAGCGCTCAAAATGATAATATTCAAAATACATGCACTCATCACCAAGCAAAGTGAATGATCGTATAGAAATAAAACAGGATAATGTCATCCAACAAGCATTAAAGTAGCATATGATCAAACACATGCTCATCATTGTATCACACAGGCAATAAAGTAGTATCTCAAGCAAGCGAAAGCAAATAAAGTTCAACCACAAAGACAAGAGAGAACAAAAGCAAACTCTCTCTCTCGAAGCCTATGATCTATACATTTTTCTCCCCCTTTGGCAACAAGTTACCAAAAAGTTCCTAGAAAATGCATAGTACTATGTCATCTCTCAGGCTTGGTCTTGATGTGGTGGTGTAGGTATGACTCCAAGGACGAAGGCATCAGTTGATGAAGTTGGAGCTGGTGGAGTAGATGCTGGAGCTGGTGGCACTGAAGCTGTAGCAGGTGCAGATGATGTTGCTCTTGTGTCTGTCACAGGCACAGCAGCTGATCTCTGAGCTCTAGGCACTCTAGCAAATGCCTCAGTGGTTGTCTTCCCCTTCCTCTCCTGCATATCATCTTGGAGTTGCTCCACAACAGATTGGATCTCAGTTACTTTCACATCGAAGTCATAAAACTTCTGTTCCATGATCCTTTCCAGGCTCTCCTGGTTTTGAGTTAGGGTGGCCAACCCTTTCTCAATCCTTAGAGTGGATGCTATCAAGTAACCAAGCTAGTCTTGTTTGCTCTTCAGGAAGTACTCAGATGCCTCATCAATGGTTGGCATCTTGGCAGCCTTCTCAGTCTTTGCCTTCTCCTTCTTTGTTGTGCTTGCACTGAAGATGGTTCATTTTCATCCATAACCACTTGGTTGTCCTTAAAGTCTGGATAGATAGGCATGTGATCCTTGTCCAACAAGTAAGTGCCAGTGCCCATCTTGGAGTTAATCAGCTCCTGGATCTGTGGGGCATACCCACAACTTCTCTTCTGGTCTGCAACTGTCCTCTTGATTGTTTCAACAATGAGGCTCATAACCTTGAACTTTTGAGGCACATCAAACAAGTGTAGCAGATTAATAGCATGGCCTCTGATCATGTTATGATCACCTGACTTGGGCAAGAGTGTGTGCCTGAGGATCCAGTTGATGGTTGGCAGTCCTGATAGAAGAAAATGTACAGACCCAAACTTGTGAGTCTCAAGATCATCATCTGGGATCTCCTTGTACATATGTGTCATAGAGTTGTGATCCATTTTCTTCTTGGCATAGACATCCAAGTCATCTTCTTTCTCCTTTGGTGCATTGATCAGATTTGCCCATTCTTCAATAGTGGACTGGTACCTTGTACCTTCAGACATCCAAACTATTCTGCCATCTGGATAGAAATATGATGTGGAGTAGAATTGCATTATGAGCTCATCATTCCACTTTGTGAGCTTCTGCCCAACAAAGTCATCCACTCCACAATCCTTGAAGCTGTCAAGCACTCCTGGGTAGTGTTCCTCATTCTCCTTGATGTATTTCCAATCGACCCATCTCATATCACAGACTATTGGTTTCTTGTCCAGCAGCACAATCTCATAGAAGTCATGTTGTTCCTTTGTATGGAACCTGTAGTCCACAGCAGTTCTCCTCCTGACTGCATAAGGATCAGTCAACCTCCACTGTCTGAGACCTGCATCCTTTCTCAGCTTCATGTTCTCTACAACAGGATGAGCATCGTTATGATATGGAATTTTAGACTTCAACTTCCTCAGAACATGCTCTTCGTCTTCTTCTTCTACAACAACTTCAGGCACTAGGGCCTTGTTCTTTTCAGCAGCTGGGATGTTCCTGGTATTCCTCTTGGGTGCAGTCTTGGGCTTGGAAGCAGCATTAGGTGCTTCTTTGGGCTTTGATGAAGCAGCCCCTGACCTTATGGCATCACCCATGAGCTTCTGAGCTTTGGGAGCTGGAGCTGCAGTCTCTTCTTCTTCCTCCTCTTCCATCATGGAAGGCTTCCCAACAACCCTGGCCATGGTCTTCTTGACCCTTTCCTTCCTCTTCTTTTCAGCCACTTCTGGCTCCTTGGGTTCTGATCTCTCAGTTTCCTGAGTTGATGCTCTGACTTTCAGCATAGGAGTACTCTTGGCAGGGACTTTCCTGTTCAGACCTGGCTTGGTGGTTGCAGCAGAGCCATACTCCTTCTTGAGCACTTTCTTGGAGGTGGCTTCATCCTCTTCTGCCACATAGTCTTCATCCTTAGAGTCTGAGGTTTTCTTCTTTCTGGCCCTGGTGGCAGCTTTGGGTAAATTGCTTGGGGTGCTCCTGCTGCCATCATCTGAGGAACTAGAGGGACTAGTGCCCTCACTCATAGGAATCTGCTCCTCTTCCCTGTTCAGGTCGTCACTTTGATCAGACATGCTGCAAACACAGACTGCTGACCCTGTGAATAGATGTAGATGAGATAGAGAGGATAGGCATCACAAAATACATAGGTTTTTGCAAAAGATTGAGTTAAAAACTTAGTTTTAGTTTTCCACAGAAAGCATTTCGGATCAACCGATTTGTGAACTCGGTGATACCGAAACAACTTTAGGAACCTAAACTAGTGAACTCGGTCGGACCGAGTCACAGTTCGGTGGCACCGAGACTGCTAGGGTTTCACAAAGTTCTGATCTCGGTCACACCGATTTGCAATTCTCGGTCAGACCAAGAATCACAAGTGTAATGGCCTTGGCCAAATCGGTGGAACCGATTTCTACAACTCGGTGGGTCCGAGATGGTTTCGGCGGAAACCTAACCCTAAATTTTCAAATCAAACCTAATCTATGGATTGTTTTAACTAGATGAGATAGTTTCAATCATGGCAAGATTCATGACAAACACAATGTGCTAGGAATCAGATGGGGACAGCACGGTGATCAAGTCCATACCCTAGTTCGACGATGGACTCGCTACGGTGGCAACGGCGGTGGAGATTCCCGTTGACGGCGGTGGAGACCAGCGGCGGGAGGCGGCTGGCGATGAGGAGAACGATCCAGAGACCCTGGAGGCAGTGCGGGCTGAGCGCGGGCGAAACCTTTCGGAGAAATTTCCAAAAAATTTGCCCTTCGGTATATATAGCCCGACCCTGTCGGTGTGACCGAGTGGAACAACTCGGTGGCACCGAGATGCATAACTGCAAGCAGTTGCTGCAACTCGGTGAGACCGAAATGTTCAAATCGGTTGCACCGAGATTGAAAACCTAGATCGACTTAGTGATCTCGGTATGACCGAAATGGAAGAATCGAGTCAGACCGAAATGCACAAAGAAGTTTTGGAAGTTTAAGTCTATGACGGATCGGGGACTCCAAGTGCTCCTCACACAGAGTGGTTCGAATCTGACTTGATCAAATTTTGTGATGTAGCATGAATAGAGTTTGAGACAAGAAAAGCATAGATAGCTAGAGAAGGTTCTTAGGCATTCTTGTCCATCCACTTGGCAAAAAGAAAAGGAAGCCAAACAAGCAAAACTACAAGTGGATGTCCTCGAATGAGTAAAATATGCAACCAACATGCTCACACAATAAAATGACAAATGAAATATGTGGCAAAGCATGCACAACCAATTCTAGCATCTATCAGGCAATTGGCGATGACTAGGTCATCTATATATGAGTATATTGACTTAGGAGTCAAATGAGAACATTTGATCATAGGTCATACTCATCGTTTAAGCTCAAGTGGGGTTACCACTTTTACATAATGCATTGATGTGTTCACACCATTAGAGTTGCTTTAGCTCAATTTTTAGAGTAAAGCTCCCCCTAGATGTGAGATCCCCCCTTAGAGGGATGAACTAACCTTGGGTTTTCTCGATGATGACCTCATGTAGGTGTTGAAGATGTGGATGCTCAATGTCGATGTAGATCATTTGGAGCAATCCTTTGGAGTGAGTTGCACTTTCAATACCTACACGGGTTAGTCCCACAAGGAACAAACAAGGATATCCATAGACATAGAGTGATCACACAAGATGATGTCTATGAAAGCATTAGGTTACCTTGTCCCTTGTCTTACCAACATGAGGGTTTGTGACTCCTTGAACTAGTGCAAGATGTGGAAGTTGATTGCACTTGTCCTTGCCAAAATGATATGAGTGAAAAATGTTGGCGGAGTCACCCTCAAGAACTCTCTAGTTCTTCTTCTTCGGGATCCACACCATGTTGATGGGAATCCTTGGAGTTGTAGTTGTACTTGATGAAGTAGAGCTTGACGTAGTCTTGGGAATCCACTTGACCAAGGCCTTGGGAGCTTCTTCAAATGCATCAATCTCCTCTTGAAGCTCATCCTTGACTTTTTGCTTGTGGTCTTGTGGTGGAAGATCATCTTGGGCTTGTGTCCCTTTGAATGAAGTAGGATCATACTTCTCTCGTTATGGAACAAACTTCGTCTTGGGGTATTGATCTTCTTCCCACTCAACTCCATTGGCATTGAGCTTTCGTTCAAAACCAACACCTTGATTCTTCCGGTGCCTTCCTTGCTTGCGTACAGTTTCCTCGAATTGCTTACTCCCAGCAAGGCTCTTGTAAACACATTTCTCTATGATTCCCTTCAATAAGCTATTTTCTTGCTCAAGTGTAACTTGGCTAAGAGAATCATTAGTGGAATCAAGAGAACTACTAGAAGCAACAACATTGGATTTAACATGATGATTGTTACTACTAGAGGAATAATCCTTCTTGTTTTTGTTACTAGACTTGAGTTGAGGCATGTAACTAGATAAGAGTAAACGCTTGGCAATGTAAGAAGAACTTTTCTTGCGAAGATCATCATTGATTGCCTTTAAGAACTCATGCTCTTGCTCAAGATTGAGCTTTTTAAAGCGTAACTTCTCATGAGTCCTTAAAAGTTCTTGATGATCCCCTAAGATAGTTTCATGAGCTAACTTAAGAGTGCTTAGTTCTTTAGATAGGAGCTCAATTTTCTCCTTATCATCGTCATTCGTTTTATCTTGATTAGCATGATTAATTGACGTTTCATCATAGTATTCATCACTAGAGTTGTCAATAAGTAAATCATCATCACCTAGCAAGTCATCTTCATCACTATTGAAATCAACATACTCGGGGTGTGTTACCTTTGGGCCTTTAGCCATGAAGCATCTTCCAATTCCTTCATTTGGTGAATCAAATATGTCGTGGGAGTTGGTTGACACAAGTGCTAGACCGGCAACACCTTCATCTTGAGTATGTTCGGAGTCGGAGTGATAGCTTCTCTCGGAGTGATGTTCAGAGTCAGAACCGGATACCCATTCACCAACATGAGCTTGATGTCTTCCTTTTGTGTAGTTCTTTGATGACTTGTCCTTCCTTTCCAAATCCTTGCTTCTCCGGGATGTTCTTCGTTCATAACGATCATCTCTACTCCTTCTCTCTCTTGGCGGTGATTCTTCTCTTCTACTTCTTCTCTTGGGTGAATCTTCTCTTCTTTTGTAGGGAGCCGTACACTCATTGGAATAGTGTCCGGGTCTTCCACAGTTGTAGCAATTTCGCTCTCGACTGGAAGATCTTTTGTCATTGTAGGACCTTGATTTGGAACTTCTTTCCTTACTTCTACTCTTGTAGAATTTGTTGAAGTTCTTCACCATAAGGCTCAATTCTTCATTGAAGGTTTGTTTCTCACTTGATGATGTGGGAGCTTCACATGAGGATTTGTAAGCACCACTTGACTTGTTGTGCAACTCCTCCTTATCCTTGAGTGACATCTCATGAGCAACAATTCTTCTGATGACCTCCGTTGGCTTGAGATTCTTGTAGTTGGGCATCATTTGGATTAATGTGCATATTGTATCATACTTTCCATCCAAGGCTCTTAGGATCTTCTTGATGATGAATTTATCGGTCATCTCTTCACTTCCTAAGCCGGCAATCTCATTTGTGATGAGCGCAAGCCTAGAGTACATTTCAGCGACGCCTTCACCATCCCTCATCTTGAACTTGTCAAGTTGACTTTGAAGCACATCCAATTTGGATTCCTTGACGGAGTCGGTACCTTCGTGCATATCAATCAAAGTGTCCTAAATTTCCTTTACATTCTCAAGACGGCTGATTTTGTTGAATTCTTCGGGGCACAATCCGTTGAAGAGGATATCACAAGCTTGAGCGTTGTATTGCAGCATCTTCAACTCTTCTGCGCTAGCTTCACGGTTTGGTTCTCTCCCATCAAAGAATTCACCTTGCAAGCCAATGCACACAATAGCCCAAACGGCGGGGTTATGTCCGAGAATATGCATTTTCATCTTATGCTTCCAACTAGCAAAATTAGTATCATCAAAGTAAGGACCTCTATGGTGGTAGTTTCCCTCACTAGACGCCATACTCTCCTAGGTTGTGAAACCAAGGATATGACCACCAAAAGCTATGGAAATCAAAGCAAATGGAGACCAAAGCTCTGATACCACTTGTGGGATCTTGAAGTATGTCTAGAGGGGGGGTGATTAGACTACTTGACCAAATAAAAACTTAACCTTTTCCCAATTTTAGTCTTTGGCATATTTTAGCAAACTTAGCACAAGTCAAGCAATCTTAACACAATTCAAGCAAGCATGCAAAGAGTATATGAGCAGCGGAAAAAAAAAAGCATGCAACTTGCAAGAATGTAAAGGGAAGTGTTTGGAGATTTCAAACGCAATTTAGAGACACGGTGATTTTTGAGCTATGGTTCCGATAGGTGGTGCTAGCGTACATCCACATTGATGGAGACTTCAACCCACGAAGGGTAACGGATGCGCGAGTCCACGGAGGGCTCCACCCAAGAAGGGTCCACGAAGAAGCAACCTTGTCTATCCCATCATGGCCGTCGCCCACGAAGGACTTGCCTCACTAGCGGTAGATCTTCACGAAGTAGGCGATCTCCTTGCCCTTACAAACTCCTTGGTTCAACTCCACAATCTTGTCGGAGGCTCCCAAGTGACACCTAGCCAATCTAGGAGACACCACTCTTCAAGAAGTAACAAATGGTGTGTTGATGATGAACTCCTTGCTCTTGTGCTTCAAATGATAGTCTCCCCAACACTCGACTCTCTCTCACAGGATTTGGATTTGGTGGAAAGAAGATTTGAGTGGAAAGCAACTTGGGGAAGGCTAGAGATCAAGATTCATATGGAAGGAATGGAATATCTTGGCCTCAACACATGAGTAGTTGGTTCTCTCTCAGAAATGGTAAGTTGGAAGTGTAGGTTTGTTCTAATGGCTCTCTCCATGAATGAAGAGGAGGTGGAGGGGTATATATAGCCTCCACACAAAATCTAACCGTTACACACAATTTACCAATCTCAGTGGGACCGAATCAACAAACTCAGTTAGACCGATTTAGTAAACCTAGTGACCGTTAGGGTTTTCGGTGGGACCGACATGCAACTCGGTAGGACCGATATGGTTAGGGTTAGGGCATAATGTAATCTCGGTGAGACCGATTACACAAACTCGGTGAGACCGATTTTGGTAATAAGCTAACCAGAGAGTTGGTCAGGTAAACTCGATTGGACCGGTTCGCTCATTTCGCTGAGACCAAAATGTTACGAAAAGGAAACAAAGAGTTTACATTTTAATCTCGGTGGGACCGATTGCTCATCTCGGTTAGACCGAAACGTTACGAAGGGAAACAGAGAGATTACAATCCCATCTCGGTGAGACCGAGATCCCTATTGTGAGACCGATTTGCCTAGGGTTTGTGGCAGTGCTATGGCATCTGAACTCGGTGGCGCCGGATAGAAAGAATCGGTGGGGCCGAGTTTGACTTTGGGTTTAGGTCATATGTGGATGTGGGAAAGTAGTTGAGGGTTTTGGAGCATATCACTAAGCACTATGAAGTAAGAAACTCATTAAGCAACACCTCATCCCTCCTTGATAGTATTGGCTTTTTCTATAGACTCAATGTGATCTTGGATCACTAAAATATAAAATGTAGAGTCTTGAGCTTGAAGCTTGAGCCAATCCTTTTATCCTTAGCATTTTGAGGAATCCACTTTTCTCATCCATGCCATGCCATTCATTGAGCTTTCCTGAAATATTTGTCTTGGAATAGTATTAGCTCAATGAGTTATATGTTGTTAGGAATTACCAAAACCGCCTAGGGATAGTTGCACTTTCACTAGTGGCGCCATGTGCCAAAAGCTGAGATCTCCAAGAGGAAGACCGGAATCCGTCGGCGTCCAGATCGAGGGGGCGACATGAAGCATATTGACATTTTAGAGCTCGAAGAACAGCAGTGCCAACCACCTTTATTCCAGCCAAGCACGCCCACCAGCCATCCACCGGTAACGGTTGGGCTTCGCCCCGGCCGCACCCTCCGGCGGCGGCGAGGAAGGAGTAGGGAGGAGAAGGGGGCCTAGCGGAGGAGATCGGCGAGCTCTACCCGGCCGCCACGGGAGGGTTAGGTCGACCAGTGAAGAAGTTATGTGCTTGCTTCTGGCAGATTTTGTTGAAAACATGCACTAAAATTAAAGAATTGACAGGCTTGTTTTGTAAAACGCCACACCCCTAAACTAATTCACAACTGTCATGTTTGCCAGGCATTGACATCCTAAAACTTATCAAACTGCAAAGCTGAACAAAGCAGAATCGGATTCGCCCAACATAAAATATATTTTTTTGTAAGAAAATTTCTGATATATTCATCGACTTTTAAGGTGGTACAAAGAACTAGAAGATTAAATTTCACGATGTGAATAAACAGGACAAAACAACGACAAAAAGACCAGTATGGAACATTTTCACTTCTTCAATCAATCTGCCAGTTACACATCTGTAATGTTACAAGAACTACTATGAGGTGCAATCCTTTTAATTAATGCCTGAACAACTGAATCCAGTAAGAATGAGAGACCCTACCATTACCAACCAATAAACAATCAATAAACCAAAGGAGAAAGAAGAAGAAGAAAACACAGGTGTACAACACGACGCCCCACAAAATTGAGGACAGGAATCCACTGGCATTCTCAGACATCATACTTCTTCGGCTGGTGCCATTGCGCTAAGCTTATGGACAGGTAACCGAGCAATGACTTTCCAGCAGGGTATGTCTTCTTGCCATACAGATGCTTCCCACCAAGATCGGTGTACTTCGAGCTGTTCTCCCTTTCAATCTGCGGAACCATTATAACCAAGTGAGGCATAGAGCAACAAACGACATTTTGCCACGTGAATTCAAAGAACGATTGCAAAGGAAACAGCTTTAAGGTACAAGTGAAATGTTCAGACGATGTTGTGTACCTTGCTTATTTTCCCATCTCTCAGGTAGTACCTGATACCAGACCAATTGATTGATTGGGAGAAGTGAGACCGGATGGCAGATATCGGATAGAGGAAATTGTCTACTAACACGGCGACGAACACCTGAAATTGAAGTCCAACCAAAACATGGTTCAGTAAATCATGACGACACAGGTGCCTGAAACTCAAATAAGTTGGTGCTTTGGAAGAGGCACTTACAAGCCCCCAGTTATATGAACGAAGGGAGTCTTGTGGACCTTCTGGAGACAACATGTTGCAGAGTTGGATCTCAACTCTCGTCAAATTCCACATTGAAACAAGTTCAGTGAGAGTGCATATTAACAAGAAGCTCACTAGTTTCAGACCTGAAAGAATATGGCACCACATGAGAAATCTCAACCACAGGCGGGTGTAGGTGTATTGGTTACTACAGTTTATAACACTCAATAATTAAATACAGTTCATTGTATTGACTTTCCACAGAATAACATTGGATCTGAAGTGATGAATATTGGAGAGACAGGGCACTGACCACAAGATGAGCCAGCTGCTTCCTTTACAATTGCGCTGTATGGTGCTCTAAGAGTAGTCGCAATATGTACCAAAGCCATAACATAGGGACAAACAAATCCCCATGACAAATAGAAATGCACACCAAATAGTGCACGGTTCATTATCCAGTTGACCTTTGATACATACGATTCAAGAACAAAAGTTTGCTTCCTCAGATAATTCCAGTATCTGCACGGAAAATATGGCATGCATATAAAATGTGAAGTTAGCTGAATGCAGATGAGGTGAATTTGTTTCTAATGTAAGATCTGCAATACCTGGAGAAGCTGAGATCACTTGCAAGAGGATGTGGAAACACAGCAACAGGTGGTGAAGTTATGAGCCTTTTATGTTGCCCTGTATAAAGGATGCACTCAAGTTACTTGTAATTTTTGTGTGTTTATAATACATTGTACATCCACAATTTAATACAGGCAAAAGCCAAAAATCTCAAATAGAAAAAGGATAAATGGTGTTATACAGTGACTTTGAGCATGTAATGTAAGGCTAACATTGTATACATTATCAACACTAATTTCCATTGCTAATGTAACGTTTATAGCTATGCATCAGAAAAGACATGATTCCTTGCTCAGAACATTACCAGCGATTGCAGCCAGGGTCATATCATCTGAGTAACCACCATTTTTTAGTGCAGTGACTAAACCATACAGGTCTTGCCGGAAATCATCAGCATGCATCTAAAATAAACTTGTCTTAGAAACAGCGCAGGTTCAAATCAAAGTTTATAAAGAGCAAGAACTGAGGTTTTTTTTTTGGAAGATAGCAGCCTACAGCACACACTTACCATCATACAGCCACCCCACAAAAAGAAAGTCCTCCCACCAGTTGCAAATCCAATCGAACAGGGCTGCAATATGACCATTTTCAGTAAATTGCAAGGTGAGCAAAAGGGAAAAATCAGTACAGATAATGTACAAAGCTAAATAACAAGCTAACTAGCAATGAAGCTTACATTGACACAATTGGATGTGTTTAAAGAACATAATTAGTGCAGACAATATGAGCACCCTTGTTACGGAAACTTCTAATCTAAGTACATAAGCAATCCCACCAATTACTAAAGGGGCAACAACAAAGATACAATATCAAATTTTCAGATAAAATTGCATTACTTTCTTCACTTCATTTTTAGTTACTGGCAGTTTTCATTGGTTTATAAGAAACCAAAGAAGTCAAATATCTCAAAAAATTCAACAGAGATGGCGAATAACGATCATACTCCCTCCGTCCGGAAATACTCGTCGGAGGAATGAATGTATCTAGATGTATTTTAGTTCTAGATACATTCATTTTATGCATTTCTCCGACAAGTATTTCCGGACGGAGGGAGTACAAACTTCAAAAAAGAAGGTAAAACAGAAGGCAATAAAGATGTGTTATCCTCAACCTGGTGTTCGTACCATTCATAAACCAAACCCCTTATCTACAGCATGATGTAAATTCGCATTTTGCACTACATAGACCTTCTATTTTATAAATTTTGAAGGATAATCTTCAACGGTGAAAAACCAACATACCATGTGATATTCATATATGCAATAGCTTCCCAAGCTGCCAGAAGGTAAGTCAAGGGGGTATCCCGTTTGGATAAATATCTGTAAGATGCAAGAAAAACCGCCCTGTTAGGAAGGTGAGAAGGATGAAACGGGATAAAGGAGAGTGCCAGAGCAAGCATACCTCAGGGTTCTTCTCCATTTCTTTTGTGAGAGCTCCGACTGTCCCAGGGTGCAGTCTGACATCATCATCCAGAAATAGAACATATTTGCTGTCCTTGTGCATCTTTTCAACACCAATCTGTTTCAATGGATGAACATAAGTCCATTACCCTGACACCTCCAATGGGCTTGTTTGGTAAACAGATCAGAAGATAGTCCTATGACAGCTCCATAAAATGACAAATGTCTTTCCTTGAATTTCTGATTCAGTATCACCATCATGGATCAATGTACGACTCCGAAGGGTTACTGTTTACCAATTTTTATGTTCTCGTGCACTTTATATGAAGGGGGTGCAGGGGAGTGCATGTGTGCCTACTAAGACCCAAGATAAATTTCATCAAGGTTTCTTCTCAAAATTAAGGCAGTTTGACTTCATCTTACATAAAGACAGTTTTGTTATCAAGAGACGGAGGGACCAATCTAGAGCGTGTTCATGCGTAAAAACAATTCGACTCACTGAAATTACTCAGCGGAATTTGAGCACAATCTGAGATGTTAACAATGTTTCCCATCAGGGGAGGGAGGAGACTCAGTGTGAGCCCCAAGCCCTCTATATTTCTGAATGTCAATAATAGCGTTGCTAGTGTAATAAACTAATAATTCATAGCGCATTCAGATTCATGAGCTAACCAAAACATTCATAAAAAGGTGGGAGTGAAGCCATTCACTTACTAACTGATTATGAATTTTCTGGCTACACGTTGTTGAAAACCCAGCTACAACGACCTTTGCGTCCAATTTGTCCTGAAAATCATATAATTCCAAAAGGTTACAACTGAACTGATGAAGAGTGGTATAGACAGATGAGATGAACTACTTGGTAGAATAAGATCATTAAATGCTACCAGGGCTTTCACTTACCTTGTACTCTACAATCAAACGGGAGACGGCACGATAAGCTGGATCGTCTTTGCTTTCTACTACGAACAAGAACTCCAATGGCCCCCCATAAAGAGATGTAATCTGTGTTATTTAAGAGTGTCAATAGAAAATTAATAATTAATACTATATACATGAATGTGTATAAGGGTGTCAGTGGCAAAATAATTAATTGTACTATATAAACTACTCCCTCTGTCCGGAAATACTTGTCATCAAAATGAATAAAAGGGGATGTATCTAGATGTATTTTAGTTCTAGATACATCCCTTTTTGTCCATTTTGATGACAAGTATTTACGGACGGAGGGAGTACACCGCAGTCTGACTGTACCTGAG
Organism: Triticum dicoccoides; assembly: GCF_002162155.2. NCBI lineage: Eukaryota > Viridiplantae > Streptophyta > Magnoliopsida > Poales > Poaceae > Triticum > Triticum dicoccoides. The sequence goes on along the minus strand of NC_041385.1, from coordinate 680,062,465 downwards.
TTCTCCAATTTTGCAAATTGTGTTCCCCAAAGCCCTTCAAAGGCATGACTACAGAGACCATAGGTAATTTCTGCTGGACAGAGTGCTCAAGCTCATCTACGTCATCACAAAGAAATGCAAAACTATGTCCAGATGCCATTTTGCGCCGCATCTTGCGAATTTCCTTTTTTCTGGTATAAGAAACCATCAATTGCATTTTGCAAAATAAAGTCAAGTTGCTGCTGGATTTGTGGCACTCAAAACATAGCCAAGATTTTTTTAATACAAAAGTGCTTTTCTGAAGGTCCCCAATACCTGACCAGTGAAGCAACAGCCCAACCAAAAGCAAGTAGTAAGCAGATACAGCACCCCTACATAAATTGTGGGAAACTGCATTAGAAATCAGAAGCAAGCCACAGTGTAAATTGTGAAAGTATTCAGCATCAGACGAAAATCTAAACTTTAACCAGTCATGTTCTCATCTACACTCCAAATGGATAACAAGGCCACGCAGACAAAACAAGTAAGAAAGATCGAGATCGACATTGCTTGTCCAAACGAAACCGACAAAGACGGTAAAGCTTATGCTACTAGACGGATATACATTAAGTACGTGTAGATTTGCCGGCCTGAGACGTGGAAGATATATCACAATCTTCCAATTGCGTCACTCCCAAAGCATGGCAACCAGAGATGCCTTGCGGTTAACCACTGCGAGAGCGAAATCTAGCAACTTCCCCACGGTAAGTTACAACTGGTGCCGAGCGTAAAATTCTCCGCAGGAAATTACCCATTAGAAAGTACCAATAGTAAAAAATATTTGAAAAGAAAAATCCGCGCTTTACCCGGCCACGGAGCAATTCCGCGGCGCCGCCACGAATCCACCGAAACGAGGGGAGCAGGCGAGGGATTGGGGGGAGGCGGGCCTCACCTGGATCTGGAAGAAGACCGCGACGGAGCTGCAGAAGGCGCGGCTGGCGGCGGCGAGCATCGCGTCGGCGGCGGCCTCCATTGCCGCCATTGCCGCGGCGGCGTCCCCTACCCCTGGCGCTTCCGCCGCAGCGGGCGCCTGCCGGAGCTCCTGGGCGGGCCGCGGGGCCGAGAGGGGAGGGAGCGGAGAGGCCGCGTGGGACGGAGCGGTCTCTCGCTGGATCTCTGGCCTGGAGAGCGGTAAGAAACCGAAGGAGAAGAGAGAGCTAGGGTCCCCGGTCGCGTGCGAAATTTGTATGTGCGCTTGCGGCCAGCCAGCGCTGAATACTGCTGTGCGTGTGCTGTTTGACGTGGGGTTTTCTTTCTTCTCTTGCGGGTTAACCAATCTGGGCTCGCTGGTCTTTGGGATCAGGGCCGCCTCGCTTCTGCCCCTGGGCCCCACCCTGTCCCTCCGTTTTGAACCGGGGCTGCGATGCTACGGGTACACCGCGTCTGCGTACACGGAAGTGCAGTGACGCGAGGGACGAGAGGGGATAAGGTGAAATGGTCGCGCCACGAGGTTCGATCCGACGGTTAACAATTATGTTATTGCGTGCGCGTGTGTAAGAGATGACTTGCACGATATATGTTGCATCAAACACGTCTCACCAAAATGTTGCTGGTTGATGGGAGGATGGGTGGATATCGCGTGGTCGCAAACCGATGGAAGGGGCCAAAGGGAGCACCGCGGGCAACAACGCATACTACAAATGTGACAGCGCGGTATATGGTGGATTTCGAACCATCAATGAGCTGTAAACGGAAGATCTTCATTAATAATTAAGAGAGTATTTATGTATTACAATGGGGTATAGAAAATTGTGTGTTGTGAGATAGCAAAATTACTTTTTGCTTCTTATTTGACTATGGTATTTTGCCTATCTAGATTTATTTGACCAATCCTGACAATTCTTTTATATTTGTATGCGTAAGCAAGAGCCATGTTCAATATAACATGAAGGCCATAAAAATATGTACTCCCTCATTCCCAAAATCTTAGGTGTCTGAGCTTTTTCAGAAAATCCCAAAATCTAAGGCATATTAGCAGTTAACTCATGATATTAGCAGTTAACTCATGATATTCTATCCCCAAAAAAGAACTCATGATATTCTTTCTTTGTAAGCTAATCATTGCTAATTGTGGATCAGTCAACCACATTTGTTAAAGGATATCGTGAAGAGAACTATATGTAACCATGGTCCAGTATTTGCGCCTAGCCTTGCACAGATTTTCGTGCCAAAGCTTACACGCCCTACATAATGGGAAGACGAGAGTATCTACATACCGGTGCATAATGGTGTTTTAGCATCATTGCCATGTGTGTAATCGTGGGAGTTTCTATACTTATCGTCAACGTAGTTTATCGTCATCGACTTGTGTGCAGGAGAAAGATATAGAGAGAGAGACCATTGAGTAAGGGATGTAGTTCATTTTTTTCTAGTATAAAAACACTTCATATTGATCAAATAAAACAAATTAAATCCTTGATTGTAGCAATTGCCCCCAAAATCCAGCTCATACATGTACCAAAGGATCATCACTACAACAATAATGCAAGTACCACACATCGTCCACTCATACCCTGCACCCAATGTGCTAGGGTTTCTCTTGCCTCCCCTCGGCTCCGCCGCCGGCATACCTCGTCTCCTTTGGCCTTAGGGCCATGGAGATGCGATGGATCCCGGCCCTTGCCGGCGGGAGGGCTTCTTTTTTAACCTTTTTTTAGTTTTGTTAAGGTTTGTGTCCTGCTGAGAGATGCGGAGCGGGTGCGACTCTCTGTAAATGGAATAAGGTTATCCCCGTCTAGCCCCCGCTTCGGTGGTGTTTTCTAGCATCATCAAATGGCATGTGGAGCTTTGTCTTCGGCGGATCTCATGTGATTCACTCGGCGTTTTGTCTTCTGTGGAACCGGTCTTCGTTCGTCCGTGTTCTTGTGTCTACAGGTTGGATCCTCCCGATCTACACTTCTCTTCATCGACGGTGGTGGCTGTTCTGGTGTGCTGGTCCTTGGGGCCTTAGCACGACGACTTCCTGACTGTCTACTATAATAAGGTTTGCCCAGCTCTGACGGCGGTGCTCCTTCGGCTCGCTCCAGTGCTTGTAGTCGTCGCTAGGTGGTCTACGGACATGGATGTATTTTTTACTTCACCTTAACAGTTGATGAATAGATCGGAAGTTTTTCTCGCAAAAAAAAGCAAGTACCACCGCGGTACGCTTTTCTAATAATAATTTGTGGCAATAACAACTTATATATGTTAAAATAACTTATCTAACACACGAAGTGTTTCTTTATGGAAAAGCCATGATCTTTTTTTCATTGGTTTTTATATAGCTCAACATGATCTAATTTCAGTAGTCGCTAGATTAGATGTCTGAAACCAGTACATTGGTAGTAGAAATTAAGCATCTTCTTTCTCTTAGCCGGACTTGTGTTACTCACATAGCTCACTGTCAAAATGAGGTTAGGATGATATTGTCAAAAGAAGGAGAGCGGCGTTTCGGTGCCCGGGTGCATCTGCACCCGGTCAAAAAAAAATTCAGAAAAAATCCAAAAATTCCAAAAAAAAATTGGGTGGTAGACAATTTGATGCATGAGGTACGCTCCAATTTTCAAAATATTTGGACTTCTGTGCAGCTCTCAGCAAAAAAGACAAATCAGACCAGAACAATATATGAACAGTACACATTTTTACAGACCTCCGATTTGTCTTTTTTGCTGATAGCTGCACAGAAGTCCAAATGTTTTGAAAATTGGAGCGTACCTCACGCATCAAATTGTCCACCGCCCCAATTTTTTTTGGAATTTTTTGAATTTTTTAGTATTTATTTTGATTTTTTTCGTGAGCGTAGGTGCAGATGAGCTCGGGTTCAGATTCGAATTTTCCCAAAAGAAGGTCTTATATTTTGGGATAGAGAAGTTATATTACAAATTTTGCTAGACTAGCGAGTAGAACAGTGGTTCGGTTGGGTTCTGGCCCTCCAAAAAGGGCATGATAGGCGCCGGTGCACCGGCCGAAAGTTTCGGCCGGTCTAGCCCAGGCCGTTGGATGTGAGCGCGCAGCGGTTGGATCTGGAAGCAAAAAAAAAAAGGAACACCCCAGCTTCTTCTTCCTCGGGTTCGATCCCCTCGCTCGGGCTCCGCCGCGCAGCGCCTCCTATCCCTTCTGGTAGCCGTCCTCGTCGCCGGTCCGCACCCTCGCCGGCCGTCCCCGTCGCCGGTCCCCACCCTCGCCGCCCGTCCCCGTCGCCGCTTCCAACCGTCGCCGGCCGTCCTCATCGTCGCCGCGACGCATGAAAATAAAACTACATCTGTGGTTGCAGCTTGCAGCGGCGGCGCTTGTAGCTCTCCCCGGTTGTAGCTCCGTCGCCGCGACTCACCATTGATGCTCGTCGCTGCGCGAAAATTGCATCGACGACGGCTACCAGGCCATCAACTATGGTTGCAGCTCCGGTGGCAACGCACGCCGATTGAAGCTTTTCACACATACGATTGAAGCTTTTTCTACAACGGATGCAACTTTTCTGATTTGCAGTGTATGGTTGTAGCTTTCTCTTTTAATGGTTGTAGCTTTTTGTATCTACGGTTGAAACTTTTCTATCAACGGTTGCAGCTATTTTTCTTTGTAGCAGTCTTGGTTAAGCCCGCCGTCGTCGTTGTAGCAAAAATGTTAAATGGATGTAGCTTCTGTGGTTGTCGATTGCAGCAAAAAAATGACGTGGTTGTAGCAAACACAAAAAAAATGAAAAAAAGTTTCCATCGTTTTCAGAAAGCTTCGACTGTGGTTTGGAAAAGCTTCAATCGTGTATAAAAAAGCTTCATACGTTAAGAAAAAAGGCTTCAACCAGACCTGCAAACCAGAGAAAAAGTTGCGAACATTGACAGAGAAAGCTTCAACCGTATATAGGAAAAGCTTCAACCGGCTACCAGTGATGGAAAAGCCGTGGTTGCAGCCCACGGTCACCTCGGTCATCGCCGTCACACACCCCGGCCTCCCGCGGGGTTGCATCAGCGTCGCCGTCGCCGTGGTAGCACCCCGTCGCCCCGGTTGCAGCATCTCCCGTGGTCACCCCCTCCTCGGTCGCCGGCGAGATGGGATGGTCACCGCGCAGAGCCATGGCGAGCTTCGAGCGGGGAGAGGGGGAGGCGTGGTGCGGCGACCG
>NC_041385.1:680007549-680056948 GCF_002162155.2 Triticum dicoccoides | reverse complement strand
TGGGGAAGGGGTGGGGAGGAGGGAGCAGAAGAAGAGGTGGCGCGCGCCCCGGCAAGCTGCGCGAGATGTGGAGGAGTGACGCGAGGAAGAGGGAGACCGGCCCAATCTTCCGCCGGTGCGCCGGTCCCAACCGTTTCCCCTCCAAAAAAGAGAGAAAGAAACTAGCACAGGGGTGTGGCACAGCCACACAATCTTTGGATCATGGGTGTGAATTTACGGGTACATGTAACAAAAACACCAGTTCCAGGCAGGGCCTGGACAGGGAGGTGCCAGTAGAGTAGATGCGCATCTGTTCCTCCATACCGGCGCTGGCCAATCAATCATTTTATTTCCTTTTGCCTGGCACAAGGCGCTGGCCTCTCATCCCCCACCCTGCTTGTAAACCGTCCAAGAACACCTCAGAAAACTTATCAGGAAGGGAAAAAATCCTGAGAAAAGAAAAGAAAAGAAAAAACTAGTTCTGTCTATTTTATTTTTCCTTTTTTGTGGGAATAGGTGCGTCTGATTTCAGCGTCACTACAGCCTGTTGTCCGATTGTATTCGCCTGGACTGGAACTGCCCCCACACCCAGCTCTATCCGCATACACATGCACCTACCTGATCTTGCACATCGAAATGAAGGCAGAATCTGGGCTGCATGTGGCTCTGATGCTCTCATCAGTAAGTCGCCGTTCAAGGCAATTGACCAGAAATCCAGCAGCCATTGTGCTGCATGCAGTGTACTGTTCAGCAGCCAACCACAGTGGAGTCCTGGGTGAACGAATGGACCGTGGTACAGCAGGGCCCGTCAGTTTGGGCATCGTTCGTCAGTTCGCCAACCGTGTTCGCGAGTTCGTCAGTTCAGCCGGCTGATTTGGCAAGATGATTGGTTGTCCGTTTGTTCATAACAGCCGGTCATGATCCGAACAACGTTGCTGGCTTACTTTACTTGATCGGAAAAGGACGGCGTGTCGTTGTTAGTGGCGGTACGTCAAGAAGATCGAAGAAGATTAGGGCAGTACGTCAAAACGGCAGATCGGAGCCACACGCAACGAAGCATTTAAGAAACGGGGAGGCGTTTGACTGGCTTGTCGCGTTGCAACGACGTGTGCACGTACCGGAAAACGGCGGCCCGGGAGCATGTGGATGATTAAGGTAGATCACGTGGTAGTGTGGTACTGTTCATCACATCTCAGGGACCAAAGAAAAAAAACATGGCATGTGTGGCATATGCCTTCCCCTCAAATCAAAAAAATAAAAAAAATGTGTGGCATATGCCAGCGTCGTCCTTGCCATGATTCGACCGTTAAGAAGAAAACATGCATGGGATCTTTTCCTTTTCCAGAAAAGGCCCAAGTTCATATATACTCCCTCCGACCCGAATTAGCTGTCTATATCTAGACAAATTTAAGACAACTTATTTGTGATGAAGATATAATATTAAATAAAACTGGATGTTATAAGAATTTTATTAGAAAAAAATGAAATTATAGGCTAATCCTCGGGAAAAATATCAGCATCGCCTTTTCTTCTACTACTACTTGTAGCTCGTCATGAGTAAGGGCCTGTTTGGTTCCAATAAGTCACCTGACTTATAAGTCAGGTGACTTAAAACCAGTGACTTATAAGTCACGCCTGTTTGGTTGTCACCTGACTTATAAGTCACCTGACACATCTTCCCACACCAATCAATATCATGCAGGTGGTAGGACCCACGCAAAAGGGGGTGACTTATAAGTTTTAAGTTGGGGTGGAGCAACTTATGACTTATAAGTTGGGGTGACTTATAAGTCGGGTCTGTTTGGCAAAATAAGTCACTTTTTTCACTTTTCAACTTATAAGTTGGTGACTTATTTGGAACCAAACAGACCCTAAAGCTCCTTGTCGTCTCTAAGCCTCCATCTTACCGAAACAATCTTATTTTACTTATTTCTACAACCGACCTTTCTTTTGAAAGTATATATGGGCTTTGGGCCCATAAAAAACCAGAAAAAAATCTCTAAAGGCTCATATGGGTGTCATGACTAGGTGGTGAGATTTCTCCAAAAAAAGATAGGTGGTGAGAAGTTTAGTACTCCCTCCTTTCCGGTTTATAGGCTTATCTCAAAACTTTAAATTTGCCCATTTTATAAGTCCCAATTTGATTGTTCCCCATCGCGTGTTCACATTTCAAGGCACATTAAATCATTGCATGCAAGGATTAACAGAAAATTGACCAATGCATGTACTTCATGAATGCATACATTGCAATTAATGTATTGGTAAACACATTTTTTAAAGAAAATGAGCACATTAATTGAGTGCTTTTGCAAACTACAAAAATTATTTCGTCACTCACCATCTACCTTGGTTGGTGAGATTTTTGAATTGAGCCATATAAACCGGAAAGGAGGGAGTACCACCTTGGAAGTGAAAGAAGTTTTGGACCTCCATAAAAAAGATTCTCTTCCACATGTTATTTGAGCATGAGAAAAAGAGTGGTAGCTGTCGGTGTCAAAACCGGCGGATCTCGGGTAGGGGGTCCCGAACAGTGCGTCTAAGGTCGATGGTAACAGGAGACGGGGGACACGATGTTTACCCAGGTTCGGGCCCTATCTATGGAGGTAATACCCTACTTCCTGCTTGATTGATCTTGATGAATATGAGTATTACAAGAGTTGATCTACCACGAGATCGTAATGGCTAAACCCTAGAAGTCTAGCCTATGAGGATTATGATTGTGTATCTATGCCTCTACGGACTAAGCCCTCCGGTTTATATAAGCACTGGAGGGGACTAGGGTTGTACAAAGTCGGTCACAAAGAAAGGACTCTTCATATCCGGTCGCCAAACTTGCCTTCTATGCCAAGGAGAGTCCCATCCAGACATGGGACGAAGTCTTCTGTCTTGTATCTTCATAGCCCAACAGTCCGGCCCATGTTACATAGTCCGGCTGTCCGAGGACCCCTTAATCCAGGACTCCCTCAGTAATCCCTGAACTAGACTTCAATAACGAGGTATCCGGCGCGCAGATTGTCTTCGACATTGCAAGGAGGGTTCCTCCTCCGTATACTCCAAATCTTCATTCGAACATAGGAAACGTGTCCGGCTCTGCAAAACAAATATCACACACAACCGTAGAGAGTATAATACTTCACGAGTCCAATCTGCTGACAATTTTTTGGTAGCATGACATTATGTCGCCGCCCGGCCATTATTCAAACCGTTTTTTAGCCTGTCGCTACATATTTCGAGAGGCGGTTTCATTGGCACATCTTGTCAAAGTAGAGATCGTGTCCCCTTATTGTGGGATTCTCATCAATACAGGTGTGGATAACCCAACCGTTCTGTTGGCAAGATTCCTTGGGAATAGGCGGTTTTTAAGGCCTAGGAGGGGGCACTTGATGAAGTGTAGACATTGCAAAGCCGCATTCGGAACCTTATTGAGAAGGACACCGATCTTGCCAAGGTAATCCAACTAATGCTAGTCCGTCGGGTCCTACCGTGCCAGCGACGACCTCTTCGCATGTGGGAGTTCAATCCGGAAGGACCGCGAACCCTTCAGCACTTCTTCGGCATGACGCTCGAAGGGATGTATAAATTATTCTTTGGATCACGAAAATAGTGTCCGGACACTACAGAGGACGCATGCCTTGATTGCAACCATCTGGATACCTCGGTAAGCACTCGACTCCCGAACACAGTTTAGTTAAATTTCTCATAACAATATACTGAGAAAACCATACTCGGCCAGGGCTGGATAAAGAAGGCGGAGAGGATCAGTGTTCGGCCCCTCTTCCCGAAGACTCAATGGATCCGGTGTTAACAAGGATGCTGGCTCCGGCACCCTATCAAGTGTCATTGAAGGAAGACAAGGAGAGGAGTACGAAGGTCCGGAGTGGCCCCCGTTTTGGAGGTACGCCAGGCACCGCATCTGGGGAGATTGGAACTCCCTTTTTAGAAGATGAAAGGGAAGGAGAAACTGACATCCCCTCTCCCCATGGGAAGAAGAGGACCGCCTCCGAAGACTTGAAGATAAAGGCTTCCAAGCGAGAGAAGAAATCCCCATCAGGGGGTTCTGGTTTGGGAGGTGATGTTGCCACGCAGTTCCTCCATAGGAACCGGCCCTTAGCTGAATCGTAAGTGAACAAGGGTGTTTTAAACATACCCCCTTCTTTCTTGGTTGCAAGGGTAATATTTAAAATATACATTTTGTAGTTCGGCATACAGCCTCCCTCAACAATCTTCTTCCTCGGGGGATCTTCTTTCGGAGATGATGGAGAGCGAGACGCCTCCACAGATTTTCCCGCCCCATAGGGCGGACGACCTCAAGGTGTCATCCCGGAGGATCTCTCCCAATCAACAAGCGGTGTGAGGGATAATGAAGATTAGGCCAGAAGGTGATACTTCGGCTGCCCAGGGCCCAGGGTATTCGGCTCCTACGGGGACCAACAATAGAAGCCCCGAACGATCCGATATACAGCCGGAGACGACTCTAAGGTCAAGTAAACATATTCCATTGAAGGGAGTCCATATACCTACGGCTGCTTCTAGGGATCCAGATGCGCCAGATACATTGATGGACATACTGCGACATGCGCCTGTCTCAGAGGAACATTGTACCTTGATGGGTACGGTAGTTGAAAGAGTTCTATCCGCAAAAAGCGGATTGAATGAAGCTTTTACGAGCCTGCTAAGAGGCTTCGAGGTACGTAATATAATATTTTCAATTGTATTGTAAACGCAAGATGCGCCTGTGTATAGATAGTAGCCCCTGAGACTCTGATTGACGTCCAAACGGAGGCGATTAGAGGATCAAAAATGGTAGATATGCTCAAGAAATGATTTTGCTAATTGACACACAGGCTGTTTCATCCCCGGCGACTGCCCGAGCTACAGAGGTTGCCGAGCTGAAGCAGAAACTTGATGCGGCAGATGATGTCATCACGCTCATGAACAGGTGGCTCGCCGAGGCGCAAGGTATGTCTTCGGGGCAGTCAGTATATGCAAATACTATAAATATGAGCATGACACTGAAAATTGTAATATGCTTAACCACAGATGGTGCCACCGCTGTTAAGACCCTTCAGACTGAGCTTGCCCGGCCCAAGGAGCAAGCCAGGGTGAGTAATGCGGCTGCCGAAAAGGCAGCTGCTGAATTGAAAGCCGAACAAGCTGCTCGGCGCCAGAGCGAGGAGAGATTAGCTACTATGGTGCTTGAGCTAAAGGATACTGCTACCTCTTGAGCATGTGTTGGTTTTCCCTTGAAGATGAAAGGGTGATGCAGCAAAGTAGCATAAGTATTTCCCTCAGTTTTTGATAACCACGGTATCAATTCAGTAGGAGGCTACACTCAAATCCCTCATACCTACAGAAACAAATAAGAACCTTGCAACCAACGCGATAAAGGCGTTGTCAATCCCTTCACGGTCACTTGCAAAAGTGAGATCTGATAGAGATAATAAGATAAATATTTTTGGTATTTTTATGATATAGATTGGAAAGTAATGATTGCAAAATAGATCGGAAACTTATATGATGGAAAATAGACCCGCGGGCCATAGGTTTCACTAGTGACTTATCTCAAGATAGCATAAGTATTACGGTGGGTGAACAAATTACTGTCGAGCAATTGATAGAAAAGGGGCATAGTTATGAGAATATCTAGGCATGATCATGTATATAGGCATCACGTCCGCGACAAGTAGATCGAAACGATTCTGCATCTACTACTATTACTCCACACATCGACCGCTATCCAGCATGCATCTAGAGTATTAAGTTCATAAGAACAGTGTCACATCCCTAGTTCTAGTCTCCTCTGGGTTAGCTAGTCTTGTGTTGCATCATGTTTAAATTTCTCTTAAACCTGAAATGGGGATGGCAGAAACCCCAGCACCACCTAATGCAACTAGGATCAATATGTAAATATTTTCAATAAACCCAAAATGTCCCTAAGAAAAGTTCATGATCTCTGGTTTAGGTGAAAACCTCTGCCAAAAATGATGAACATATTTTTAGGTCATTTCTGGATTTTTGAAATAACTCATATTGTATTTGAATTGGGGCATTTAAATCCTATAAATATTTTAAATGCTCTAATAATTCTGAAACTAGTTGAGGCCTGTTGGGAATAATTCCAAAAGTGCCCACAAATATTTTCAGGAGTTTTAAAAATGGTTTAGTATTTTTACTAAATCAAAACAAAACAAAACAAAACAAAACAAAATAGAAAACTGAAATAGATTAAAAGAGAGAGAGAAGCCCACCTGGCCTCACCTGTGCTGGCCCAGCCCACCTGGCCTGGTGCCAGCCATCCCCAACCTCTGCCAGTAGGCAGAGGAGGGACAACGCACGGCGCGCGCGTGGGCGCCATGACACCAGGCTGCCTGCCTGCGTCGCCTGGCCACCGCGATGCCTCGCGCCTTCTCCTTGGTGCCGCCTCGATGCCCTGGAACCCCCCTCGCGCTCTCCCTCGCTCATCCCCCTCCTCTGTTTCTCTCTTCCGCGAAACGCCCGAGCGGAGCCCGTCGCCGCCGTTCTTTGTCGCCGTGGCCACAGCTACTGCCCAGCCTTGTAGACGCGGCAGGAAGCTCCGCCCTGTCCCCCTCTTCCTTCTCACCAAGCCGCACGTCGCCGGAAGCCTCCGAACGCCGCTAGCTCCGCCGTTCCCCTCCTCGGCCACCGAAGACCGCCGCCGTCGATTCACCGCCTCCGCCGCATCCACGAGCTCACTGAAGACCGTCCTCGCCCCGCTGTGAGCTCCGCCATCGTTTCCCCCTCTCCCCGTGCTCTACCTCCCTCTCTAGCCGCCGTTCGCAATGTGCCCGAGAGCTCTTTGCCGCCCGCCATGTCGCCGCTGTGGCTACGACTGCTGAAGCTCGCAGTAGATCACACCACTACACTCAGTGCCTCCCCACGAGCCCGTAGCATGCCCCAGCTTGCCTTCCCGTGCCCCCTAGCTCTCGGTCGCGTCTCGCCCGAACTCCGGCCGCCGCCGAGGTCGATGTCGCGCTCGACTCCGGCCACCCCTACCGCTAACTCCGGTCCAGTTGGATGCGGAAGAGCACTAGCAACGCGTAGAGCCCCTCACCCGCCGATTTGGTCGCTGGAGGAGCGTTTCCGACGCCCTCCGCTATCGCTGGCGTCGCCGGCGACAAGCCGCGGGTCAACTCCGGCGAGTTTGACCCGGGTTGGACCGCACTTTGACCCGCTCTGTCTCACTGACGTGTGGGCCAGGCACTATTTATTTAGGTGTTAGATTAGTTAACACTAATTAATTTAGTTAATTAATTAAGCCACTGACATGTGGGCCCAGCCGTGCTGACATTTAGTTAGGATTAGCTTAACTCTAATTAACTCAGTTAACTAAGTAAGTAACTGACCAGTGGGTCCCACTGGTCAGGTTTGACCTGGACCAGCCCTGTTGACTGCTGACATCACAGTGACGTCACCCTGGCGCTATAAAGCATTTTCTGGATTTAAGTTTATTCAGAAAATTCCAGAAAATGTCCTAAACTTCTAAAAATCATAGAAAATCAACGTAGCTCAGAATGAAATAAGTTATATATGAAAAATTATCAGAAAAATCCAATCTATCCATCTGTATTGGTTTCATGCATGTTAAAGCAACTTAACCTTGCTGTTTAGTGCAATACATGATAAGGCACTATTTAAATTCATAAGTTGAGTTTGGGATTGAACTTTTGGTTCAAAATGGCTCAAACCCATCTGGTTGTAGTTGCATTAGCTCAACACACTCATTTTGCCATGTCATGATCATGCATCATATTGTGCATTGCATTGATTGTGTTTCTTCTTTGTTTGTTGGTGCTTGTTCCCTCTCAATAGACGTGTACCGACGATGTGATCGATGACACCGATGAAGAACTATACTATCTTCAAAAGTGCCAGGCAAGCAAAAACCCCTTGTTCATTCGGATACAATCCCACTCTCTCACTCTTGCTCTCTTTTACTGCATTAGGACAACAATGATTCAACTATTACATGATGCGGTAGTTGAACCCCTTTCCTCTGCATGACTTGTCATTGCCACAGTAAATAGATGAAACCCACTAGCATGAGTAGGAGTTGTTTGAGCCCTGATGTGCCTACTCATTCATGCTTGTTTGTCATGCCTGCTATTGCTTAGAGTTGTGTCAGGTCTGATTCATCGGGGATGAATTGGAATGTTGTGAAATATGTCCTACTGTGTGTGAGCTAAGTGTGTGAACACGATTTGGTAAAGGTAGCGGTGAGAGGCCATGTAGGAGTACATGGTGGGTTGTCTCATTGAAACGGTCCTCAGGAACTGAGTTCTGTGTTTGTGATCCATGAACAGTTACTACCACACATTGGGTTCCGGTAACTGGACCCCTCTCGACTTATTAATCAACATGATCTCTGTCCAGGAGTTGCAACTAGTTTCTGGTGTTTGTAGGTTGTGTTAGTAGTCTACCAAGTGGCACCCGGTACAAGTGGGCTTGGGACAGACTAGGAACCGTGGCACGGTGTACCAAGCATAGATCCACCCATCGAGGTGGGCTTGGGAACCCTGCACACATTGTTTGGGGCCGTGAGAGACACCCCGGCCGGATCTCCTTGCGGATGGAACCCAAATAGGCGATAAACCTGGATGGGAGACTTGTGTGGTTAGTCAGGTCGTGGCCGACACCCTCGCTGGGCTTCCGCTTGAAGGTTGCCGAGTACATGTCGTGTAAATGGCGGTAAGTGGTGAGAGCGTGTGTGAAGAAGTACACCCCTGCAGGGTTAACATTATCTATTTGAATAGCTTTGTCCGTGGTAAAGGACTTTTGGGTTGCCTATACTGTTCATAGACAAGTGAAAGTGGATACTCTAAAATACGCAAGATAAGCGTGAGTTATATGGATGGCTTTCTCGTAGGGAGACGGGAGTGGATCCATAGTGGTGTATTGATATGGTGAATATGTGGACTCGTGTGCACCACCTCAAAAGAGTTACTTGCAGTCGTAGTTCAGGATAGCCACCGAGTCAAAGCTGGCTTGCTGCAGTTAAACCCCACCATTCCCTTTGTTGATAATGATGCATATGTAGTTAGTTCTGATGTAAGTCTTGCTGGGTACATTTGTACTCACGTTTGCCTATTTTACGTTTTTGCAGAGACTTCCGTCTCACTAGTAGTTCCGCGTGGAATTCGACGTTTAGCTTGTTACCTCAGCTACGATCTTGTGCCCTCGGCAGGATCTGATAGATAGTCGGGCTTCTCAGCCCTTTTCATTTGTAGTTGTATGTACTCAGACATATTAAGCTTCCGCATGTGCTTGTTGCTTGTATGCTCTGAGTGATGGGTCTTCAGACCCATGTTTGTAATGTCTCGCTCCTCGGAGCCTATTGAATAAAATACTTGAGTTGTAGAGTCATGTTGTGATGCCATGTTGTATTTGCACATATCGAGCATATTGTGTGTATGTTATTGAAATGCTTGGTATGTGTGGGATCTGACTATCTAGTTGTTTATCCTTGGTAGCCTCTCTTACCGGGAAATGTCTCCTAGTGCTTCCACTGAGCCATGGTAGCTTGCTACTGCTCCGGAACACTTAGGCTGGCCGGCATGTGTCCTTCTTTGTTCCTGTGTCTGTCCCTGCGGGGAAATGTCACGCGGTGTCTACCCGAGTCCTGTTAGCCTGCTACAGCCCGGTTTACCGGAGTCCTGCTAGCCCAGTTGCTACAGCCCGGATTCACTCGCTGATGACCGACACGTTCGTTGCTGGGTCATGTATGCCTGTCCCTGTAAGTTAGTGCCACATTGGGTTCACGACTAGCCATGTCAGCCCGGGTTCTTTGTCATATGGATGCTAGCGACACTATCGTATACGTGAGCCAAAAGGCGCAAATGGTCCCGGGCCTAGTAAGGCGACACCCATGGGAATACCGTGCGTGAGGCCGCAAAGTGATATGAGGTGTTACATGCTAGATCTGTGTGGCATAGGATCGGGGTCCTAACAGCTTTGGTATCAGAGCTTGACTGCCTGTAGGATTACCAAGCCAAACTGATCGAAGTCGAGTCTAGAAATGCTTTAGTTATATGTAGGGGAATTGATTGTGGGATGGAACGTAAGGCTCTTTTTACTCCTTATACCTTATGGCCTTCTGATCTGAGTCATCCTATCTTTCCTACGGGGTTAAGAAACTAGGCTTTCTCTTCTTTCTATCAGGATCATGTGTTACTAATCCATAGACTTATAGGATTGATGGATTTAAACCTCAGTTCAGTCTCTACTACTTCCGTGTGTTGACAATTGATCTCAGAACCTTGATATTGTGATGTTAAGTGGTTATGCCACCATTTTCACTAGATGTCTCAAATCTTTTTGAGCATTTACAACTGTTATGCTGTCCGAGTCATCCCAGGTTTCTAAATAGTCTGATGCATTTGCAAATCCCTTCCTCCTGTTTTCGTTGTCTCTTTGGGCCAGTTTGACCACACTAATTGGTGAGTTGAGGTACTATGTTGCCTCGGCATATATGTTGGAGCTATTATTATGACCCTAGGTGTCTTAGAGGATCACCTAGTAATCTAGCCATGTTTTGTGTTCAGTGTGATGATTCTGGCCATCACCCTCGAAAGCATCTCATGATGCCATTTAGTTAGTAGGCATTCTATTTCTGGGTTCTTGACCCGAGATTCACCCTACCTACCTCGTGTTGATAGTGTTTGCTAGTTTCTTTAGGATATTAGTAACCTTTGCAATAGTCCTCGAGGTTCGTGGTATTTCCTTCTTCCAAATACCATGAACTGCTTATGGCAGAAGTTCGTTGAACCAAAAGATCACAATAAGAGTGCTCTTGACGAGTTCTCCATTCAATTGTGAATTTGCCAGTCCTTCTTCTTCTGCATGGGTTATCCGGAAGAAATATGTTGAACTTGTTCGACATACTAATCCATGCATCCACAACTCAGAAAATTATATGTTCCTTGAGTTGTCCCCCTTTAGTTATATTCCGACCTTAGCCTATCAGTCGATAGTCAAGAGTATGTGTTCATTCGTGTTTATCGATGCCTTTTACTATTGTGGTCTGTCAAGTCATTCCATTCTGGAATGACTAGGAGAAACAAACTCCTGTACCTCATCCATATCCAGGATTGGGTGAAAGCAGTTGTATTCCGCAGATCAAATTGCTAATCCAGCTTTTGATTATGTTCTACCTTGGAGTATTACCATCTTTACATCAAGAATGTCATGGGAATTGCACAACCCCCTATGAACTCTTGATACAGTGATACTTCTCACCCTCATTAGTCATTTCTTGGCTCTCGTGTTGTTGCAACCGGAATACCGACAAGTGAATTGTGATGTGTGGAATCAATACTCTGAGCAACTCGTTGCTTGGTAGTAAATGGACAGTATTCTCATTCTTAGCGTGTTGGATATTGAATCATCATTCTAAGATAGATTATGCTACCTAATCCTTATTTCTGGTGCACTCTTGATCAATGAGTTAGGATTGTCCAATCCCTTGCTTATTTGACCATATCGTCTTGCCCTGAAAAGCAAGATTGTTCTCGAGCTTAGAGACATATCGGTGGTTCGTGATTTTCCGAATATTTTCTCGGAAGTATCACTAGGTCATCACCTGACCGCTATGTTGAGTTTGTGATCAAGTTGGTTCCTTGTAACCACCCCTTCTCTAAGAATCTGTGCTGGGTACCCCTGAGCTAGTTGGTTAAGGTGAACAACAACTTGGAGAGTTGGAAGATAGAAGCTTGTCCGATTTAGTTCATTTTAAGGGATTTCTTGTATGTGTGTTGAAGAAACATGATATCTTCATCGATTGATCCTCGTGACCAGTTGTTGGACCTATTGTCTTGCCAAAACTTTGATTTGAGTGTGGGCTATTCTCAAATCAAATCAGAACCAACGATATTCATAATGTTGTCTTACTCGTGGCTGATCCCTCGAGCATACACCATTTCATCTTTTGGGTCTGACCAATGCTATGTCCTTGTTCACATAATTATGGAATTCCATTTATATGGTCATCCCGATGACTTGTTGTTGAGCCCATTAGCAGCATTTTATCTTCTCCATGATCATGTTGAACATCCATCTAGTGTTGGAAACTTTTGTAAACATTACCTTCGTGTTCCACTCATGAAGTATATGTTCGGATGAAAGAAGTGACTTTCTCTAATTCACGTGCACTTGGTGTAAGTTGCCGCCGTGGATCCGAGAAAGATTGTTTTTGCTTCCTTTGGAATCATCCCAAGTCAGTCATGCATGTGCAAAGTATACATTGGATTGTGAGATTAGCTACCTCCATTTTATATGTGTCCCTAGCACGCCAAGCCACTGATTGACTTGTTCAAGGAAAAGGAGTTGTTGTGCTAATCCTAGGTCATGCACAAGACTTCGTTACCCTAGATGATGGTTCCCAACCTCAACTCAGTAGTGTTTTACTATAAGTCTACTACGTGGTCATGCTTGTCTGGGACAGCGTGTTCACATATGTGTAGCAGAACTAACTCATGTTTTGGAGCTTGCTATCGTAGTTCATTTCTCGAGAATCTCGCAATGTTGTCTCGTTGATTTGTGTTGCAAACTTTCATTTTTCTTTCTAGACTTGATGAGTCTGGATTATTCGAACACCAACCAGATCTGAATCTCAGGCAGATATGATGGTTGGAACATCTCCCAAGAACTATAATATTGGTCTCTCGATAACCGGTAAAGTGGATGTCGTGGCCAACACACCCAGCCGGAAGACCTATTATTGTAGTATCTCTATTGAAGAAAGTTGGCCACCTCCCCATAAGGATTTCATAGGATTTACTCCCTAGTTTTCACTTATGGATTTTCGTGTCCCCAAAGTCCGATCTTTTACTTGATGTTCTAGATATCAAACCATTTCTATGAATGGGTTACGCTAGCACATCAAGGAGAACATTAGAAGCGGAGTGCTAAATGTCTCTCGGTCGATCATCCAGATTTTGTTTCCTTGGCCCTGCTAAGGTGACGTCTGAGAAGATGTTATCTTCCTTTGCATCTGCATCTTCCACCGGTATTCATCATGGTAGTACGTTGTGTTGCCAGGATCCTTGACACGGATATTGGTAAAACCTTGATGAATATGGAGATGCTCAAGTTATTGAGAGCACGCTCAAGCATTAGATTTTATCGTCGGCATCAAATTGCATAGTGCTCTCAGTTTCCTCGGTTATGCTATAACTTCTCAATAGTGGACTCACTCTCTACTGTTGAGCTTCTCCTCAGTTTCTAAAATCATCCCTTGTGTTGTTTTCAACAAGGTAACCCACATCATCCATTCTAGTCTGGGTATGCCATTCTACCGAACCCCTCCAGACGATCGCTCGAGAATTGCCTTAGGCTGGTATAAAGAGTTTCAATGATCTCTGAATCAAAGGCAATTCTTTTTGCCACTTAAGGGGATATTTCTACGAGTCACCTTCCCTAAGGTGCCCCGTTATGGTATCATGGCAACTCAACTCCTCGCTACATTGACAACTGTTCACCACCTTCTTAAGTGTGGAATTGTTGTCTACCTAGTGAACCCTTGTCGTCTGTTCCACTCCATCCCTCTAGATGGGTGCTTCGTGTCTCAGCTCGAGAGATGTTGCTATGTCTCATTCCGTGAGTTAATCCTGAGTTGTTCAATCTTCGAGAAGATCGATCCTTCTAGAGTCTCCTTCTCCTCTCATTGTCATGTTGGCTGGAGTTCTCAGAGCAAGACGATGAGACAAAGATGGTGATTGAATCAACGTTCATTTGAAGTGCAACCTGGATCGTGAAGATTGCGTTAGTTGCGTTCCCCCTTCATCTTACCCTACGCTTAAATCTCGGGACGAGATTCTTGTTTAGTGGGGGTGAGTTGTCACATCCCTAGTTCTAGTCTGCTCTGGGTTAGCTAGTCTTGTGTTGCATCATGTTTAAATTTCTCTTAAACCTGAAATGGGGATGACAGAAACCCCAGCACCACCTAATGCAACTAGGATCAAAATGAAAATATTTTCAATAAACCCATAATGTCCCTAAGAAAAGTTCATGATCTTTGGTTTAGGTGAAAACCTCTGCCAAAAATGATGAACATATTTTTAGGTCATTTCTGGATTTTTGAATTAACTCATATTGTATTTGAATTGGGGCATTTAAATCCTATACATATTTTTAATGCTCTAATAATTCTGAAACTAGTTGATGCCTGTTGGGAATAATTCCAACAGTGCCCACAAATATTTTCAGGAGTTTTTAAAATGGTTTAGTATTTTTACTAAATCAAAACAAAACAAAACAAAATAGAAAACTGAAACAAATTAAAAGAGAGAGAGAAGCCCACCTGGCCTCACCTGTGCTGGCCCAGCCCACCTGGCCTGGTGCTAGTCATCCCCAACCTCTGCCAGTAGGCACAGGAGGGACAACGCACGGTGCGCGCGCGGGCGCCATGCCACCAGGCTGCCTGCCTGCATCGCCTGGCCACCGCGACGCCTCGTGCCTTCTCCTCGGTGCCGCCTCGATGCCCTAGAACCCCCCTCGCGCTCTCCCTTGCTCCTCCCCCTCCTTTGTTTCTCTCTTCCGCGAAATGCCCGAGCGGAGCCCGTCGCCGCCGTTCTTTGCCGCCGTGGCCACAGCCACTGCCCCGCCTCGTAGACGTGGCAGGAAGCTCCACCCTGTCCCCCTCTTCCTTCTCACCAAGCCGCACGGCGCCGGAAGCCTCCGGACGCCACTAGCTCGGCCGTTCCCCCCCTTGGCCACCGAAGACTACCGCCGTTGATTCACCGCCTCCGCCGCATCCACGAGCTCGGTGAAGATCGTCCTCGCCCTGCTGTGAGCTCTGCCATCGTTCCCCCCTCTCCCCGTGCTCTACCTCCCTCTCTAGCCGTCGTTCGCAACGAGCCCGAGAGCTCTTCGCCGCCGGCCATGTCGCCGCTGTGGCTACGACTAATGAAGCTCGCAGTAGATCACACCACTGCACTCAGTGCCTCCCCATGAGCCCGTAGCACGCCCCAGCTTGCCTTCCCGTGCCCCCTAGCTCTCGGTCGCGTCTCGCCCAAACTCCGGCTCCCGCCGAGGTCGATGCCGCGCTCGACTCCGGCCACCCCTGCCGCTAACTCCGGTCTAGTTGGATGCGGAAGAGCACCAGCAACGCGTAGAGCCCCTCAGCCACCAATTTGGTTGTCGGAGGAGCGTTTCCGACACCCTCCGTTGTCGCTGGCGTCGCCGGCGACGAGCTGCGGGTCAACTCCGGCGAGTTTGACCTGGGTTTGACCGCACTTTGACCCGCTCTGTCTCACTGACGTGTGGGCCAGGCACTGTTTATTTAGGTGTTAGATTAGTTAACACTAATTAATTTAGTTAATTAATTAAGCCACTAACATGTGGGCCCAGCCCTGCTGACATTTAGTTAGGATTAGCTTAACTCTAATTAACTCAGTTAACTAAGTAAGTAACTGACCAGTGGGTCCCACTGGTCAGGTTTGACCTGGACCAGCTCTGTTGACTGCTGACAACACAGTGACGTCACCCTGACGCAATAAAGCATTTTCTGGATTTAAGTTTATTCAGGAAATTCCAGAAAATGTCCTAAACTTCTAAAAATCATAGAAAATCAACCTAGCTCAGAATGAAATAAGTTATATATGAAAAATTATCAGAAAAATCCAATCTATCCATCTGTACTGGTTTCATGCATGTTAAAGAAACTTCACCTTGCTGTTTAGTGCAAAACATGATAAGGCACTATTTAAATTCATAAGTTGAGTTTGGGATTGAACTTTTGGTTCAAAATGGCTCAAACCCATCTGGTTGTAGTTGCATTAGCTCAACACACTCATTTTGCCATGCCATGCTCATGCATCATATTGTGCATTGCATTGATTGTGTTTCTTCTTTGTTTGTCGGTGCTTGTTCCCTCTCAATAGATGTGTACCGACGATGTGATCGATGACACCGATGAAGAACTGTACTATCTTCAGAAGTGCCAGGCAAGCAAAACCCCCTTGTTCATTCTGATACAATCCCACTCTCTCGCTCCTGCTCTTTTTTACTGCATTAGGACAACAACGATTCAACTATTACATGCTGCGGTAGTTGAACCCCTTTCCTCTGCATGACCTGTCATTGCCACAGTAAATAGATGAAACCCACTAGCATGAGTAGGAGTTGTTTGAGCCCTGATGTGCCTACTCATTCATGCTTGTTTGTCATGCCTGCTATTGCTTAGAGTTGTGTCAGCTCTGATTCATCGCGGATGAATTGGAATGTTGCGAAACATGTCCTACTGTGTGAGCTAAGTGTGTGAACACGATTTGGTAAAGGTAGCGGTGAGAGGCCATGTAGGAGTACATGGTGGGTTGTCTCATTGAAACCGTCCTTAGGAACTGAGTTCTGTGTTTGTGATCCATGAACAGTTACTACCACACATTGGGTTCCGGTAACTCGACCCCTCTCGACTTATTAATCAACATGATCTCTGTCCAGGAGTTGCAACTAGTTTCTGGTGTTTGTAGGTTGTGTTAGTAGTCTACTTAGTGGCTCCCGGTACAAGTGGGCTTGGGACAAACTAGGAACCGTGGCACGGTGTACCAAGCGTAGATCCACCCGTCAAGGTGAGCTTGGGAACCCTGCACACATTGTTTGGGGTCGTGAGCGACACCCCGGCCAGATCTCCTTGCGGATGGAACCCGAATAGGCGGTAAAACTGGACGAGAGACTTGTGTGGTTAGTCAGGTCGTGGCCGACACCCTCGCTGGGCTTCCGCTTGAAGGTTGCCGAGTACATGTCGTGTAAACGGCGGTAAGTGGTGAGAGCGTGTGTGAAGAAGTACACCCCTGCAGGGTTAACATTATCTATTTGAATAGCCGTGTCCGCGGTAAAGGACTTCTGTGTGCCTATATAGTTCATAGACAAGTGAAAGTGGATACTCTAAAATACGCAAGATAAGCTTGAGTGCTATGGATGGCGTTCTCGTAGGGAGATGGGAGCGGATCCATAGTGGTGTACTGATATGGTGAATATGTGGACTCGTGTGCGCCACCTCAAAAGAGTTACTTGCAGTCGTAGTTCAGGATAGCCACCGAGTCAAAGCTGGCTTGCTGCAGTTAAACCCCACCATTCCCTTTGTTGATAATGATGCATATGTAGTTAGTTTTGATGTAAGTCTTGCTGGGTACATTTGTACTCACGTTTGCCTATTTTACATTTTTGAAGAGACTTCCGTCTCACTAGTAGTTCCGCGTGGACTTCGACGTTTAGCTTGTTCCTCAGCTACGATCTTGTGCCCTCGGTAGGATCTGGTAGATAGTTGGGCTTCTCAGCCCTTTTCATTTGTAGTTGTATGTACTCAGACATATTAAGATTCCGCATGTGCTTGTTGCTTGTATGCTCTGAGTGTTGGGTCTTCAGACCCATGTTTGTAGTGTCTCGCTCCTCGGAGCCTATTGAATAAAATACTTGAGTTGTAGAGTCATGTTGTGATGCCATGTTGTATTTGCACATATCGAGCATATTGTGTGTATGTTATTGAAATGCTTGGTATGTGTGGGATCTGACTATCTAGTTGTTTATCCTTGGTAGCCTCTCTTACGGGAAATGTCTCCTAGTGCTTCCACTGAGCCATGGTAGCTTGCTACTGCTCCAGAACACTTAGGCTGGCCGGCATGTGTCCTTCTTCGTTCCTGTGTCTGTCCCTTTGGGGAAATGTCACGCGGTGTCTATCGGAGTCCTGTTAGCCTGCTACAGCCCGGTTTACCGGAGTCCTGCTAGCCCAGTTGCTACAGCCCGGATTCACTCGCTGATGACCGACACGTTCGTTGCTGGGTCATGTATGCCTGTCCCTGTAAGTTAGTGCCACATTGGGTTCACGACTAGCCATGTCAGCCCGGGTTCTTTGTCATATGGATGCTAGCGACACTATCATATACGTGAGCCAAAAGGCGCAAATGGTCCCGGGCCTGGTAAGGCGACACTCGTGGGAATACCGTGCGTGAGGCTGCAAAGTGATATGAGGTGTTACATGCTAGATCTGTGTGGCATAGGATCGGGGTCCTGACAAACAGGTAATGCATTAGGCAAGATGACATGATGTAGAGGGATAAACTCAAGCAATATGATATAAACCCCATATTTTTATCCTCAATGGCAACAATACAATACGTGCCTTGCTGCCCCTGCTGTAACTGGGAAAGGACACCGCAAGATTGAACCCAAAGCTAAGCGCTTCTCCCATTGCAAAAAATATCAATCTAGTAGGCCAAACCAAACTGATAATTCAAAGAGACTTGCAAAGATAACAAATCATACATAAAAGAATTCAGAGGAGATTCCAATATTGTTCATAGATAGTCTTGATCATAAACCCATAATTCATCAGATCTCAACAAACACACCGCAAAAAGTATTACATCGAATAGATCACCAAAAAGATCAAGGAGAACTTTGTATTGAGATCCAAAGAGAGAGAAGAAGCCATCTAGCTAATAACTATGGACCCGAAGGTTTGAGATAAACTAATCACTTCATCGGAGAGGCTATGGTGTTGATGTAGAAGCCCTGCATGACCGATTCCCCCTCCGGCGGAGCACCGGAAAAGGCCCCAAGATGGGATCTCACGGGTACAGAAGGTTGCGGCGGTGGAAATAGGGTTTTGTGGTGCTCTCGGATGTTTTCGGGGTATATGAGTATATATAGGCGAAATAAGTCGATCAGGAGAGCCACGAGGGGCCCACGAGGGTGGGTGGCATGCCTACCCCCCTGGGCGCGCCTCCCTGCCTTGTGGCCGCCTCTTTGCTTCCTTGACATCCACTCCAAGTCTCCAAGATTGTGTTTGTTCCAAAAATGATTCTCCCGAAGGTTTCATTCCGTTTGGACTCTGTTTGATATTCCTTTTCTGCGAAACACTGAAATAGGCCAAAAGCAACATCTTGCACTAGGCCTCCGGTTAATAGGTTAGTCCGAAAAATAATATAAAAGTGTATAATAAAGCCCATTAAACATCCAAAACAGATAATATAATAGCATGGAATAATAAAAAATTATAGATACATTGGAGATGTATCAAGCATCCCCAAGCTTAATTCTTGCTCGTCCTCAAGTAGGTAAATGACAAAAAATAGAATTTTTGATGTGGAATGCTACCTAGCATAATTCTCAATGTAATTTTCTTTATTGTGGCATGAATGTTCAGATCCGAAAGATTCAAGGCAAAAGTTTATATTGACATAAAAATAATAATACTTCAAGCATACTAACAAAGCAATCATGTCTTCTCAAAATAACATGGCTAAAGAAAGTTATCCCTACAAAATCATATAGTCCGGCTATGCTCTATCTTCATCACACGAAATATTTAAATCATGCACAACCCCGATGACAAGCCAAGAAATTGTTTCATACTTTTGATGTTCTCAAACTTTTTCAATCTTCATGCAATACATGAGTGTGAGCCATGGACATAGCAATATATGTGGAATAGAATGGTGGTTGTGGAGGAGACAAAAAGGAGAAGATAGTCTCACATCAACTAGGCGTATCAACGGGCTATGGAGATGCCCATCAATAGATATCAATGTGAGTGAGTAGGGATTGCCATGCAACAGATGCACTAGAGCTATAAGTGTATGAAAGCTCGACAAAAGAAACTAAGTGGGTGTGCATCCAACTTGCTTGCTCAAGAAGACCTAGGGCATTTTGAGGAAGCCCATCATTGGAATATACAAGCCAAGTTCTATAAGGAAAAATTCCCACTAGTATATGAAAGTGACAACATAGGAGACTCTCTATCATGAAGATCATGGTGCTACTTTGAAGCACAAGTGTGGTAAAAGGATAGTAACATTGTCCCTTCTCTCTTTTTCTCTCATTTTTTTATTTTTTTATTTTTTTTTCATTGGGCTTCTTTGACCTTTTTTTTATTTGGGATTCTTTGGCCTCTTTTATTTTTCATAAAGTCTGGAGACTCATCCCGACTTATGGGGGGATCATAGTCTCCATCATCCTTTCCTCACATGGGACAATGCTCTAATAATGAAGATTATCACACTTTTATTTACTTATAACTCAAGAATTACAACTCAATACTTAGAACAAAATATGACTCTATGTGAATGCCTCCGGCAGTGTACCGGGATATGCAATGAATCAAGAGCGACATGTATGAAAGAATTATAAAGGTGTCTTTGCCACAAATACGATGTCAACTACATGATCATGCAAAGCAATATGACAATGATGGAGCGTGTCATAATAAACGGAACGGTGGAAAGTTGCATGGCAATATATCTCGGAATGGCTATGGAAATGCCATAATAGGTAGGTATGGTGGCTGTTTTGAGGAAGGTATATGGTGGGTGTATGGTACCGGTGAAAGTTGCGCGGCACAAGAGAGGCTAGCAATGGTGGAAGGGTGAGAGTGCGTATAACCCATGGACTCGACATTAGTCATAAAGAACTCACATACTTATTGCAAAAATCTATTAGTTATTGAAACAAAGTACTACACGCATGCTCCTAGGGGGATAAATTGGTAGGAAAAGACGGTCACTCGTCCCCGACCGCCACTAATAAGGAAGATAATCAATCAATAAATCATGCTCCAACTTCATCACATAACGGTTCACCATACGTGCATGCTACGGGAATCACAAACTTTAGCACAAGTATTTCTCAAATTCAAAACTACTCTACTAGCATGATTCTAATATCACCATCATCATATCTCAAAACAATCATAAAGAATCAAACTTCTCATAGTATTCAATGCACTTCATATGAAAGTTTTTATTTTACCCAACTTGGATGCCCATCATATTAGGACTAATTTTATAACCAAAGCAAATTACCATGCTGTTATAAAAGACTCTCAAAATAATATAAGTGAAGCATGAGATATCAATAATTTCTACAAAATAAAACCACCACCGTGCTCTAAAAAGGTATAAGTGAAGCACTAGAGCAAAATTGTCTAGCTCAAAAGATATAAGTGAAGCACATAGAGTATTCTAATAAATTCCAATTCATGTGTGTCTCTCCAAAACGTGTGTACAACAAGGATGATTGTGGTAAACTAAAAAGCAAATACTCAAATTATACAAGACTCTCCAAGCAAAACATATATCATGTGGTGAATAAAAATATAGCATCAAGTAAAGTTACCGATAGACGAAGACGAAAGAGGGGATGCCTTTCGGGGCATCCCCAAGCTTAGGCTTTTGGTTGTCCTTAAATTTTACCTTGGGGTGCCTTGGGAATCCCCAAGCTTAGGCTCTTGCCACTCCTTATTCCATAATCCATCAAATCTTTACCCAAAAACTTGAAAACTTCACAACACAAAACTCAACAGAAAATCTCATGAGCTCCGTTAGTGCAAGAAAACAAACCACCACTTTAACGTACTATAATGAACTCTTTCTTTATTTATATTGGTGTTAAACCTACTGTATTCCAACTTCTGTATGGTTCATACCCCCCAATACTAGCCATAGATTCATCAAAATAAGCAAATAACACACGAAAAACAGAATCTGTTAAAACAGAATAATCTGTAGCAATCTGTAATTCTCGAATACTTCTGGAACCCCAAAAATTCTACCAAATTAGTAAGTCCTAGGTAATTTATTTATTAATATTCTGCAAAAAGAATCAACTGAAAATCACATTTCTGTGATTTATGAAAATTATTCTCGTGCGTGCAAAAGTTTCTGTTTTTCAGCAAGATCAAATTAACTATCATTGTAGGTTATCCTAAAGGTTCTACTTGGCACAAACACTAATTAAAACATAAAACTACATCTAACCATAGGCTAGATGAATTATTTATTACTAAAAAGGAACAAAAATCAAATAACAAAAATAAAATTGGGTTGCCTCCCAACAAGCGATACGTTTTAACGCCCTAGCTAGGCATAAAAGCGAGAATAGATCTAAGTATTGCCATCTTTGGTATTCAATTCATAGGTGGCTCTCATAATAGATTCATAAGGTAATTTTATTTTTTTCTTAGGAAAGGGTTCCATGCCTTTCCTTAGTGGAAATTGGAATCTAATATTTCCTTATTTCATATCAATAATTGCACCAATCGTTCTAAGGAAAGGTCTACCAAGAATAATAGGACATGAAGGATTGCAATCTATATCAAGAACAATAAAATCTACGGGCACATAATTCCTATTTGCAACAGTAAGAACATCATTAATCCTTCCCATAGGTTTCTCAATGGTGGAATCCGCAAGGTGCAAGTTTAAAGAGCAATCATCAAATTCACGGAAACCTAACATATCACACAAAGTTTTTGGAATCATGGAAACACTAGCACCCAAATCACACAAAGCATAGCATTCATGATCTTTAATTCTAATTTTAATAGTATGTTCCCACTTGACGGTGTCCTGGCCTAGGGGGTACTCAACGCGTCGTCTCCCGATCAGTTGGATTGGGCCGAGGACCCCCATGGCCATATACTCATGGGCCAGTCCGGATAGCTGCCGCATACAAGGAAGAATCCACAAGACTTGGCGATCAAGACAAGGACTCCTCCCCCACCGGCGTATTTGGCTAGGACTCTTGTTATCCTAAGCCTCGGGTGCATTATATAAACCAAGGCCAGGCTAGTAGATAGATATACAACAACAATCATACCATAGGCTAGCTTCTAGGGTTTAGCCTCTCTGATCTTGTGGTAGATCAACTCTTGTACTACCCATATCATCAATATTAATCAAGCAGGAGTAGGGTTTTACCTCCATCGAGAGGGCCCGAACCTGGGTAAAAACATCATGTCCCTTGCCTCCTGTTACCATTGATCCTAAGACGCACTGCTTGGGACCCCCTACCCGAGATCCGCCGATTTTGACACCGACATTGGTGCTTTCATTGAGAGTTCCGCTGTGTGATCGGTGAAAGGATCAATGGCTTGACTGTAGGTCAACTGCGACGTCGGCCTCTTCGTCACCAGCTCGACTGGTCACCTTGGCTTGACCGAGGACTGCACCCTACCTCCGATCGTCATGTTCGGATGAGGGCCTTCATCAATACCAACTCCGATCTCTATCAAGATCATGGAGGAGTCATCCATGGAGCCCGGGGGCTCAACATCAACATTGCCCTCAGGCGACCGTGCTGTTTTTCTGGACAGCAAACTTGTATCCACCGCCACCGCCTCCTCGAGTGTCGCTTAAACGATTACTTCGGTGGAATTATGTGGAATTAAGTCTACAACAACCCTGCAAAAATTTTGTCGAGTTCCGATGGAGAAATCTCCGGCAATCTCTGATATACCGGAGCCCTGTTGAATCTGGACGAGAATCCGGACGAGTTTAGGGCGTGGTATGCAGCATCTAGCTCGGACGTCCTTTGGAGGATCCAACCGTTGATTTGCTGCGGAATTCCCATATCTACCACCTGCCAAAAATTCAGCTCAATCCGACCGTCCAAACTCCGGGAAACTTCCGATTAGTGCATCACTTTTTGGATCTGTTTTCTGCGCGAGAACGAATCCGACCCGAATTCATCTTCTTTATGAACGGGATCTCGGACATCCTTTTTGAAGGAAGTTTTCGTATGGGGTGTTGTGTTTTATTCTCAAACACATCCCAGTAGTATTAACAATATTCTTGCAATACGAACTTCACCATCGCGCCGGTGTCAAACCGGCCCGACAACATCACTCCACGGCGGCCGACCTGTGCTAGACACGTCATCGCTTTGTTGAGCCGAGCTCAATTTCTTCGGATCATCATCTCGGCCAGCCGAACAATAGTTCGGCATCGCGAAGGATAAATCGTCACCAACATTGCCACCCCACGGATTACACGGAGCGGGCACACCTGCATCGCCACACGGTCACTTCATCAAGCCGGCATCGACCACGTCACGACCTGCATCGCTGGACCGGGGGCTTCATCATCTCTTCATCAATCTACTCCGGAGACTTCGGCGTCGCTGGCCAACCAGCTCCGTCACGTTAGCTGGACCGAGGGCTTTGCCTCGGCGAGCCAACCTTTGCCAGCATCGCCATGCCGTTGCTTTATCGCCCATCAAGCGATAGGTGTGCGGATCTAGTCCCAATTTTGGGAATCACCTTTCTTCGGATTGTTACAACAAATAAGCCAGGTGCTATTAATCCTAGTATTTTTTGCTTGTTAGGGTTCATTTTTCCCAATGAATTATTACTCTGGTTTGTCCGTCATATGTACGCAGGTCTATCAAATGGTGGCCGCATTAACGACAGTCGCATGGTGGTTCGGTCAGTTTTTGTACATAGTCCGGCAAACGCCGCATCCGGAACTCGAACGACCTGTGAATTCAGGCCTTGCCATGCCTTTACCGCATCACACCGCCGCCCTGCATCGACATTGACTTCGGCGCCAGGCCATATTTCTTTAATTACTCACTTTGCATAAATTATTTGTTATGCAACGAATTTTTATTTATTTTTTATTATTACTATTATCTCCGGTTTGCACTATTTTTTGTCACAGGAAAATGATCCAGCCGGACTATATCCTTTGGCGTCACCTCGGCTGGACGGGGGGCTTCGTCAACACTTCATTACCCCATGCCGGGGACTCCGACATCACCCTGCCGTCCTGCATTGACCGTGCTATGTCACCACTTCAGAGTGCCGAGTTCTTTGCTCCGCCACCTCGGGACCGTCTCGGGGATGGAACCTTGTCCCGCATCAAGCTCGGACCGCGTCATCAATACCGAACACACTAACAAGCTAAGTTGTCTTCATGCTCAAAGTTTTAAATTTTTAACTTGTGTTCGGCTCGGCCAAGCATTATACTTTTTTGGGAAAAAGTTGCTTGTAAAAATTTCCTTGTCCAAACTTTGTTTGTGACGCGCAAATTCAAATACCCCGTTTACTTGGGGGCTTCCTTCATGAAGCTTTTTCCTCTTGCATATGGTTATACTTGTACGGCTTCGTTCCTTGTTCGTGTATTACGCCACAATATGCACCATATTGACTTAAGCGATTTGCAAGCTAGGTTGCCTGGCTCCTGTGCTTACCCCTACGTTCCCGATTGTTTGGCTAGAGAGTAAAGGGAGCACCTCTGCGATTGTCACGATCGGGTCACCCGAGCTGGACCTCAGACTGGGTGAAGCCGAAAGCTAGCGCTCTTATTGTTTTCAATCATGGTCGGCACACAACGGAACTCATGAGTACAAAAAATCTATTGCACAAGTCTCATAATAACAATGAGCACCGAAGAAAGGTATCGGCGGGGGTACTATTTTCTTCGAAGATGCTTCTTACTCTTCGAAGTAATATAGCATAAGTTCCCTGAGCGCGCTTTGTCTGTTACAGCCTTATGACCTGATTGCCTGATTATCGGAAACACCATCGATATTCTTGATAGATGGAGTACATAACACTTTTCGGTCCTTGACCGAAGAGGGAGAAGCCGACGGTCGGTTAAGACGCGTTTAAAGTTCGGTTGAACATAGATATGATATAAGTACTTCGGTACATGCAATCATTCTTTTACCCAAGTCACTTGGGGGCTCTTAAATTTATATGAGCCGTTTTATGATAAGTGTTTTTCTTCTTAGTCGTTGCAAATTTTTTATTATTATTTATCCCTCCTTTTTTCGACACAAGTGTGCGGTCACTAGCCGGGGAGCCTAACTTCTCTCTCAAAGCCGCTAGAGTTTAGTTTGCTAAACTGGCCTAGTAAGAAGTACTCCGCCTTCGGGATAGGAGGTTGAAGCCATAGGCTGACCCGCTTGAAGTTTTGAGATAGGATGTGTCATGTTAAAGCACGACAGAAGCACCTTTTTTTTTCTAAAGTCCAATTTTCGGATCGGCACCGAATACTTGATCTAGTTCGGACATTAACCTTTTGAATAAGTTTTTTGGCTTTTCGAGCCCATGGCACTTTAAACTATTTATGTGTTTTCAGCACAAGTCTCGCAGTGCAACGCCAGACACCTTTAGAGATTCGGCAAAAACATTCTCGGATATTGCTATATATGCATCGGTTTCGAATTGTGTCTTCGGTCAATAGTTGGGTTGCCCGGCTCCTGCGCTTGCCTCCTATGTTCTGCTTTGTTCGGCTAGGTGTGCAAAGGGAGAACCACTGCGATTGTGCTTCAGCTCACATGGTTAAGCACCTCAGTGGAGAAAGCCGAAAACTGACTGTCACAATAAGCGTAAACTGGTCGGCGAGCCGATGACGGTGTTAAACGACGGGCCATTCATAACAATGGCCAAAGTGTTTACGGCTTGACCTCGACTGTCGCCGAACACTAACGGGGGCTATTAACTGGCCTCCCAAACTAAATCCTCCATATTTTGCTCTTACATTGGAGCTGAGGTTTCATGATCATGCTTAGCATGACAACCCAAAGAAAGGAACCGATAGCGGGACTATTTTCTTTGGAAGACATTCTTCTGTTAAATAGTAATATAACATGTCTCTCCGCGTACCTTTGTTTATAAAACCGTATGGCCAGATTGCCTTGTTTGTTGTAAATCTTTGCCCTCATAAAGGCTTTATAAAGTAGGACAAAAACTCCTCGGCTATTGGCCGAGGAGGTGGAAGCCGATGGTCGGTCAACAAAGTTTTGTACAATGCGGATCCGAGCATTAATGACGTAAAGTACTTGGATACATAGAGTCATTACACATAATTTGTGATTTTACTATGGATATCGATCCTTAATTCGGCCTCCCGTGCCCGCATTAAGGCTCGGGGGCTACTGGGCTTCGGGCTTATTATTTACAAATATTAAAGGGGCACATCGATCCCCTGATCTGGTGTTGACCACCCAACCAGTGTCTCGGGGGCTACTGCATTGCCTGTTCTATGCAAAAAAATTTAAGTGCAATACAGTTTCCGAGGAGATTTTGATCCTCAGGTTGGTCGGCCGCAACCAACCCGAGTCTCGAGGACTGAGCACGCCGCTTTTTGTGTCCCGAAGTATTCTGCCGAGCTAGGACTTGATCCTCAGACCAATTTTGCAAATCAACCTGAGTCTCAGCGGCTACGGGGATCAGCGGTCTTATGTCATCCTTCATGTGCATCTCGGGTTTTAGACCGATACCCACCTTGAGGGCTATTGTCTATGTATCTCGGCAGAGAATAAATTGCACCAATCAAAAACATTGACCAAAAATCAGCCCATGACCGAGGTGCTTAACCACCTCGGAAGCAGTTCGGCATATAGCTCGGAAGCAAGTGGCTGGCTCCTTAAAGGGCATTCCTGGCATTAAGCTCGGCTAAACTCCTTCAACTTTTTTGAACGCAGATGATCTATGACATCTCGGATACTGTCCGGCGTTGGAGCTTGGACACAGTCCGGCGTTAGAGCTTGGATACATTCCGGCGTTGGAGCTCAGAAGCATTCCGGCGTTCGGTGTTAGAGCTTGGATACATTCCGGCATTGGAGCTCGGAAGCAGTCCGATGTTGGTGCTTGGCTGCAAAAGATACCTCGAATGCAATGCGGCGTTGGAGCTCGGACGCAAGAGGACACTGCCTCTCGGGAACAACTCCGAACCCGAGGTGTGGCATAAAAATAACAAGGCATTGATAAAGGCCGGAAACTTAAAGGGGCTCCTCGGATACCCTATGTGTAAACTCGTCGAATGCATTTCGGCGATCCTCAAGATCGAAGATAAGAAGATTTGTTGAACCAGTTTTCAAGACCGGCAATCGAAGATGAAGAACAGTTCGGAAGAATCGAGGAGCATCCCTAACTTGAAGACCGGTTCAGGGAGCTACTGACGGTGTCCTGGACTAGGGGGTACTCAACGTGTCGTCTCCCGATCAGTTGGATTGGGCCGAGGACCCCCATGGCCGTATACTCATGGGCCAGTCCGGACAGCTGCCGCATACAAGGAAGAATCCACAAGACTTGGCGATCAAGACAAGGACTCCTCCCCCACCGGCGTATTCGGCTAGGACTCTTGTTATCCTAGGCCTCGGGTGCATTATATAAACCAAGGCCAGGCTAGTCGATAGATATACAACAACAATCATACCATAGGCTAGCTTCTAGGGTTTAGCCTCTCTGATCTCGTGGTAGATCAACTCTTGCACTACCCATATCATCAATATTAATCAAGTAGGAGTAGGGTTTTACCTCCATCGAGAGGGCACGAACCTGGGTAAAAACATCGTGTCCCTTGTCTCCTGTTACCATTGATCCTAAGACGCACTGCTTGGGACCCCCTACCCGAGATCCGCCGGTTTTGACACCGACACCATTCATCATAAAGTTTTCTAGGGATAGAAACTTCTAATTCAGGTTTTTCTTCATAAGATTGCATTAAAGCATCAACGATATGTTTAGTAAAAGCTTTATTTTGACTATAAGCATGAGGAGAATTTAACACAGATTGCAACAAGGAAATACAATCTATTAAAGAACAATTATCATAATTAAATTCCTTGAAATTCAAAATAGTGGGTTCATTGCTATGTAAAGTTTTGACCTCTTCAATCCCACTTTTACCAATTTTTGCATCAAGATCTAAAAACTCCGGATCATTGGGATGCTTCTTAACAAAAGTTGACTCATCTCTAGTCCTATCATTATCAAGATTCATATTGCAAAACAAAGATTTAATAGGAGACACATCAATCACTTTCAGATCTTCATCCCTATTATCATGAAAACTAGAGGAACTCGCTTTTACGAAGCAATCCTTTTTTGCATGCATTCTAGCGGTTCTTTCTTTGCACTCATCAATGGAAATTCTCATGGCTTTGAGGGACTCATTAATATCATGCTTAGTTGGAATAGATCTAAGTTTCAAAGAATCAACATCAAGAGAAATTCTATCCACGTTCCTAGCCAACTCATCAATCCTAGGCATTTTTTCTTCAAGCAAAGCATTGAAATTCTTTTGAGAAATCATAAACTCTTTAACACTAATCTCAAAATCAGAGGGAAACTTATTAAAATTTCCATAAGAGTTATTGTAGGAATTACCATAATTATTAGAGGAATTACTAGGGAACGGCTTAGGATTAAAGTTTCCTCTATAAGCGTTGTTACCAAAATTATTCCTACCAACAAAATTCACATCCATAGATTCATTATGATTCTCAATCAAAGTGGATAAATGCATATCATTAGGATCAGAGGAAACACTCTTATTAGCCAACAATTTTATAAGTTCATCCATCTTTCCACTCAAAACATTAATCTCTTCTATCGCATGAACCTTTTTACTAGTAGATCTTTCGGTGTGCCATTGAGAATAATTAATCATAATATTATCTAGGAGTTTAGTAGCTTCTCGTAAAGTGATTTCCATAAAAGTGCCTCCCGTGGCCGAGTCTAAAAGATTTCTAGAAGCAAAATTCAATCTGGCATAATTTTTTTGTATAATCATCCATAAATTCAAACCATGTGTAGGGCAATTACGTATCATTAATTTTATTCTCTCCCAAGCTTGTGCAACATGTTCATGATCAAGTTGCTTAAAATTCATAATATCGTTTCTAAGAGAGTTGATCTTAGCGGGAGGAAAATGCTTAGAGATAAAATCATCTTTGCACTTATTTCAAGAATCAATACTATTTTTAGGCAAAGACGAAAACCAAGTTTTAGCACGATCTCTAAGTGAAAACGGAAATAGCTTCAGTTTAACAATATCATTATCGACATCTTTCTTCTTTTTCATATTGCACAAATCAACAAAGTTGTTTAGATGTGTAGCGACATCTTCACTAGGAAGGACATATAATTGATCTTTCATGAAAAGATTCAACAAAGCAACATTAATTTCGCAAGATTCAACATCGGTAATAGGAGCAATCGGAGTGCTAAGAAAATCATTGTTGTTGGTATTGGAAAAATCACACAATTTAGTATTATCTTGAGCCATTGTGACAAACAATCCAACACACAAGCACACAAGAGGCAAGGAAAAAAGAGGCGAACGGGAAAAAGAGGGCGAATAAAACGGCAATGGTGAAGTGGGGGAGAGGAAAACAAGAGGCAAATGGCAAAGAATGTAATGCGAGGGATAAGAGTTTGTGATGGGTACTTGGTATGTCTTCACTTGTGCATAGACTCCCCGGCAACGGCACCAGAAATCCTTCTTGCTACCTCTTGAGCATGCGTTGGTTTTCCCTTGAAGAGGACAGGGTGATGCAGCAAAGTAGCGTAAGTATTGCCCTCAGTTTTTGAGAACCAAGGTATCAATCCAGTAGGAGGCTACACTCAAATCCCTCGTACCTACACAAACAAATAAGAACCTTGCAACCAACGCGATAAAGGGGTTGTCAATCCCTTCATGACCACTTGCAAAAGTGAGATCTGATAGAGATAATAAGATAAATATTTTTGGTATTTTTATGATATAGATTGGAAAGTAAAGATTGCAAAATAAATCAGAAACTTATATGATGGAAAGTAGACCCGGGGGCCATAGGTTTCACTAGTGACTTCTCTCAAGATAGCATAAGTATTACGGTGGGTGAACAAATTACTGTCGAGCAATTGATAGAAAAGTGCATAGTTATGAGAATATCTAGGCATGATCATGTATATAGGCATCACGTCCGCGACAAGTAGATCAAAACGATTCTGCATCTACTACTATTACTCCACACATCGACCACTATCCAGCATGCATCTAAAGTATTAAGTTCATAAGAACAGAGTAACGCATTAGGCAAGATGACATGATGTAGAGGGATAAACTCAAGCAATATGATATGAACCCCATCTTTTTATCCTCGATGGCAACAATACAATATGTGCCTTGCTGCCCCTGCTGTCACTGGGAAAGGACATCACAAGATTGAACCCAAAGCTAAGCACTTCTCCCATTGCAAGAAAGATCAATCTAGTAGGCCAAACCAAACTGATAATTCGAAGAGACTTGCAAAGATAACAAATAATACATAAAAGAATTTAGAGGAGATTCAAATATTGTTCATAGATAGACTTGATCATAAACCCACAATTCATCAGATCTCGACAAACACACCGCAAAAAGTATTACATCGAATAGATCTCCAAGAAGATCGAGGAGAACTTTGTATTGAGATCCAAAGAGAGAGAAGAAGCCATCTAGCTAATAACTATGGACCCAAAGGTCTGAGATAAACTACTCACACTTCATCGGAGAGGCTATGGTGTTGATGTAGAAGTCCTCCATGACCGATTCCCCCTCCGGCAGAGTGCTAGAAAAGGCCCCAAGATGGGATCTCACGGGTACAGAAGGTTGCGGCAGTGGAAATAGGGTTTAGTGGTGCGCTCGGATGTTTTCGGGGTATATGAGTATATATAGGCGAAATAAGTCGGTCATGGGAGCCACAAGGGGCCCACGAGGGTGGGGGGCGCGCCTACCCCCCGTGGGCGCGCCTTCCTGCCTTGTGGCCTCCTCTTTGCTTCCATGACATCCACTCCAAGTCTCCTGGATTGCGTTTGTTCCAAAAATGATTCTCCCGAAGGTTTCATTCCGTTTGGACTCCGTTTGATATTCCTCTTCCGCGAAACACTGAAATAGGCAAAAACAGCAATTTGCGTTGGGCCTCTGGTTAATAGGTTAGTCCCAAAAATAATATGAAAGTGTATAATAAAGCCCATTAAACATCCAAAACCGATAATATAATAGCATGGAACAATAAAAAATTATAGATACGTTGGAGACGTATCAGATACCACTAGCCGATGTGAATTTCTCGAGAAAGATAGCCAAACCAGAGCGGCTGATCTTGAGAAGGCCTTACAAGAGGCGAAGGAAGCATGGTCTGAGTCTAGAGCGGCTCGGGAAGAGATCCGGCAAGCTGGGGAAATCGTGGCTGGTAAGCCCTTCTTATTGCAAACAAAATTGGGCAATCCGTAGTATGCCCCGCTTGATCAAATGTGGAGTTCTCCAGACACATTTTTGGACTTGTCGAAGAGTGCTTCTGATGCAACACAGTTTTCCAAGCGCAAGAGGGACATGCAGCGGAAAAGCTTTTCTGGTCGCAATTCAGCATGCCAGAGCGTCCGCTGTTGCTGAATGAACAGATGGCCCAATGGGAAGAGCTCCATAGGATATCTGGACTTGCCATGAAGGCCGTCGTGGTCCGGCTGTGGCCTAGAGAGCCAATTCCGAATAGTTATTTTGGTTTGGTGCAATGACTTGTTCATGCGGCATCGCATATCGACGCTGTCAAGCAGTCAATGTGCATAGAAGGTGCACGGATGGGCTTTGCCCGCGTCAAGACGTACTGAACAAAGATGAAAGCCACCGCTATCGCAACAGAGAGTCCACCCGAGGGCAAGGACACGGCAGAGCATTATTTTTAAGAAGTCTTAGAGGGTGCCCGCTTGATAGAGGGTCAGTGCTCGAAAGATATTATGTTCGAGTAAAATGTATCAAAATTGTAAAAACAATGCTATGATATATTAGGGCTATTTATTCTTTTGCCTAAGAAAGTTTTTAGTGCCTCCTGTGCGGCCGTTTATATATATATAATCTGAAAGTTTACCAGTCGTCGGCTTCAGCCCCTCGCAAATAATGCGGGGGTGTTCAAGAAAAAGCACTTGATCACTCTTGACCCAACGTCCTGGTCCATTAAGGAGGTGTCAATGTGGCGAACCAGGCAATCGGACTATATGTCTTTAACATTTTCACTTAGCCATAGGAGTTTGATAGTGGGGCTATGATATAGCCCCTGGTATGTACGCAGTTATCCGAATACAGCATGTTTTCATACGTGACCAAAAGAACGATCCTTCGTGTAATACGGAAGGAATCACGAAGATTCCGGTGAGTCCTTGAGTGGTTGACCAGCTCTCGCCGCATCATGACAGTCAGTTTTCGGCTTTCTCTACTGAGGTGCTCATCCGGACGAACCGGGACACAATCACAGTAGTTCTCCCTTTACTACCCTTGCCGATAGAGTGGAACGTAAGGTAGCAAGCACAGGAGCCGGGCAACCCAGCTATTGACCAAAGTCATGATTCGGAGCTAATGCATATAAGGCCAAACTCGTGACACCGAACACTCCCTATAGGTGTTTGGACTTTTCAACATATACCGGGATGAATATAGCCCATGGTAATGGACCCTGGTGTCAAGGGACATGCGGCAATCTGACACGGGGAGAACGCAGATGGTAAGAGAATAAAACTCCAAGTATAATATGAACCAAGCTGCTTCTGTAATATCTCCTTCCGGTACGGCGAACCATATACTTACAGATAGTGCCGATAACTTCCTTGGACATTTTAAGTGCCAGAAAAGTATGAAACAAAAAGAGGAAAAAGGTTTACACAGGGTCTTAATCTGTAAAGAAACCTTAGCGTGGGGCCTTGCTGCACGTCTGCGCCATTTTCTCCTTTGTGATGTGTCCTTGAAGGGGGGAAATGTGATGGCCATCTGTAGAAAAAGGAAAAACTTGTAAAAGGAATCAAGTGTGGCAGTAAACAGAGCTGGTTCGTTTGATGAACCTTGAAAGATAATTTCTAGAGTCCGAATAGGGTCAAGTCGAACTATGGACTGTTGTTATGCAGTGTGCCCCCAGCACTGCCTAAGGAATTTTAAGGATATACTCGTGTACACGAGGCACGTATGCTATCGCCTTGTGGGGTAGTCGATGGGGGCGTAACTGCTAATCAAGCTTGGATTTATCCGAGCTATCGTGCTAAAGTGGGCGCCGGACACGTTTAGCTGTGTCCACGGTCTTAACGACTGAGGGAGTTCCGGACTAGGGGGTGTCCGAATAGCCAAACTATCATGGTCGGCCGGACTCCAAGACTATGAAGATACAAGATTAAAGACTTCGTCCCGTGTCCGAATGGGACTTTCCTTGGCATGGAAGGCAAGCTTGGCGATACGGATATGTAGATCTCCTACCATTGTAACTGACTCTGTGTAACCCTAGCCCTCTCCGGTGTCTATATAAACCGGATGGCTTTAGTCCATAGGACGAACAACAATCATACCATAGGCTAGCTTCTAGGGTTTAGCCTCCTTGATCTCGTGGTAGATCCACTCTTGTAACACACATCATCAATATTAATCAAGCAGGACGTAGGGTTTTACCTCCATCAAGAGGGCCCGAACCTGGGTAAAACATCGTGTCCCTTGTCTCCTGTTACCATCCGCCTAGACGCACAGTTCGGGACCCCCTACCCGAGATCCGCCGGTTTTGACACCGACATTGGTGCTTTCATTGAGAGTTCCTCTGTGTCGTTACCGATAGGCTCGATGGCTTCTTCGACCATCATCAACGATGCAGTCCAGGGTGAGACCTTTCTTCCCGGACAGATCTTCGTATTTGGCAGCTTTGCACCGCGAGCCAATTCGCTTGGCCATCTGGAGCAAATCGAAAGCTACGCCCCTGGCTGTCAGGTCAGATTTGGAAGTTTGAACTTCACGGCTGACATCCGCGGGGACTTGATCCTCGATGGATTCGAGCCACAGCCGAGCGTGCCGCACTGTCACGACGAGCATGATTTAGCTCCGCAGCCGGACAGTACCCTGGAGGCCGCACTCGAACCCGCTCCAATCTTCAATTCGGAGCCGACTGCGCAGATCGAGGACAGATGGCTAGACACCGCCTTGGGAGCTGCAACCTCTACGGTGATAGAGCCGAACAATGACCTTGTCCCTCATGAAGCTCGTGACTCCGAGGTGCCGGACTCCTTGCCGGACTCCGAACCTCCCGCGCCCCCTCCGATCGAATCCGATTGGGCGCCGATCATGGAGTTCACCGCAACGGACATCTTTCAACACTCACCTTTTGGCGACATCTTGAGTTCGCTAAAGTATCTCTCGTTATCAGGAGAGCCCTGGCCGGACTGCGGTCAGCACGGTTGGGATGCGGACGACGAAGAAATTCAAAGCCCACCCACCACCCAGTTGGTAGCCGCCGTCGACGATCTAAACGACATGCTAGACTACGACTCCGAAGACATCGACGGTATGGACGAAGATGCCGGAGACGACCAAGAACCAGCGCCTACTGGGCACTGGAAAGCCACCTCATCATATGACATATACATGGTGGATATCCCAAAGGATGGAAATGGCGAAGAAACAGCGGAGGATGACCCCTCCAAGAAGCAGGCCAAGCGCCGGCGTCAGCGGCGCCGCTCTAAATCCCGCCACAGCAAGAATGAAGACTCCGGCACCAGAGATAATAATACACCGGATAGTGCCGAAGATAACCCACTCCAGCAAGATGCAGCACAGGAGGACGGAGATGCCAGCCCTCATGAGAGAGCGGCAGAAGAAGAGGTAGAGGATTATATGCCTCCCTCCAGAGATGAAGCAAGCCTCAACGACGATGAATTCGTCGTGCCTGAGGATCCCGTCGAACAAGAGCGTTTTAAACGCAGGCTTATGGCCACGGCGAACAGCCTCAAGAAAAAGCAGCAACAACTTAGAGCTGATCAAGATCTGCTAGCCGATAGATGGACTGAAGTCCTCGCGGCCGAAGAGCATGAGCTCGAACGCCCCTCCAAAAGCTACCCTAAACGCAAGCTGCTCCCCCGATTAGAGGAGGAAGCGTATGAACCCGCATCACCAGGAGACAATACGGCGGACCGACCACCCCGTGGTCGCGATAGAGAGGCATCTAGGCCCTTAACTAGACCCGTACTCCAGCATCGCTCGAATAGAACAAGGCACAGGGGAACGCTCCGGACTTATGAGATATATTGGAGGATAAGGCAAGACAATCAAGATCGATCTATGGATCGCGTGGGCGCCCCACGGTACGTGACGACAGCCGTCGCGCCGGACACATCAAGTCCGGCCGGGTCGAACAAAACAGACAAAGTTCTTCTGAGCTCCGTCGTGATATCGCCCAGTACAGAGGCGCCGCACACCCACTATGCTTCACAGATGAAGTAATGGATCATCAAATCCCCGAAGGGTTTAAACCCGTGAATATCGAATCTTACGATGGCACAACAGACCCCGCGGTTTGGATCGAAGACTATCTTCTTCACATCCACATGGCCCGCGGTGACGATCTTCATGCCATCAAATATCTCCCCCTCAAGCTTAAAGGACCAGCCCGACATTGGCTTAACAGCTTGCCAGCAGAGTCAATTGAGAGTTGGGAAGACCTGAAAGCCGCATTCCTTGATAACTTCCAAGGCACGTATGTGCGACCACCAGACACTGACGACCTAAGCCACATAATTCAATAGCCAGACGAATCAGCCAGACAATTCTGGACACGGTTCTTAACCAAGAAAAACCAAATCGTTGACTGTCCGGATGCGGAGGCCCTCACGGCCTTCAAGCATAACATCCGCGACGAGTGGCTTGCCAGGCACCTGGGACAGGAAAAGCCGAAACCCATGGCAGTCCTCACATCACTCATGACCCGCTTCTGCGCGGGTGAGGATAGCTGGCTAGCACACAGCAACAACCTCGGCAAAAATTCTGGCAGTCCGGATTTCAAGGACCGAAATGGCAGGTCGCATCGTAACAAAAACAAGCGCCGCATAAACGACGACAATAGTGAGGATACGGCAGTCAATGCCGGATTCAGAGGCTCTAAACCCGGTCAGCGGAAAAAGCCATTCAAAAGAACTGCTCTGGGTCCGTCCAATTTGGACCGAATACTCGACCGCTTGTGTCAGATACACGGCACCCCCGAAAAGCCAGCTAACCACACCAATAGGGACTGTTGGGTATTCAAGCAGGCAGGCAAGTTAATTGCCGAAAACAATGACAAGGAGCTGCATAGCGATGACGAGGAAGAGACCCGACCGCCGAACAATAGAGGACAGAAGGGTTTCCCCCCACAGGTGCGGACGGTGAACATGATATACGCAACGCACATACCCAAAAGGGAGCGGAAGCGTGCACTCAGGGATGTATACGCGATGGAGCCAGTCACTCCAAAGTTCAATCCATGGTCCTCCTGCCCGATCACTTTTGACCGAAGGGACCACCCCACCAGCATCCGCCACGGCGGATTCGCCGCATTGGTCTTAGACCCAATCATCGATGGATTTCACCTCACCAGAGTCCTGATGGATGGCGGCAGCAGCCTGAACCTGCTCTATCAGGATACAGTGCACAAAATGGGCATAGACCCCTCAAGGATTAAACCTACCAAGACGACCTTTAAAGGCGTCATACCAGGTGTAGAAGCCTATTATACAGGCTCAGTTACACTGGAAGTGGTCTTCGGATCCCCAGATAACTTTCGAAGCAAGGAGTTAATCTTCGACATAGTCCCGTTCTGCAGCGGCTATCATGCCTTGCTCGGGCGTACCGCGTTTGCAAAGTTCAACGCGGTGCTGCACT
Organism: Triticum dicoccoides; assembly: GCF_002162155.2. Lineage (NCBI taxonomy): Eukaryota > Viridiplantae > Streptophyta > Magnoliopsida > Poales > Poaceae > Triticum > Triticum dicoccoides. The sequence goes on along the minus strand of NC_041385.1, from coordinate 680,019,770 downwards.
ACGCATACCTCAAGCTCAAGATGCCAGACCCTCGAGGAGTCATCACGGTCAACGGAAACACTGAACGTTCCCTCCGAATGGAGGAACATACAGCGGCTCTCGCGGCAGAAGTACAATGCAGCCTCTTAAGGCAATTCTCGAGTCCGGCCGTTAAGCGGCCGGACATAGCTAAGCGCGCCCGGAGTAACCTACAACAAGACCACCTGGCATGTTCCGAGCACGCGTAGCAGTGCGGCCCCAACCCCAGCCCCTGCAAAACGTCAAAGCAGGTCCTCCGCGTACACCATTACGCTCTGAAGATACCTTGGGCATGGGGAGAGGGGCACGACCACGATAAGCCCAGACTGCGGCTCAACCACACCAGGGGATCTCAAGTGTGTCGTTCTTTTTTTTCTTTTTACCTTTTATTTTTTACACACAGGACTCTGCTCGTCAGAGGCCCTGTCCGGCAGCAGACCTGCCGAACTCACGATGCAACAGCCAGGGCAGGATAAAGGCTACAACGAATATACATGTGGTCTCCATTACGAGCATTTTTATACACCAATCCGCAGCCTACCCCTGGAGGGGGACATGTTTAGCAGTCCCATCCCTTGCTTATCGCACTATTTGTATCGTTCTGCATTCATAGCAGCACTTATTGAATAAAATAATGTAGCACCTTTTTGCTTTTAATTGCATTTCTTTTTCATACATATGTTCATTTATGACATGTTGCATCCGTACACTTTGGTACGGTTAAAACACACCAGGGGCTTATGTTCCCCGCATCATGGTGTGATAAGTCCGAACACTTTCACAAGTGCGGCACCCCGAACTTATAGCATTATATGCATCGGCTCTGAATCATGTCTTGGGTCAATAGTTGGGTTTGCCCGGCTCCCATGTTTTGGTACCTTATGTTCCGTTATATCGGCTAAGGTAGCACTGGGAGAACCACTGCGATTGTGCCCCAGTTGAGCTGGGTTAACGCCTCAGTGGAGAAAGCTAAAACTGATCGTCATGATGAGGCAAGAGTCGGTCGCTGTTCGAAGAGGTTTTTGCGAGTCCTTAAAGACTTATGCCGCTTAGAGCGAGGAGCCGGATCTTGTCCGGCCCAGGCGTGGATAGCGCCCCAAATTCGGCCTTCCGAAGACTAGGGGCTTCGCCGAAATTTAAAATTATAGAATTCTATGGCTAAGTGAGAGTGTTCAAGCATTATAAGTCCGGTTGCCTGGTTCGCTGTGTTGAGCGCCTCCCTAGATGGACCCAACAATGGGAACAAGAGTGCTCAAGTTTATCCCGAACACCCCAGCACTCGTGGCACGGGGGCCGAAGCCGACGACTTGCCATCTCTCAGATTTGATAAACAGCCGCACAGAAGGTAATATTTTAATTTAACAAGCGTTGCGTAGCGCATATGAACTAAGTTTTCAGCGCACAGGATAACAAAATGAGGGTCTACTCAAAAATTACATCTTTGGAGCACTCCCCCGCAATAGTGCGGGCACCCTTCAACACACTCTTATAATACATCTCGGGCGTGCGATGTTCCTTGCCCTCTGGTGGCGGGTCCGTCACAAGCTTTTGGGCATCCATCTTGCCCCAGTGCACCTTTGCGCGGGCAAGGGCCCGACGGGCACCCTCAATACAGGCAGAGTGCTTGATGACTTCAACCCACGGGCATGTTGGAAATATGCCCTAGAGGCAATAATAAAAGCATTATTATTATATTTCCTTGTTCATGATAATTGTCTTTATTCATGCTATAATTGTGTTATCCGGAAATCGTAATACATGTGTGAATAACAGACACCGACATGTCCCTAGTGAGCCTCTAGTTGACTAGCTCGTTGATCAACAGATAGTCATGGTTTCCTGACTATGGACACTGGATGTCATTGATAACGAGATCACATCATTGGGAGAATGATGTGATGGACAAGACCCAATCCTAAACATAGCACAAGATCGTATAGTTCGTTTGCTAGAGTTTTCCAATGTCAAGTATCTTTTCCTTAGACCATGAGATCGTGTAACTCCCGGATACCGTAGGAGTGCTTTGGGTATGCCAAACGTCACAACGTAACTGGGTGACTATAAAGGTAGACTACGGGTATCTCCGAAAGTGTCTGTTGGGTGACATGGATCAAGACTGGGATTTGTCACTCCGTATGACGGAGAGGTATCACTGGGCCCCACTCGGTAATGCATCATCATAATGAGCTCAGAGTGACCAAGTGTCTGGTCACGGGATCATGCATTACGGTACGAGTAAAGTGACTTGCCGGTAACGAGATTGAACGAGGTATTGGGATACCGACGATCGAATCTCGGGCAAGTAACATATCGATAGACAAAGGGAATAGCGTACGGGATTGATTAAATCCTCGACATCGTGGTTCATCCGATGAGATCATCGTGGAGCATGTGGGAGCCAACATGGGTATCCAGATCCCGCTGTTGGTTATTGACCGGAGAGTCGTCTCGGTCATGTCTGCTTGTCTCCCGAACCCGTAGGGTCTACACACTTAAGGTTCGGTGACGCTAGGGTTATGAAGATATGTATATGCAGAAACCCGAATGTTGTTCGGAGTCCCGGATGAGATCCCGGACGTCACGAGGAGTTCCGGAATGGTCCGGAGGTAAAGAATTATATATAGGAAGTGCTATTTCGGGCATCGGGACAAGTTTCGGGGTTATCGGTATTGTACCGGGACCACCGGAAGGGTCCCGGGGGTCCACCGGGTGGGGCCACCTGTCCCGGGGGGCCACATGGGCTGTAGGGGGTGCGCCTTGGCCTAGATGGGCCAAGGGCACCAGCCCCTATAGCCCCATGCGCCTAGGGTTTCCACCATGGAATAGTCCATGTGGTGGAAGGCACCCCTAGGTGCCTTGGGGGGGAGGGAAACCTCCCCTTGGCCGCCGCCCCCCCTAGTAGATGCCATCTACTAGGGCTGGCGCCCCCCTGGCACCCCTATATATAGTGGGGGGGGAGAGGAGGGATTTTACACCAGCCCCTGGCGCCTCCACCTCCCCCCGTTACGTCTCTCCCTCGTAGTCTCGGCGAAGCCCTGCTGCTGTGACGCCCTGCATCCACCACCACGCCATCGTGCTGCTGGATCTTCATCAACCTCTCCTTCCCCCTTGCTGGATCAAGAAGGAGGAGACGTCTCCCGTCCCGTACGTGTGTTGAACGCGGAGGTGCCGTCCGTTCGGCGCTGGTCATCGGTGATTTGGATCACGTCGAGTACGACTACATCATCACCGTTCTTTTGAACGCTTCCGTGCGCGATCTACAAAGGTATGTAGATGCATCTAATCACTCGTTGCTAGATGAACTCCTAGATGATCTTGGTGAAACGAGTAGGAAATTTTTTGTTTTCTGCAACGTTCCCCAACAGGGCACGCATCCACCAGCCGCCGCACCAGACCGAAGTAGCTCCCAGGCATGGCCTCCTTAGGCCACAGCCGAACTATGAGGCCCTTCATGGCCTGTTCGGCCGCCTTGTGGAGCTCGACCAGCTGCTTCAGCTGGTCGCTAAGGGGCACCGGATGTCCGGCCTCAGCATACTGAGACCAGAAGACCTTCTCCGTCGAGCTCCCCTCCTCGGCCCGGTAGAATGCGGCAGCATCGGACACGCTGCGAGGAAGATCTGCGAACGCTCCTGGAGAGCTCCGAATTCGGGTAAGCAACAAGTAATTAACACTCACATGCTTACTTTGCATAAAAATGCCTTACCGCTGCTATTTTCTTCACTGCCTCAATCTCCTGGAGGGCCTTGTAGGCTTCGGCCTTAGCGGCTTTGGCACTCTCAAGAGCCGTTGCAAGCTCAGACTCTCGAGTCTTCGAGTCACGCTCCAGGCTCTCATGTTTTTTCACGAGATCCTGGAGCTCTTGCTGTACCTCTCCCACCCGCGCCTCCTGCTTCTCTCGCTCGGTGCGCTCCATGGCCGCATTGCGTTCGGTCGCGGCCACCGCCTCTTTCAGGGTCGCCACCTCGTTAGTGGCCCCTACAATACCCACGCTATCCTTGTCATTCTTTTTTGCAACCAAAATCCTTTTCTGTAAGGTACAATTTTACTCAGGTGTTACTCACCTTCCTTGTCCTCGAGCTGCTTCTTGGCATGGCCGAGCTTGTTCTCGGACCGCTCGAGGTTTTCCTTCAAAGTATTGACCTTCGCAGTCAGTGCGGCAGAGGTCAGCAGCGCAGCCTGCTATCCCATATTGACATATTTATTATGACTCCTGAGTATATCTTTTTAGATCCTCAGTCCGGCTTTTCTTTTCGAACACCGAACCGAGCATCAGGGGCTACTGTCTATGCGGTACCATTTTATACATATTGAAATTCTTACCTCAAAGGCTGTTAGAAGGCTGCTGTAGGCTTCGGTCAGCCCGCTCTTGGCGAGCTACACCTTCTGAATCACCGCACTCATAACAGTGCGATGTTCCTCTTCGATGGAGGCGCCGTTGAGCGCCTCCAGCTAAATTATCCGGCGCCTCCGGTTGGACGGAGGCTGCCGGTGTCACGGTCTTGCCCTTCTTACGAAGGGGTCGCCCGCCGGACTCCGGAGCCACTGTGGGTTCCGGGGCCGAGTCCGGTGCAAAGTCCGGGAGGTTATCCTACGACACCTCCGGGGCCCTCTCCTCCTGGTGGGTCCCTTCCTGGGATCCCACCTCGGCATCGTCCGCGTCACAGGGGGTGGAGGCAGTCGGAAGAGAATCCATATCCGACGCACCTAAGGACCCGCTCGATGAGGCGGGAAGATCATCCTTAGGCGGACTGCAGGGTTGTATGCGGCATTAGAAAGACATTATGTGGCGAGAAATAAAAACCTTGAAGTTATTCGAGAGCCCGGATACTTACGATCTCGCTAGGGGCTTGGCCCTTGGAGGCCAGTCCTCGTCGTCGTCACTGCCGTCGGCGGAGCAGTCCGGGGGGAGAGTTTTTCCCTTCTTGGACCCTTCGGCCTCCCTTGTTGGGGAGGCCTTCCTTTTCTTCCCTCCCCCCACTAGGGGAGAGGCTTTCTTCTTCTCCTCCTCGCCTTGGTGGGAGGAGTCGGCCTCGGATTCATCATCCGATAGCACCTGAAAACGGGAACTCTTCCGAGTCCCTGTGGCCTTCTTCTTGGCCTTCTTCTCCGGCACCACGTGGGGTGCCGGAGCCAGCAGCCCCGTTAGGCGGGCGTCCGCTGGGTCCTCTGGCAATGGGGCCGGACAGATAGTCCGTTCGGCCTTCGCCAGCCAGTCCTGTCAAAGGTAAAGGGAGTTTAGATCCCGCATAGAGTCAAACTATGGAAAACAAGTGGCAAAATCACTTACCTCATCAGCTAGATGCTGCGAGCGGAATCCGCGATCTTCGGTAGCGGATGCGGGAGCCTCGACGCCCTTAAACAGCACCTTCCAGACATCTTTGTACGTAGTGTCGAAGAGCCCGCTCAGAGTCTGGTGCTGCGCCGGATCGAACTCCCACATGTTGAAGCCCCGTCATTGGCACGGGAGAATCCGGAGGATGAGCATGACCTGGACGACGTTGACAAGCTTGAGCTTCTTGTCCACCAGCTTCTGGATACAGGCTTGGAGTCCGGTCAGCTCCTCTGAATCCCCCCAGATCCGGCCACTCTCTTTCCAGGAGGTGAGCCGTGTAGGGATGCCGGATCTGAATTCGGGGGCCGCTGCCCAATCAGGGTCACGCGGCTCGGTGATGTAGAACCACCCCGATTGCCACCCCTTAATGGTTTCCACGAAAGTGCCCTCCAGCCACGTAACGTGGGACATCCTGCCCACCATCGCGCCTCCGCACTCCGCTTGGCTGCCCTTCACAACCTTCGGCTTGACACTGAAGGTCTTGAGCCACAAGCCGAAGTGGGGCTGGATGCAGAGGAAGGCCTCGCACACGACGATAAATGCCGAGATGTTGAGGATGAAATTCGGGGCCAGATCATGGAAATCTAGGCCGTAGTAGAACATGAGCCCCCGGACAAAGGGAGGAAATGGGGAAGAAATACTACCCTCTCATGGGGCCTGGGGGTGGGGATGAGCTCTCCCTTGTCGGGGAGCCAGTGCGCGATGTCGCTGGACAAATATCGAGCATCATGCAGCTTCTGGATCTGCCCCTCCGTGACGGAGGAGGCCATCCACTTGCCTCCCGCTCCAGACATAGTTGGAGAAGGTTGAGGTGAGAAGTGCGGACTTGGGCGCTGGAGCTCGAGTTTGCGGAGATGGATAAGCCAAGGAGGAAGAAGGCGCAGGTAAAAGGGTTGGATCTTTATCCCCTTATATGGGCGGACGAAAACATGTGTCCCCACCGGCCTGGTAAAACTCGCTTATCTCCCAAGCGTCACAATCAATGGCGCGGTTGGGTTACCCACGTCCGTATTGATGGGAATCCCGGAATAAGGGGAACACGATCTCTGCTTCGACAAGACGTGCCAAGGAAACCGCTTCGCTAAACGCGCGGAGATGGAACAATAAAAACAATTCGAGTAAAGGCTTGGTAATGGTGTGATGTCACGCCACAAAATACGTTAGCAGATTGAACTTGTGTAATATTATTCTCTCTACGGTGGTACGTGGAATTTATTTTTGCAGAGCCGGACACTATCCTGGTGTTCACAATCTTCTATAAATTATTCGGAGGAAGAACCCGCCTTGCAATGCCGAAGACAACATGCGCGCCGGACTCGTCATCATTGAAGCCTGGTTCAGGGGCTACTGAGGGAGTTCCGGACTAGGGGGTGTCCGGATAGCCGAACTATCATGGTCGACCGGACTCCAAGACTATGAAGATACAAGATTGAAGACTTTGTCCCGTGTCCGGATGGGACTTTCCTTGGCGTGGAAGGCAAGCTTGGCGATACGGATATGTAGATCTCCTACCATTGTAACCGACTCTGTGTAACCCTAGCCCTCTCCGGTGTCTATATAAACCGGATGGCTTTAGTCCATAGGACGAACAACAATCATACCATAGGCTAGCTTCTAGGGTTTAGCCTCCTTGATCTCGTGGTAGATCCACTCTTGTAACACACATCATCAATATTAATCAAGCAGGACATAGGGTTTTACCTCCATCAAGAGGGCCCGAACCTGGGTAAAACATCGTGTCCCTTGTCTCCTGTTACCATCCGCCTAGACGCACAGTTTGGGACCCCCTACTTGAGATCCGCCGGTTTTGACACCGACAATGACCAATGAGCTATTCGTCTTAAATAGGCCATTTTGGAGTTCGGTTGCTAGGGCCGAAGTGTACTCCTCCATGCGAAGAGAGCGCTCCGTATTTCCATTGACTGTGATTACGCCATGCAGTCCAGGCATTTTGAGCTTTAAATAAGCATAATGCGGGACTGCATTGAAGCAGGCGAAGGCTGTTCTTCCGAGTAGTGCGTGGTAGCCACTTCGGAACGGAGCTATGTCGAAGATGAGCTCTTCGCTTCGAAAGTTATCGAGAGCCGAATACGACCTCCAATGTTAAAGAGCCCGTGTAGCGGGCTTCTATGCCCGGTATGACTCCTTTAAAGGTCGTGCTGCTTGGCTTGATTCTTGCCACGTCTATCCCAATTTTGCGGACAGTGTCCTGATATATCAAATTGAGACTGCTGCCGCCATCCATAAGGACTCGAGTCAGGTGGTATCCATCAATTATTGGATCGAGCACTAGGGCAGCCGAATCCCCGTGACGAATGCTAGTCAGATGATCCCTGCGATCAAAGGTGATCGGACAGGCCAACCATGGGTTGAATTTGGGGGCAACATGCTCAATGGCATAGACATCTCGGAGTGCGTGTTTGCACTCCCTCTTTGGGATATGACTGACATAGATCATGTTCACTGTTTTGATCTCTGGTGGAAATTTCTTCTGCCCCCCCCCCCGTGTTGGACTGGCGAGATTCATCTTCGTCTTCGCTCTGAGGTACCTTCCCCTTGTGTTCGGCGGTAAGCTTGCCGGCATGTTTGAAGACCCAACAACTGCGGTTGGTATGGTTCGCAGGTTTAGCAGGGGTGCCATGGATCTGATAGGGCCTGTCTAAAATTTTGTCCAGGCTAGATGGACTGTCTTTATTTCTTTTAAATAGCTTCTTCCGTTGACCGGGTCTAGGGCCACTGAATCTGGCGTTTACCGCTGTATCATCTGGGCTTCCTTCATTGTTCCGACATTTGTTTTTGTTGCGTTGTGGCTTTACATTGCCATTGATAACCACAAGTATAGGGGATCAATTGTAGCCTCTTTCGATAAGTATGAGTGTAGAACCCAACGAGGAGCTAAAGGTAGAACAAATATTCCCTCAAGTTCTATCGACCACCGATACAATTCTACGCACGCTTAACGCTCACTTTACCTAAAACAAGAATGAAACAAGAAGGACTTTGTAGGTGTTGTCGGATAGGTTTACAAGATAATAAAGAGCACGTAAATAAAAACTAGGGGCTGTTTAGATAAAGACGCAATAATGTTAGTATAGCGAGTGTGGAAAAGTGGTGGTAAGAGTTGTGAAATTATCCCTAAGTAATTGACTACTTTACTAGACCGATAGCAAGTTTTATGTGGGAGAGGGCACTGCTAGCATGTCATCCCTGACTTGGAATTCTATGCACTTTTGATTGGAATTATTAGCAAGCATCTGCAACTACTAACGTTCATTAAGGTAAAACCCAACCATAGCATTAAGATATATTGGTCCACCTTCAATCTCGTATGCATCAATTTCTATGCTAGGTTGAAGCTTCTGTTACTCTTGCCCTCCAATACATAGTCCTATCAACATACAACTAACCCTATGGTGTGATCCACGCACGCGCTCATATGATGGGCACCAAAGGATAGCAACATAACCACAAGCAAATTAAACCAATCATAACAATTCACCAATTACCGATAGGACAACGAAAATCTACTCACACATCATAGGATGGCAACACATCATTGGATAATAATATGAAGCATAAAGCACCATGTGAGTAGAGGGTACATCGGGTTGCGGGAGAGTGTACCGCTGAATATAGATGGGGGAAGGTGATGGAGATGTTGGTGAAGGTGACAGAGGTGTTGGTGTAGATCGCGGTGATGATGATGGCCCTGGCGACGTTCCAGCGCCACCGGGAGAGAGGGGGAGAGAGAGCCCCTTCTTCTTATTCTTCCTTGACCTTCTCCCTAGATGGGAGAAGGGTTTCCCCTCTGGTCCATGGTCTCCATGGCGTGGGAGGGGCGAGAGCCGCTCCGATATTGGATATGTCTCTCTGTCTCTCTCTGTTTCTGCGTTTCCGACTCTGCCCTTTCACCGTTTCTTATATTCCCGGAGATCCGTAACTCCGATTGGATTGAAACCTTCAACACGATTTGTTTCCAGATATTAGCTTTCTTGCGGCAAAAGAAGAGCAGCAACCGCCTTACGGGGTGTCCACGAGGGTCAGGGGCGCCCCCCTGCCTTGTGGGCCCCTCGACCATCATCTTGTGTTGATTCTTCTTCCCCAAAATCAAAAATATTCCAAAAATATTCTCTGTCCGTTTTTATTCCATTTGGACTCCATTTGGTATGGGTTTTCTGTGAAACATAAAACATGCAACAGACAAGAACTGGCACTGGATCAATATGTTAGTCCCAAAAATAGTATAAAAAGTTGCCAAAACTATATGAAAGTTGAATAATATTGGCATGGAACAATAAAAAATTATAGATACGACGGAGATGTATCAGCCATCCCTTACTTCAGATGTCCCAGGATTGCTGGTGCTTCTATGGGCTAACCAGCTATCCTCGCCCGCGCAGAAACGGGTCATGAGTGTAGTTAAAGCTGCCATTGTCCTTGGCTTTTCCTGGCCGAGGTGTCTAGCTAGCCATTCGTCCCGGACACTGTGCTTGAAGGCCGCTAAGGCTTGGGTGTCCGAGCAATCAATGATTTGGTTCTTCTTAGTGAGAAACTGATTCCACAACTTTTGGTCTGATTCCCCGGGCTGTTGGGTTATGTGACTTAGATCATCAGCATCCGGGGGCCGGACATAGGTCCCTTGAAAGTTGGCCCTGAAAGCATCATCAAGTTCTTTCCAACTTCCAATGGAGTTTTCTGGGAGGCTTTTCAGCCAGTGCTGAGCTGGCCCTTTCACCTTGAGGGGTAAATATTTGATGGCGTGGAGATCATTTCCACAAGCCATGTGGATGTGAAGAATAAAGTCTTCTATCCAAACACCAGGATCCGTTGTTCCATCATACACCTCGATATTCACGGGTTTAAACCCTTCTAGAAATTGGTGATCCATCACCTCATCGATGAAGCATAGGGGGTGCACGGCACCCCTGTATTTGACTATGTCTGTTGGCGTTCTGGGAATGGGGGTCCCCAGACTTGCCTGCCTGCGGCCTGTGGCGTGGCTCAAGGGGCGGCCCAGCATGGCCCATCTTCATCAACACGAGCTCAAGACCCTCGCGAGGGGCCAAGCCTCGCGGGGCGGACGACATGAGGCTTCCTCAGGCACGGCCTCGTCAGGCTGGCTCGCGAGGAGGCGGAGAGATCAAGGCAGGGTACCTCGCGAGGTGCCCATGACGCAAGCCATGACGATCAAGGGCGCCAGGCGGGCGCCAGCCCGCGCAGTGTCCTTCGTTCCTCTTTGGTGCAAAGGGAGCAAGCGCAGACGAGAGCATCAAGCAAAGGCATCCATTTCGGTGCAACAAGACCAAGACCAGCAGAACGACAGGATAGAAGTCATCGTGGAGCCCAAGCCGGCGTCACCGCCAGAGCCTTTGGCAGGCGAGGACCAACTTTAGTCAGGATAAGTGTACTAGATGTTCCCCTTCAAAATGGCCAATTGTTGGCGCCCTTCCCGCTCAATATTTGGGAAGAGGCCCTGGGCCTTTGCCTATAAATAGGACTAGCCACCCACAAGGTAGGGGCATCGAGAAATTAATCGGACGCTCGCCTAGAGACCAGTAGAGAGAGAGCGACTGAACTCCCCTAGCAGTTCGCCGCACCTGCCAAGAATAGACCCTCACGAGGCTGTTCTCCCTTGTACTATTCATCATCAGCCCAAGAGGCAATCCACCAGACCACAAACTAGAGTAGGGTATTACACCACAATGGTGGCCTGAACTAGTATAAACCCTGTGTCTCTTGTGTTGTTCCTTTGATTGCTTAGTTCATAGCGAGGCGGTGAGGAGCAGGCAGGCAAAGGGCTAAATCTCCGCACGCACCCCAGTGTTCGAATCTAGAGGGTTTGCCGAAACCCGAAATCCGACAGTGTCGTGGCATGGGTCCGATGGATGTAATGTTCGGTGTTGGTTCCGAACTGGTATAGGTCGGCATATTTGGCTTGATAACCACAGTCCCGCGTGGGGGCACGGTCCCTAGATCCGTAGATGGATCTGGCTTTGCCAGCTCTTTAGTTTGGGTCTTCACGTAAATCGTGTTTCTGGCCCTGAGCCGCGGCCTCTCTTACTTTACGAGGAGGGGGTGCGGGTTTGCGTATGCCATTGCTAGCCACTTTGTCCCGTCCACGAGGTGGTCGGTCTGGCTTGTTGGGGGTATTGTTCTTTGGTGGTATGGGCGCAATAGCCTTCTCGTTGAATTCGAGCAGCAATTTACATTTAGGATAGCCCTTTGTTTTGCGATTACATCCATATTTTTCCTCCGCGTCTAGCACTTCGTTCCATTTATCATTGATCATATCCTGTGCGACTTTAAGCTGTTGCTTCTGCTTCTTCAGGCTCCTTGCGGTGGCGATAAGCCTCCGACGGAGGCGCTCTTGTTCTAAGGGTTCTTCTGGGATGACAGATTCATCATCGTCCGAGCTGATCTCCTCTTTGGAGACAGGTTGATAATTGCTATCTTCGGTGTTGCTATGTTCGGACCACAACCCCGGACTGTGCACGCTGTCTTCTTCTTGTCCTGCTCCATCACTGGGTCTGCAGGGTCTTTAGCTTGGTCCGAATTATCACCGTCGTCAGTGACAATGTTGTTATTTTTTCCCTTGCCGGATCGAGATCGGTGCTTCTGACGCTAACGGTTGGGAGGTTCATCAACGGGCTTATCCTTATTGCCGTCGGCCTCTTTCTCAAGTGTGTCCACCATATATATATATATATATATATATATATATATATATATATATATATATATATATATATATATATATCATATGAAGACGTAGCCATCCACCTCCCGGTTACGGGTGGGTTTTGGTCTAGATTTTCTCCAGCTTCGAGGTCCATCCCTTCGAAGTCTTCGAAGGCGTAGTCAAGTAGATCGT
>NC_041385.1:679982549-680002549 GCF_002162155.2 Triticum dicoccoides | reverse complement strand
TAACTACCTTCCGCTCTCCCAGGACGAGGTGAGCCTCAGCGATGAAGAATTTATCATGCCCGAGGAACCTCTCGAGCAGGAGCGCTTTAAGCGCTGGCTAATAGCCACTGCAAGGAGCCTGAAAAAGAAGCAACAACAGTTTGAAGCTGATCAAGATCAGCTCAACGATAGATGGACTGACATCATGGCAGCCGAGGAATACGACCTCGAGCACCCAACCAAAAGTTACCCGAAGTGCAAATTGCTACCTCAATTCGATGACGAGGCGCTGGAGCTTGTCCTACCATAGCATAATGCGGTTGACCGACCACCACGTGGTCGGGATAAAGCGGAAACTCAGGCCGAATACCAGCCCGCGCTACCTCGCCGAAAGAACAGAAACACAGCAACTCGGGGATACACACATGACCTGCGACACAACTTAGAAGACAGAGCAGGCCACACCAGATTGATTTATGGATCGCGGGGGTGTGCCCCAATGCGCGATGACGACCACCTCACCGGACGTGAAAAATACAAACCTGTCCGGGCCGAACACCACAGACCAGCTCCATCCGAGCTACATCGCGACGTGGCCCGACATAGAGGCGCCGCACACCCCCTCTGCTTCACTAATGAAGTAGTGCGACATGAATTCCCAGAAGGGTTTAATCCCGTAAACATTGAATCATATGATGGGACAACAGATCCCGCGGTATGGATCAAGGATTTCCTTCTCCATATTCATATGGCCCATGGTGATGATCTCCACGCCATCAAATATATCCCGCTAAAACTCAAGGGACCAGCTCGGCACTGGTTGAATAGTTTGCCCGAAAACTCCATCAACAGTTGGGAGGACTTGGAAGACGCTTTCCTTGATAAGTTCCAAGGTACCTATGTCCGACCTCCGGATGCTGACGACTTAAGTCACATAATCCAACAGCCCAGAGAATCAGCCAGGAAATTCTAGACTAGGTTCTTAACTAAAAAGAACCAGACCGTCGACTGTCTGGATGCCGAAGCCCTAGCGGCCTTCAAACATAACATCCATGACGAATGGCTTGCCCGACACCTCGGCCAAGAAAAGCCGAAGTCCATGGCAGCCCTTACGACGCTTATGACCCGCTTCTGTGCGGGCGAAGACAGCTGGCTAGCCCGTAGCAACAACAACTCAAGTAAACCTGGCTCTTCTGAAGCCAGAGATAGCAACGGCAAGCCCAGACACAACAGACACAAGCGTCGAAACAACGGTGATAACACCGAAGACACGACAGTCAACGCCGGATTCAGTGGCTCTAAAGCCGGTCAGCGGAAAAAGCCATATAAAAGGAACAATCCGGACCCGTCCAACTTGGATCACATACTCGATCGTCCATGCCAAATCCATGGCGCTCCTGATAAACCAGCCAATCATACCAACAGAGAATGCTGGGTGTTTAAACAGGCCAAAAAGTTAAATGCTGGACACAAGGAGAAGGAGCCACAAAGCAAGGATGATGATGAGGAGCCCCGGCCACCGAACACAGGGGGTCAGAAGAAGTCCCCCCCCCCCCCAAGTTAAAACGGTGAACTTGATATACGTACCCATATCCCCAAGACGGAGCGAAAGCGTGCGCTCAGGGACGTCTACGCGGTGGAGCCAATCGCCCCAAAATTCAACCCATGGTCGTCCTGCCCGATAACTTTTGATCGCAGGGACCGTCCGACCAGTATCTGTCATGGCGGTTCACCCGCACTGGTATTGGACCTAACCATTGATGGATTCCATCTCACGCGAGTCCTCATGGACGGCGGCAGCAGCCTGAACCTGCTCTATCAGGATACAGTGCACAAAATGGGTATTGATCCCTCAAGAATCAAGCCCACAAAAACCACATTTAAAGGTGTCATCCCAGGTGTAGAGGCCTGGTGTACGGGCTCAATCACACTAGAAGTGGTTTTCGGATCCCCGGATAATTTCTAAAGCGAAGAATTGATCTTCGATATCGCCCCCTTCCGCAGTGGCTATCACGCACTGCTCAGACGAACCACATTCGCTCGATTCAATGCGGTGCCACACTACGCTTATCTCAAGCTCAAGATGCCCGGACCACGCGGTATCATAACAGTCAATGGAAACACACAATGCTCCCTCCATACTGAGGAGCGCATCGCTGCCCCTGTAGCAGAAGCACACAGTGGACTTTTCAGGTAGAACCTTAATTCGGCGGCCAAGCTCCCGGACACCGTCAAATGAGTCCCAACTACACTGCAGCAAGATAGTTCAGCTCGTCAAGAGCACGCCTAGTAATTTGGCCTCCGTCCCACTCCCGACCAAAAAGCGGCGTTCGTACCTCGCGTACATAACTACACACTCAAAATACCATGGGCATAGATGGAGGCGCAGCTAGATCGTGTTCCACAATGCGGCTCAACCGCTCCTGGACACACATAATTTTTAAATTTTTTCTTTCTTTTCAGGTTTCTTTTTTCCAGGCCTTTACTGGTGACCTGATTATCGGACTTATCAGAGGACGGATATACCAAGGTGGGAAGCACTTTGGATGCGCGAGGGAATATCTAAATGTTCTTCTTGATGATTATTTTATCTGTCTTCGGACCCGCACGCAGCTCCCCCCTGTCTTAGCAGGTTAAACAGTCATATGGTTTATCACACTATTTGTACACATGCGCTTTGACGTATTATTATAAAAACAGTTTGCGGCCCAATTTATAAGACACTAACTTGCTGTTTCCATTTTTCTTGATATTTTTTCAATTGCAACCGTACACTCTGGTACACCTTAATTCGCCAGGGGCTTCATTGCGCCCCATAATACGGCAAGAAAGTCCAAACACTTTTATAGTTGTTCGGCACCCCGAACCTATAGCATTATATGCATCGGCTCCGAATCTGTCTTGGGTCAATAGTTGGGTTGCCCGGCTCCTGTGCTTGCTACCTTATGTTCCGATATATCGGCTAGGGTAGTAAAGGGAGAACTACTCCAATTGTGTCCCGGTTCTTCCGGACGAGCACCTCATTAGAGAAAGCCGAAAACTGACTGTCATGATGCGGCGAGAGCCGGTTAGCTGTTCGAGAGGTCACAAATCTTTAGTGATTTCTTCCGCATTGTGTGAATTCTAATGCATCGTGCGATGAATCGGTTTTTATCCGATTAGGTGTTTACAGTACCCCAAGTTCGGACTTCCGAACACTAGGGGATGCCCTTACATTTTTATTGTCAAATCCTATGGCTAAGTGAGGGTGATAAAGCCTTATAGTCTGATTGCTTGGTTCGTTGCGCTAACACCTCCTTAAGGACCAAACTCTAGAGTAAAGAGTGTTTAGATTTATCCCGAACACCCCCGTACTTCCTACGTGGGGGCTGAAGCCGACGACTGGCCAACTCTCAGATTTAATATAAAATGGCCGCATAGAAGGTAAAATTTTAAATAACAAGCATTACATTACATAACGATCTTGTTTCATATTACATCACATGATAAGATGAATGTATTCATGGAAATATAACATCCTTGGCACATTGCTCCGCCACAATGTGGGATCCCTCCAAGACACTGTCATAGTACATCTCGGGCTAGCGGTGCTCCTTGCCCGCGGGCGGTCCCTCGGTCATCAACTTCGTGGCATCCATCTTCGCCCAGTGCATATTGGCGCAGGCGAAGGCCATTCGCGCACCTTCGATGGAGACTGACCGCTTGATGGCGTCAAGCCGAGGGCAGGCACTGACCAGCCGCTTCACGAGTCCGAAGTAGCTGCTAGGAATAGCTTCGGCAGGCCATAGCCGGATTATTAAATCCTTCATGGGTAGTTCACCCACCCTATGCAACTCGACCAGCTGTTTCAACTGATCGCTAAGGGCACTGGATGTTCTGTCGCAAGGTATTGCGACCAAAACAGCTTCTTCGTACAGCTCCCCTCTTCGGCTCGGTAGAATTCTGTAGCATCTGACACGCTGCACGGCAGATCCGCAAACACCCCTGGAGAACTCCGAATCTGGGTCAGTAAGAGGAACCTTTCTTTCACACATTTTCTTTGCATAATAAAGGCCTTACCCGCCATAGTTTTTTCTGGCCTTCTGGATTTCCTGGAGGGTGCCTTGGGCTTCAACCCAGGCATCATGTGCGGTTTGACGGGCCTTTGTGAGTTCAGACTCTTTATCCGCAATATTTTGCTCCAAGGACTCGCATTTCTTCACGGCTTCCTGGAGCTCTTGTTGGACCTCACTGACCCTGGCCTCGTGCTCTTCACGAGCGACCTGCTCCTTGGCCGCCTTCTTCTCGGCCTCGGCTAGCGCCTTCTTGAGAGCCTCGACCTCGGTCGCTGCTCCTAATAAATATCACGACATTTTTTAGTCAAAACAACTTATTCATCCTTATTGAATATAGACAAGGTTATTAAAATACCTTGGTTATCCTCCAGCTGTTTCTTCACGTGGCCGAGCTCTTCCTCGGTCCGCTCCAGACTCTGCTTCAGTCTGGAGACCTCAGCAGCATGGGAGGTTGCAGGCAGTAATGACGCCTGCTTATTCACATAGACATTTCATAGTTAGTCTCCTGCGAAACTTATTTGATCCTCTATCCGGCTTTTCTTTTAGAATACCGGACAGTGTATCAGGGGCTACTGTCTATACTGTGATATTCTTTGGATATATTTGGGTTGCTTACCTCAAAGCCTATTAGAAGGATTGTGCAGGCTTCGGTCAGCCCGCTTTTCGCAGACTGGATCTTCTCAATCACCGCACCCATAAGGGTATGGTGTTCTTCAATGATGGAAGCACCTTGCAGCGCCTCCAGCAAAGTATCCGGTGCCTCTGGATGGGCAGAGGTCACCGACGGAGTAGGCGCACCCCCTTCTTTTTAAGGAGGTTGCTCGCCTGATTCCGGAGTCGTTTGGGTCTCCGGAATTGTATTCGGCTCGGGGCCGAACTTGCAATGGCCCCCATCGTCAGTATCCATAGGGGTTTGCTCCCCCATGTGTCCGGCTGCCGAGGTTTTGCCCTCCAACGCTGCCTTGACAGTCTCTTGAGTCTCTCCCTGGCCTAGGACCCTTTGGGACGACACCTCGGTGTTGTCCATGGCCTTGGGAGAGGAGGCCGCCGGAATGGTCCTGCTATCCATCACATCCGGGTCCAGCGAATCCTCCGATGAGGATCGCTCGAGGTTGGACCGAGCCGGACTGCAAAATACGTGATTTAACATGTTAATACTATACAATAGTGAGGCCGGATATATAAACGTGTCCGGGTTTTTTAGTACTCACGATTTGGCCAGGGGCTTGACCCTGGGAGTCCACTCCGAGCTGCTATCGGTGGCTGCGGTGGAGTTGTCCAAAAGGGAAGCTTTCCCCTTCTTAGACGCTTTGGCCTCCAAACACATGGAGGCCGTCCTCTTCTTTCTCCCCCTTGCAGGGGGGGAATGGCTTTCTTTTTCTTCTTCCTCCTCTTTCTCGTCGTCCTTGGCGGCGTAGGAGTGAGCCTTGGCGTCTTCGGACGTCATGTCCAAAGTGCCCTTGCGGCGGAGACCGCCCCTGGTCTCCTTGGCCTCCTTCTTGGCCTTCTTATTCGGTGCTTTATAGGGCGCCGGAACCACAACATCTTCATCAGAAGTGGGACTGCTGGGTCTTCGGGGAGCGGAGCCGGATAGTAAATCCGCTCCGCCTTCTTTGTCCATCTCTGAGAAAATTAGTAGGGAAGCTTAGGCGTTTTCGGTAAGTATGCGATTAAAGGGTACACCTTGAAAACATGTAAAGACTTACCGGACTAGCAGGGCGGGCCAGGTTGTGCCCGCAATCCTTGGCCGTGTCCGGCCATGTTTTGCTGGGCTTGAATAGCACCTTCCAGATGTATTCGTGTGTAGTGCCGAAGAACTCCAGTAAGGTCTGGTGCTTGGCCGGATCGAACTCCCATAGATGGCAAGTTCGGCTTTGGCATGGAAGGATCCGGCGAACTAACATCACCTGGACCACATTGACAAGTTTGAAGTTTTTGTCCCCCATGCTCTTGATACGCGCCTGGAATGCCGCCAGCTCGTCTAGTAAAGACTAGTCCAGACCCTTCTCGGGCCAGGAGGTGAGCCGCATCAGGGCTCCGAATCAAAACTCGGGAGCCGCGACCCAGGTGGTGTCGCGTGGCTCAGTGACATAGAACCACTATTGCTGCCACCCTTTAACGGACTCACTAAACGTGCCTGATGGCCATGTGACGTTGGGCATCTTGCTCACCATGGCGCCTCCGCACTCTGCGTGTTGACCGCCCACCACCTTCGGCTTCACATTGAAGGTTTTAAACCAAAGTCCAAAGTGTGGAGGGATGCGGAGGAAGGCCTCGCACACGACGATGAATGTCGAGATATTGAGGAAAGAATTTGGGGATAGATCATGGAAATCTAACCCGTAATAATACATGAGTCCGCAGACGAACGGGTGGTGAGGAAATCCCAGCCCGCGGACAAAGTGAGGGAGGAATATGACCCTCTCATGGGGCTCCGGAGTGGGGACGATCTGTCCCTTGGCCGGAAGTCGGTGTGCGATTTCCTTGGCCAGATACCCAGCCTCCCGGAGCTTTTTGATGTCCTTCTCCTTGACGGAGGAGACCATCCACATGCCCTGCGCTCCGGATCCGGACATGGCTGAAGTGCTTTTTGGAGGTGGAAAAGATGAGAACTTGGGTGCTGGAGCTCGAGAATGGGGGAAGCAGAGAGAAAGAAGGCATGTGTGAAAGAGGTGGATCCTTATCTCCTTATAAAGGCAATGAATATCAAGCGCCTCCCCACTTGCCCTAAAAACTTGCTTACCTCTGAGGGCCGTGCAAGCGGTATGGTTAGATTACCCATACCCATATTGATAAGAATCCCGCAATAAGGGGACACGATCTCTGCTTTGACAAGATGTGCCAATAAAACCGCATCTCGAAATATGAAGCGGTGGGCTAAAAAATGGTTCAAATAAAGACCGAGCAGCGGCGTGATGTCATGCCACCAAAAGTTGTCAGCAGATTAGACTCGTGAAGTATTATACTCTCTACGGTTGTGTGTTGTATTTGTTTTGCAGAGCTGGACACGTTCCCTGTGTTTGAAGGAATATCTGGAGTATTCAGAGGAGGAACCAGCCTTGCGATGCCGAAGACAATCTGCGCGCCGGACACCTCGTCATTGAAGCCTGGTTTAGGAGCTACTGAGGGAGTCCCAGATTCAGGGGTCCTCAGACAGCCGGACTATTGATGTAAGTCGGACTATTGGGCTATGAAGATACAAGACAGAAGACTTCGTCCCGTGTCCGGATGGGACTCTCCTTGGCGTGGAAGGCAAGCTTGGCGATCGATATGAAGATTCCTTTCTTTGTAACCAACTTTGTACAATCCTAGTCCCCTCCGGTGTCTATATAAACCAGAGGGCTTAGTCCGTAGAGGCAGACATATACACAATCATAACCTCATAGGGTAGACTTCTAGGGTTTAGCCATTACGATCTCGTGGTAGATCAACTCTTGTAATACTCATATCATCAAGATCAATCAAGCAGGAAATAGTGTATTACCTCCATAGAGAGGGCCCGAACCTGGGTAAACATCGTGTCCCCTGCCTCTTGTTACCATCTACCTTAGACGCACTGTTTGGGACCCCCTACCCGAGATCCGCCGGTTTTGACACCGACATAGACCACCTAGCGATGACTACAAGCACCGAAGCGAGCCGAAGGCGCGCCGCCATCATCGCCCCTCCATCTCCAACTCCTAGCGGCACATCGCGGGTAAACCTTGTTGCCGCTTCTAGACCTCCATTTTACCAGAACAACCTTATTTTGCTCTTTTCTAGAATCGTCCTTCAATGCATTTTATTAAATCTTAGTCGAGACTGGATTTGGTTGAATGAGGGGTTCGAGCATCTACAACCAGACTTGGCAAATCCGCCCCTTATACGCCCGCGGGCACGTGTGCTGACAGCGCCCGCCGGCCCCTCATATGTTGCACCGCACATTCACATACCTCAAATGCCGATCCTCAAATCCATGCAATCCATGCACGTTGATCGTACGATACAAATTGTCTGAATTCAATACTTCGAAACAAAGCAAAGCAAATCATAGTTCAACAAACTGTACATGCCAAAATGAAATCAATGCGTGACGGATGGGGTGCTTGTCGGATCGCCGGCCAGATGCGGCCATCCATGTCGCCTGCTCAAGCTTAGGCAGACTGCGTCCTGCTCATCTTGCTCCACCTGCATCCGGGCTGCCTCCTCCACTTGCATCCTGGCCGCATGATCCGCTTTCGCTGCCGCACCACCCTTGCCGCCTCGTACTCCCTATGGTCGTTGATATCCTTCTTCTTGTCCGCAAGCCACTTCTTTGCATGCTCATCCAAGAGAGTTTCGTTCACCCGCATGATCTTCGCATCCTCCGTCTCCCATGTGAGTTGCAACCTCTCCTTCTCAAGCTCAATCTCGCTAAATGTCTTGGCCTTATCGAGTTCCCATTTGATCGCCACCTCTTGCTTCTCCAACTCGATCTTCTCCCTCTCTATTTCCATCTTCTTCTCTGCCCTCTTTCGGTCCCACTCCATCCTCTATATTTGTGCATCCAACATGAGCTTGTACCTCTCCTCTTTCTTGTTCTCCCTTACCGAAAAATGCCCGTCCACGTGGATGACATTTTTGTAGTGGCGACATCACGGGAGGTACGCGCCTTCTCCCACTTGTTTCCCATGACTTGGCGGTTATCCTTTGGCACAATGCCTCTTCCATTCACGACGACAGCATTGTCCTCTTCATCGTCCAACCCAATTGATTGGTGGGAGCTTTTGTCATCATTCCTCTTCTTGTCAGACTTGAGATCGGCCACAAGTTGTGTTCACTTTGGCTTGTCATTCAATATGATCTAATGATGGCTAAAATCAAACGGCTTCTTCTCCACCTCATGATACAAAGTGGCTGCCATCGCCGTCTAGCAAACAACATATGTATTAGCACGAGAAGGCAAACACGAGAAGCATATGCAAATGACGACAAGATGAAGCAACTGAGCTTACGTGAGTTGCCACTCCCATTCCACTTTGAGGGTGTTTTGTCACTTGCGAGTAGTAGTCAACGTACTTGTTCACTTCCCCTTGAATGATCCCCCATTGATGTCGGAGAGATGCCACATTGTGGGTGGTCATGATAGGATGCTACTCCACATACACCTTTTGTTCGTGATACTCCTTCCAAATCTTCTCCCAGTACGTGTTCCCCTTTGCTTGGTGCCGCATATTAGATCCATTGTTGTGGCCAACCAAGCTTTGACGAACAAGGTGTCCTCAAATGTTGAGAATGCCGAACCTCTTGCCTTTATCATCTTGCTCTTATTCTTTTTGCTCGGATTGGGATCAAATGTTGTCCGAACTTCAAATGTGGTGGTGCCCTCCAATTCATACTCCATTTCGATCGGATCTTCATTGTCATTGATCATGTTCAACAAGAACGCCTCCGAGATGATCGCGGTTTGCAAGCATTCATCATGTGCAAAGTGAAGTAGTGGTATGTGGAAAACATTGAACATGTCGTATGCAACTTTGGTCGGACAAGAGCAAACAAAACGTACCGACTCTTGTTCTGTCATTCTGTCGAACATGTCGAGGGCAGCCTCGGCGTCGGTGCCCATGCTCATCCGCGCCTGAATGAGCTATGGCGAGTCATATACGTCCACTGCCGGCATCTACGTGGGCGGAAAGCTCTCCGGAATGGCCCAGCCGGCCGTCGAATCCTCCTTTGTCCTGACAGGGTTGGACGGCGTAATCCGCATCGGTGCTCGGATGGAAGGGGTGCGGGGTTCCGGGCACGGCAGGGGAGACAACCGTTCGACCATATCTGCACCTCCCTGTGATGCTGCCACCTCCTCCCTCTACCATTGTCGGCGTCGCCGCATCTTCTGGGCGACGTACTCCGCCTTGCAAGATGGAGCAAAGGAAGTGAGGCACACGAACGAGGCAGACTACGTCTCCATCCGCGATGGTCGGGGACAGACTAGATGACATCTACGGCAGTGGATCGGGACCGGTGGTGAGGATTGGGAGCAAGGGTGGTGGACGGCGATGGCTCGGGCGTGGGAAAGGTTGGAGGGCGGCAGGAGGAGGATGAAGGGTTTGGTGGATTTGGTGCAATTTGCGATGGGGTCGGGCTATCGGGTCGAACATGATGGGCGCGCCCGGGCGCCCCCATATCCGCCCCATATTTGGCCTGGATATGAGGGGTGCCAGTCAGCTCGGCATTTGAGGCACATTTAAGGAGCTCGTCTGGGTCAAAATTTTGTGACCGGCCAGTGACCTAGCAGCCCGCCCGAACGTATGAGGCAAGTTTGGGGCGCCCGGCTGTAGATGCTCTTACATCATATGAAACATAAATAGCATCTTGGTTGAGTATTGCCTTTACTACCAAATGAGCAGGGATATTGGCACTCCTCGTCACGTACTGAAGCTTACTAGTAAGGTACCCGTGCATTACACGTAGAAGATTTGATAACCAAAGTATAAATGCATATTGATGTACCATATTATAGCATTTAAACATGTGATCTTGGAGTCATGTGTGCATGATTTAGATGTAGATTTTATTCTTCTAGTTCTTCCCATTCAAAATCAAGATTATAGTTACAAAATATTCCAAGACCACATGGTACAATACTACATGAAACTCATGTAAATATATCCAACACATTTTTTTAAGTATATCGTATTGCAACTTTGAGCAGTTAGTATTGCATCTTCAAAGACAAATAGATTTCATGAACGTGTTGTCATAGCCTTTAATGCAAAATTTATAAACTAAATGTGAGCTGAAGCACTTTTAGAAGAAAAAAGATTAGGGACGAATTAGTATGGAAGAGTTTAGAACAAATGAGAAGTGTCTATGATGAGAGGTTTGTGCATATTGTTCATTGTAAATCATAAAGTAAATAAAGAATGGTCATTCATTTAGAAGAAAAAAGTTTGAATAATTAAAGATGAAACATTCTGGAAAAAAGTTTGAGATTTGTGCATATTGAGCAACGTAAATCATAAATAAAAAATATAATTCATTTAGAATTTATTTTTTCTAGATAATTAGAGTATAGAAGATTTTATAAAAGAAAGAGGAAGATTCTAGAACAATGGAAAAATTGTTGTGTTTTGATGTTTGTGCATTATGCTTAAGCTCAACCATGGAATCTTCTAGATTGTAAATGTGGCAGAATCTGGTGGAGTGAAGCTAATATCCAATGGTTAGTGATGCTCGTATTTGCTACCTCTATACCATTGGATTGGCTCCGTCCAACGACCAATATTGAAAATTATTTGCACACCATATAGGGGTATAGATATTGAAACCCCTAAAGAGGAGGGAATACGACTTCATCTCCCTGAAAACAGGGAATCCAACAAATCTATCATTACCAACATTCCACAGCTTAACCACGTTATGGAAATTTGTTTCAACAACAATAGCTTGGGATCCACTATCCATAGCCAACATCATTACATCCTTGCATGCCAGTAGGTCAATAACAAAAGGATCTGAGATAGATTCATATTTGATACTTCATCTATGAAAAAACCCTCATGTATGATCACACAATACTAGGCATGCACCACTGCACCTTGTGCATCTCCTACTACACCAGGAAAGTTGATTGTAATCCATCCTAGACCAGGTGACTTAGACATAGTTTCCATCCCCTTGGCCTGCCCCATCTGGTATTTCCAGCAAAGCAACCAGTTCATCAATCAATTGCATTGGATTATTTCAATGAGAACACTATTGTGAGAACTCTCAGTCATGCCTAGAGATCCCACTCACGTTCAAAATCTCTCCGAACCTTCTTAATCGTTTGCTTCACGTCTTAAAACTTGCAGTCTGCATATTCATAAGTGCATCATTCAAACCCAATAGGCCAACTTAAGAGGAGCCATGAGCCTATCCTTCGCTCCTTGCACCACTGCTTTATCATATGATTCTTCCTATTGCCAGGCTTTTTCATACATGATTTTTCTTAGCCCACTCTCGACCCCATGTGCAAGCCGCCTAATTTTAGCTAGAAAATTACAATTGTTCGACCTTGGAGATGGTATAAGTCTCACACATGTCGTCAAGTACATCTAAATAAAGGTCAATTCTACCAGGAATCTGTCAAGCCAAACCTTGACTTTAGCCTCTCCATCGTGTTTGTTATCCCATGTAAACAACAGACCATTAAACTGATGAGAAACATAGTAGGAAACAAAAGATATCGCCCTATGTACACCTAGGAACAATATGAAGATGCATATAGGGTTTGGATCAACAATCATTACCGACTATGGAGTGTAGCAAAAGTAGACGAGTCAGTAGAGATCGTACTTGGAGCCCCACGAACCGTTGATGATGATCCCGTGAATCGTCCATGAACAATCTCTTGAATAGAAGACCGAAAGCACAACCTCTCTACTTGGTTGCAAGCGTCCGGTCTGCATGATCTGGTAGTGCTTCACCGTCCAAAGCTAATTGTCGCTACAGAATTAGAGGGAGTAGATTAGAACCATATTGGGCTTATAATTATGAGGATTATAGGATCTAGGTCAAGCTCTAATTGATAAACTAGAACTAGAACTAGAGGAGGCTCCAAAACTTTTGCATTCAAAAGGGCCTAATACCTCAAGTATATATAGTTGGGAGGGGAGGAGGGGCATCACACAAGGGGGGGGGGCAATTCTACCTCTGCGCCGGCTCTAGGGGGAGGAGGATTCCTCCCCCAAGTCCAATTTGGCCTCCCACAAGGGGGAAAGGGGGAGCCTCTCCTACATGGGCCTTGGTGGCCCAATTCTCCCTCCACTACTTGGCCTTTAAGGTTTGTTGATGTTAAATTAATTATAAAAGCCCTCTAACAATTACTAGAGCATATTATATACTCCCTCTATACCAAAATACTTGTAGTTGGGTAAAACTAATACAAGTTCCCCCAACAACAAGTATTGTGGTGCAGAGGGAGTATAATTTAACATCACCAGAAACATTTTCACCTTTATATTTATCGATAATACCCGGTATTGCCCGATAAACTTCGGAACCCTTCTGGTGACCCCGAAACACTTCTGCTTCCTCTCGAAACTATTCTAAATATTAATGAAACAATTCCACGAATAAGTTCTCGATACTCTCATCGTACTAACACTCAGAAGATCATGCTTATCTTAATATTGTGACTCCGTAGGTTCGATAAATCATAGATATGAACAAAGCCCCTTCGTTCAATGACCGATAGCGGAACCATGGACGTCCATATTTTTGGTTCAATAACCTGCATACTTATGTTTTGGAGTTTGTTGACATAACCAGTATGGGACTTATGTGGTTTGCTAGTGCACACAGAGTAACAGGTCCCTGGAATCAAGAGGAGTTTGGTTCAAACAACGAAGATATGGCAGTGAAGGTTATCACTGAAGATTATCGATGACAAGAGTGACCCCTCAAAAATTGCTAAAGTGAAGTAATTGGTTTGGTGTCATCCGAAGGCAGTGATTACGTCGGAGAAGATTGAACACGAAGTGAAGAAGTGTCATTTATTTTGTTGTTTCTCTTCTCTTTGTTGAGTCATAGGACCACCGTACTACTAAGAGAGGTGTAGCATTCAAAACATTGATTCTCTGATGCTAAACCCAAATCCTATGAAAGTTGCGAGAGAAATCTCTTTGTGTTCCGAGCAAATACTTGCAAGCAAGAGACTGTGATCTTCTTCGTTGCGAGAGATTTGTCTCAGAACGAGGAGTTAGCATTACTTGTTCCTCAAGTAATGTTACCATTGCTCCAAAATCCGACCGTTGTGAAGGTGTCGGTTGGCCATTGGCTGGACCGTGTGTCCAAAATGATCATTTCCCATCCGGGAAGGCTGCGGCTATAAATAGCCACCCCGCGCCAGCTTTGTCTGGTTGTTGATTCGTTTGATTATGAGAAGATTGTTGAGAAACCCCCACTATGAGTGATTTGAGTTTAAAATCCATCGAGAGAAAACCCCTAGAGCTGAAAAATTAGATAGTGGTTCAACATCACTCGAATCTAAGTCCAGTACACTCCGCTTTTTACTCTTGAGAGCTACAAACTCTCTAGATGGTTAGGTGTCAATTTCTTCAGAGACCAAGAGTGATTGTCGTTCTCAAAGAAGAAGTATGTGAAGTTTTGGAGATCGCCTCAAGTATCTACCATGAGTAATCGGCATTGGTTGATGAACCAATTGTCGAGGAGAATAGGGGAAGAGATTTTATCTTCTGTGTTAAATCACAACCCCTCCAACCAAACGTAGTCCTTGTGCAGAAGGACGAACAAGTCGAACAAATACCCTGTCTCCATCGAGCATCACTCGTTACATATGTATCTCAACTTTTCATTCGTACTATTTCAATCATGTGATTTGCCTCGATAATGCATGCCTTATTTTCCATTCTATAGTTTGTATTCGCTCACTGTACTCTGTTTTCATTCGCTCCGTTGCTGGGTACTGAGAGTTTTGAGATTTCTGAAAGAAATTTTAAAAACTACCATTCACCCCCCCTCTGGTAGACATACTTCGTTCCTAGACATATCGATCCCTATGATTACACAAATGACATTCTAGTGAACCTTTGGTTATTATGTGATGTTCCCTTTGTTTCGCGATACTTTACAAAACTCAGGATGCATCGGTATCCTCCACATGCTCACTATACCGTTGATCTCGTTGTCAGTTTTGTTCTTCTTTCTCGTTGAAGTGTCTCGACATCCTCGTGACTTAGTCACCCATGTCTAGCCCAACGATGAAGGATGTTCTCACACCGAGTGGGCCCTAAAATATCTCTCCATCGTCGGAGGAGCAAATCCCACTCTCGAGCTATCTAGTCCCTTGTCAAACTTTTCGATGAACCTATAAGTTGTCGTATGATCACCGTGTTACAGATGATGTTTGAGCAACCCCAAAGTCTACCATATGGTAGGAAGTAACTATGATACTCTTCTGGTCCGAGGGACTAAAATAGATGCTAACACTCTGTCTTATAACTATTGATTTCACATGATATTTTCTCAAAGTATAACAAACAAGTTTTGGTCAATTTAATATGATTGTTTTCTAACGCCATACTCTCAATGTCGTTTCAGGACTAACGTTACACTTAACGATATCCTCAGATCCAGAAAACATGATCAACAACAACACTAGAGCCAGTCTTAGAGGCAAGACTAGGAACCTATTCTTTACCATTTGTCATTCCACACATGCATATGAACTTTCCACTAAATCACATATTCCAGGATCATAGTCGTTATAGCATGAAATATAAACTATTTAATTATGAAAATGGAAATCTAATAATACAATTGCCTCTAGGGCATATTTCCAACATAAACAAAATATCTTGGGAGTTACATAAATCAACTACCTCTGTGAACCCTTGGATTTTCCATTCCACTCTTTCATTAGCTCCAAAATACTCCGAGTTATCAAGTACCTAGTAAAAATCTCATGCCACAAAGCCATAGGAGGTCACATTGCCCTCGTAACCATCTCAATAGCTCCCAACTATGGGATCACTTGCTTCTTCAAGATTTGGCCTAAAATCTTGTACATGCCAAGTATTCATATCTCCTCCCACATTCTGAACCTTTGCATCTTTGTGTTGATTATTTTTTTAGATGTTCACAATTGTGAACTCCACTTCTCTTGGCCGAAATAACGCCAAATTGTCACTTAACACATCACTGCTTGTGAGCATACAACCTATAGTACCCAACCTGAAAGTTAGGTCAGCTACTCATTTCCCCTCGATCTTTGTATCACACAAAAAGAATAATGTGGCCCTTCCGGCCTCACAATTTTGTGAAGCTCGCAAACTATCTCTTGGTTCCCAAGCCCGTGGCATTTCCGTGCTAAGAAACTCATTGGTCTTGGTGGGACTACCACACAACCTCTGCCGGAAAAACATTGTTCTCCTGCATATGCTCAGTTATGTTCTTCTTTGAGTCTATGCTACTAGGTTCATTAGTCAGTTCATTAGTCAGTTCGTTGTCACTCGCCATTTGTTATTTAGAGCGTATTTATGCACAAGCATCAACTATGTGTTCGACTTTCCATGGCTAGCTACAATCTTCCCATCAAGATCCACAAGGTGATATACCTACTTGTTCCCAGGGGCATGACCTCAGATATCATTACAATCCCAGCCATCGAGACCTTCCCTAGCATCGGAGTGATAAACATCATCTCTAACTTTGCTCCCGCAAGGTTTCTCAGGGAATGTTACTTCTTCCCCTTGTTCAACTTCATCGTCATCCCACTCATCATTCATCTCACTCGCCCTAGAAGGGCCAACCAGATATCTAGGTGGCACACTGAAAGTGCAACTAATCCCTGGGTGGTTTTGGTAATTCCTAACAACATATAGCTCATTGAACTAATACTCTTTCAAGATGATCATTTCAGAAAGTTCAGTGATTTGCATGGTATGGACTAGAGATGTGGACCCCTCAAAATGCTAAGGACACATATTGGAAAAAAGCTAAGACTCTACATTTTCATTTAAGTGATCCAAGATCACATTGAGTCCATAGGAAAGCCAATACTATTAAAAGGGGATGAGGAGTTGCTTAATGGTTTACTTGCTCAAAATGCTTAGTGATATCGTCCAAAAAACCCTCAACCACTTTCTCATATCCACATATGTCCTAAACCTAAAGTCAAACTTGGCCCGACTGATTTGATCTATCTGGCGCCACCGAGTTTATTTGACATAGCCACTACCACAAACCCTAATCACTTCGGTCTCAGCGATAGGGATCTCGGTTTCATCGAGATGGTATTGAAAACTCTCTGTTTCCCTTCATAATGTTTCGGTCTCACCGAAGTGAGCGATTGGTCCCACTGAGTTCGCAATGCAAACTCTCTTTTTGTAATATTTCGGTCTCACCGAAATGAGCGATCGGTCCCACCAAGTTTGGTTGACCAACTCTCAGTTTGCCTATTACTGAAATAAGTCTCACCGAGTTCATGTGATGGGTCTCACCGAGATCAAGTTATGCCCTAACCCTAGCATATCGATCCCACCGAGTTGATCATGTCGGTCCCACCGAAAAGCCTAACATTCACATTTTGAACCGAATCGGTCTGACCAAGTTTCACCATTCGGTCTCACCGAGTTTGGGAATATGTGTGTAACGGTTAGATTTCGTGTGGGGGACATATATACCCCTCCACCCATTCTTCATTAGTGGAGAGAGCCATCAGAACGTGCCTACACTTCCAACATTCATTTTCTGAGAGAGAACCACCTACTCATGTGTTGAGACCAAGACATTCCAATCGAACCACAAGAATCTTGATCTCTAGCCTTCCCAAGTTGCTTTCCACTCAAATCATCTTTCCACCATAGCCAAATCTGTGAGAGAGAGAGTTGAGTGTTGGTAAGACTATCATTTGAAGCATAAGAGAAAGGAGTTCATCATCAACACACCATCTATTACCTTTTGGAGAGTGGTGTCTCCTAGATTGGTTAGGTGTCACTTGAGAGCCTCCATCAAGATTGTGGAGTTGAACCAAGGAGTTTGTAAGGGCAAGGAGATCGCCTACTTCATGAAGATCTACCCAAGTGAGGCAAGTCCTTTGTGGGCGATGGCCATGGTGAAGAATCGAGCTTAATGGTGAAGAATTTCAACAAGTTCTACAAGAGTAGAAGCAAGGAAAGGAGTTCCAAGTCAAGGTCCTACAATGACAAAAGATCTTCTAGTCGTGAGCGAAATTGCTACAATTGTGGAGGACCGAACACTACTCCAATGAGTGTATGGCTCCCTACAAAAGAAGAGAGGACTCACCTAAAAAGATAAGCAAAAGGGAAGAATCACCTCTAAGAGAGAGAAGGAGTAGGGATGATCACTATGAACAAAGAACCTCTCATAGAAGCGAGGATTCGGAAAGGAAGGACAAGTCATCAAGGAGCTACACAAAACAAAGACATCAAGCTCATGTTGGTGAATGGGTATCCGGTTCCGACTCCGACCACCACTCCGAGAGAAGTTATACTCCAACTTCAAATATACTCAAGATGAAGGTGTTGTCGGTCTAGCGCTTGTGTTAACCAACTCCTATGACATATTTGAGTCACCAAATGAAGGAATTGGAAGATGCTTCATGGATAAAGGCCCCAAGGTATCACAACCTGAGTATGTTGATTTCAATAGTGATGAAGATGATTTGCTACGTGATGATGATTTACTTGTTGACAACTCCAGTGATGAATGCTATGATGAAATTGCTATTAATCATGCTAATCAAGATGAAATGAATGACAATGATGAGAAGGAGATTGAGCATCTAACTAAAGAACTAAACACCCTTAAGTTAGCTCATGAAACTACTTTAGAAGATCATCGAGAACTTTTTAAAACTCATGAGAAGCTATGCTTTGAGAAGCTAAATCTTGAGCAAGAGCATGGGTTCTTAAAGGCAATCAATGATGATCTTCATAAGAAAAGTTCTTCTTACATTGCCAAGCATTTACTCTTGTCTACTTACATGCCCAAGTAAAATCTAGCAACAAGAGTAAGAAAGATTCTTCCTCTAGTAGTAACAATAATCATGCTAAATCCAATATTGTTGCTTCTAGTAGTTCTCTTGATTCCACTAATGATTCTCTTAGCCAAGTTACACTTGAGCAAGAAAATAGCTTATTGAAGGGAATTATAGAGAAAGGTGTTTACAAGAGCCTTGTCGGAAGTAAGCAATTTGAGGAAATTGTATGGAAGCAAGGAAGGCACCAGAAGAATCAAGGTGTTGGTTTTGAACGAAAGTTCAATGCCAATGGAGTTGAGTGGGAAGAAAATCAATACCCCAAGATGAAGTTTGTCCCTCAACAAGAGAAGTATGATCCTACTTCCTTCAAGGGGACACAAGGTCAAGATGATCTTCCACCACAAGAACACAAGCTAAAAGGCAAGGACAAGCTTCAAGAAGAGACTGATGCATTTGAAGATGCTCCAAAGGCCTTGGTCAAGTGGGTTCCCAAGTATACATCAAGTTCTACTTCATCAAGTACATCTACAACCCCAAGGATTCTCATCAAGATGATGTGGATCCCAAAGAAGAAGACTAGAGAGTTCTTGAGGGTGACTCCGCCAACATTTTTTCACTCATATTCATTTTGGAAAGGACAAGTGCAAACAACTTCCACATCTTGCACAAGTTCAAGGAGTCAGAAACCCTCTTGTTGGTAAGACAGGGGACAAGGTAATCTAATGCTTTCATGGAAATCATCTTGTGTGTGCTTCACTCTATATCTATGGATATCCTTGTTTGTTCCTTGTGGGATTAACCCATGTAGGTATTGAAAGTGCAACTCACTCCAATGGATTGCTCCAAATGATCTACATCAACAATGAGCATCTTCAACACCTACATGTAGGTATTGAAAGTGAAACTCACTCCAATGGATTGCTCCAAATGATCCACATCTACAACACCTACATGAAGTCATCATCGACAAAACCCAAGGTTAGTTCATCCCTCTTTGGGGGGAAATCACATCTAGGGGGAGCTATACTCTAAGAATTGGGCTAAAGCAAATCTAATGGTATGAACACAACAATGCTTTATGTAAAAGTGGTAACCCCACTTGTGCTTAAACGATGAGTACGACCTACGATCAAATGTTCTCATTTGACTTCTAAGTCAATGATACATCTCCAACGTATCTATAATTTATGAAGCATTCATGCTATTTTATTATCTGCTTTGAATGATTATGGGCTTTATTATACACTTTTATATTACTTTTGGGACTAACCTATTAACCGGAGGCCTAGCCTATATTGCTGTTTTATTGCTTGTTTCAGTATTTCGAAGAAAAGTAATATCAAATGGAGTCCAAATGGAATGAAACCTTCGGCAGCATGATTTTTTGGAAGATTATCATCTGGGAGACTTGGAGTTCACGTCAGAAGATCCTCGAGGAGGCCAGGAGATAGGAGGGCGCGCCCACCCCTCCTGGGCACGCCCCCTGTCTCATGGGCCCCACG
>NC_041385.1:679911548-679982245 GCF_002162155.2 Triticum dicoccoides | reverse complement strand
ATATAAGTCCACGTACCCTAAAAACATCGATAATGAAGATAGATTGGGAGTTCCGCCGCCGCAAGCCTCTGTAGCCACCAAAAACATATTGGGAGCCCGTTCCAGCACCCTACCGGAGGGGGGATCCCTCACCGGTGTCCATCTTCATCATCCCGACGATCTCCGTGACAAGGAGGGAGTAGTTCACCCTCGAGGCTGAGGGTATGTACCAGTAGCTATGTGTTTGATCTCTCTCTCTCTCTCTCTCTCTCTCTCTCTTTCTCTCTCTCTCTCTCTCTCTCGTGTTCTCTCTCGTGTTCCCTCTATGGCACGATCTTGATATATCCCGAGCTTTGCTATTGTAGTTGGATCTTATGATGTTTCTCCCCCTCTACTCTCTTGTAATGGATTGAGTTTTCCCCTTTGAAGTTGTCTTATCGGATTGCGTCTTTTATGATTTGAGAACACTTGATGTATGTCTTGCCGTGATTATGTGTGGTGACAATGGGATATCATGTGCCACTTGATGTATGTTTTGGTGACCAACTTGCGGGTTCCACCCATGAACCTATGCATAGTGGTTGGCACACATTTTCTTCTTGACTCTTCGGTAGAAACTTTGGGGCACTCTTTGAAGTACTTTGTGTTGGTTGAATAGATGAATCTGAGATTGTGTGTTGCATATCGTATAATCATGCCCACGGATACTTGAGGTGACAATGGAGTATCTAGGTGACATTATGGTTTTGGTTGATTTGTGTCTTAAGGTGTTTTTCTAGTATGAACTCTATGATAGATTGAGCGGAAAGAATAGCTTCATGTTATTTTACTACGAACTCTTGAATAGATAGAACAGAAAGGATAACTTTGAGGTGGTTTTGTACCCTACCATAATCTCTTCGTTTGTTCATCGCTATTAGTTGCTTTGGAGTGACTCTTTGTTGCATGTTGAGGGATTGTTATTTGATCTATCTATGTTATTATTGTTGAGAGAACTTGCACTAGTGAAAGTATGAACCTTAGGCCTTGTTTCCTATCATTGCAATACCGTTTATGCTCACTTTTATCATTAGTTACCTTGCTGTTTTTATAATTTCAGATTACAAATACCTTTATCTACCATCCATATTGGACTTGTATCACCATCTCTTCGCCGAACTAGTGCACCTATACAATTTACCATTGTATTGGGTGTGTTGGGGACACAAGATACTCTTTGTTATTTGGTTGCAGGGTTGTTTGAGAGAGACCATCTTCATCCTACGCCTCCCACGGATTGATAAACCTTAGGTCATCCACTTGAGGGAAATTTGCTACTGTCCTACAAACTTGTGCACTTGCAGTCCCAACAACGTCTACAAGAAGAAGGTTGTGTAGTAGACATCAAGCTCTTTTCTGGCGCCGTTGCTGGGGTGGCTAGGTAAGCGGCACCCACACCCTGTCAACTAAGCTCTTTTCTGGCGCCGTTGCCGAGGAGGTGAGTGCTTGAAGGTATATCTTTAGATCCTGCAATCGAATCTTTTTGTTTCTTGTTTTATCACTAGTTTAGTCTATAAAATAAAACTACAAAAAAATGGAATTGAGTTTGTCTCATATGCTTCATCTTTTTAATATCTTTCGTGAGAATGATGGTAAGGAAAATTGTGCTCAAGTGCTAGAAAAAGAAATCTATAAAATGTTTGGCACTAAATCTTTGAATGATGAGCATGATTGCAATGTTATTAGTATGAATTCTTTGAATACCCATGATTCTAATGACATGCAAAGCCACAAGCTTGGGGATGCTATGTTTGATGAATATGATATGTTTAGTCCCCCAAGTCTTGATGAGAAAATTTATTATGATGAAAGCATGCCTCCTATTTATGATGATTATATTGATGAAAGTGGGTTTGGAAGAGTGTCAACTTTAGGTAGTATTGATCCCACTATTTTGGAGGATATTGAATCTTATTGTGATGAATATGAAAGTGGATTTGGAAGAAGTGTCAACTTTATTTAGTGATGAATCCACTATTTCAGAAGAGGTTCCAATTGATTATGAGAACAAAGTTGCTATCTATGATGATTATTGTGATGACTTGTATGCTATTAAGAATAATGATAACCATGAAACTTGTCATCATGATTTTAGTTTTCAATTGGATTATGCCTCACATGATAGTTATGTTGATGAGTTTGCTCCCACTATTATTCATGAGAAGAAATTTGCTTATGTGGAGAGTAGTAAAATTTCTATGCAAGTAGATCATGAAAAGAATGCTTCATGTGTTGGTTATATTGTTGAATTCATTCATGATGCTACTGAAAATTATTATGAGGGAGGAACATATGCTTGTAGGAATTGCAATAATATTAAGTTTCCTCTCTATGTGTTGAAATTTTTGAAACTATGCTTGTTTTACCTTCCTATGCTAGTTGATTATTGTTTCCATAAGTTGTTTTCTCACAAAATCCCTATGCTTAGGAAGTGGGTTAGACTTAAATGTGCTTGTTATATTCTTCATGATTCTCTCTTTATGTTTCAATTCTTATCTTTTATGTGAGCATCATTTCATCATGCCTAGCTAGGGGCGTTAAACGATAGCGCTTGTTGGGAGGCAACCCAACTTTATTTTTGTTCTTTGATTTTGTTCCTGTTTAGTACTCCCTCCGTCCTAAAATTCTTGTCTTAAATTTGTCTAAATACAAATGTATCTAGCTACATTTTAGTGTTAGATACATCCGTATCTAGACAAATGTAAGACAAGAATTTTGGGACGGAGGGAGTAATAAATAATTCATCTAGCCTCTGGTTAGATGTGGTATCATGTTTTATAGATTTTGTTTCAATAAAGTGCCAAGTAGGACCTTTGGGAAGACTTGGGTGAAGTCTTTATGATCATGCTGTAAAAAACAGAAACTTTAGCGCTCACGAGATTAGCTTCCATGTTTTACAGAAGAGTGATTTTAGGTTGATTCTTTTTGCATATGATTAATAGATAAATTCCTCAGGTACAGCAATTTATTTCAGAATTTTTTGAGTTCTAGAAGTATACGTTTGATACAGATTAATACAGACTGTTTTGTTTTTGACAGATTCTGTTTTCATTGTGTTGTTTGCTTATTTTGATGAATCTATGGCTAGTATGTAAGGGTATGAACCATAGAGAAGTTAGAATACAGTAGGTTTAACACCAATATGAATTTAGAATGAGTTCATTACAGTACCTTAAAGTGGTGATTTATTTTCTTACACTAACGAAGCTTACGAGTCTTGTGTTGAGTTTTGTGTGGTTGAAATTTTCAAGTTTTGGGTAAAGATTCGATGGACTATGGAATAAGGAGTGGCAAGAGCCTAATATTGGGGATGCCCAAGGCACCCCAAGGTAGTATTCAATTACAACCAAGCAACTAAGCTTGGGGATGCCCCGGAAGGCATCCCCTCTTTCATCTTCGTTCATCGGTAACTTTACTTGGAGCTATATTTTTATTCACCACATGATATGTGTTTTGCTTCGAGTGTCATTTTATTTCATTAGTATTTGCTTGATTTTATTTATAATAACGTTTTGCATCTATATTTTCAATAAAATGTCAAGGATAGCCTTTACCATGCTTGTTTTGCTAGTATACATGTTGCTGTTTCAAGACAGAAAGTTACCGCTATTGCAAACATTCCCTAGAAAAGTCAGAGAGTGATATAATGTTGAATCTTTTTTCATATTGATCTCTGATAAATCTTATACATAGTAGTATTTTTCTCACAATATTTGGAGTTAGGGAAGTATGATGACTTTTGCATTCTTTACAGACTATACTGTTTTGGCAGATTGCTCTTATGTTTGCATTGTTTGCATATGCTTGCTTGTTTAATGATTCTATTTGAGGATAGGAGTATTAAATATGCAGAGACATTTACTATAAAATGTTGAATAATAAATTTAGTAATTTGTTACAGTATAAGATGATGAGGTTTTTGCATTGTTTTATACTAACCTATCTCACGACTTCTTGTTGAGTTTGTTGTGAATGAAGCTTTTGATAAAAAGAGAAACCGTGATATGAGAGGAATTAAGGAGACACAAAAGCTCAAGCTTGGGTATGCCCAAGGCACCCCAAGATAATATTCCAAGAATTCTCAAGCATCTAAGCTTGGGGATGCCCTGGTAGGCATCCCACCTTTCTTCTTCAACAATTAATGGTTAGTATCGGTTGAACCTAAGTTTTTGCTTCTTCACATGAGTTGTGCTATCCTTGCAATGTCATTTTGTTTTGCTGTGCTTGCTGTTTGAATACAATACCAAGATCTGAAATTCTTAAATGAGAGAGAGTCTTCATATAGCTACATAGTTATTTAGCTACTCATTGGTCTTCACTTATATCTTTTTGGAGTAGTTTGTCATTTACTCGTGTGCTTCACTTATATCCTATGAGTAAATGGTTGAATGAGTTGATTGTCATAAATCTGAAATTTTATATGTTTCATTTTCTTATCCCATGGGGAGTAATGACTTCACATATAAGAAGTAGAGGTTGTAAATTTATTGAAGGTTAGCAAGCATTGTATTGGTCATTTGAACAATTCATGAAAGAATATTGAAGGAAGAGAGATTTCACATATAAATATACTATCCTAGACATCTTTTATAATTGTGAGCACTCATTAAGTATGACATGCTAAAGAGTTGATGTTGGACAAGGAAGACAACATAACGGGTTATGTTTTCTCACATCTCAGTTAAAGTATATTGTCATGGATCATTCAAACATGTTGAGTTTGCCTTTCCCCCTCATGCTAACCAAAATTCCTTGCACCAAGTAGAGATACTACTTGTGCTTCCAAATATCCTTAAACCCAGTTTTTGCCATGAGATTCCACCATACCTACCTATGGATTCAGTAAGATCCTTCAAGTAAGTTGTCATCGGTGCAAGAAATAAAAATTGCTCTCTAAATTTGCATGACTTATTAGTGCGGAGAAAATAAGCTTTGTACGATCTTGTTATGGAAGCAATAAAAGCGACGGACTGCATAATAAAGTTCCATATACAAGGGGCAATATAAAGTGTCATTCTTTCGCATTAAGATTTTGTGTATTCAACCCTAAAAGTGCATGACAACCTCTGCTTCCCTCGGCGAAGGGCCTATCTTTTACTTTATGTCTTTAACTTTATGCAAGAGTCAAGGTGATCTTCACCTTTCCCTTTTTCATTTTATCCTTTGACAAGCACTTTGTGTTGGGGTGATCCTGGTATATATATCCAATTGGATGTAAGTTAGCATGAACTATTATTCTTGACATCACCCAAAGGTGAATACGTTTGGAGGCAACACTATAAGCCCCTATCTTTCTCTGTGTCTGATTAAAACTCCATAACCACAAGTATTGCGTGAGTGTTAGCAACTGTAGAAGAATATATGATAGTTGAGTATGTGAAGTTTGCTAAATCAAAGCTCTGACATAGACCCTTCCTGAAAATAGGATGAATTGCAATTGTTTGATGACTAAGAATGAAGTTTGCTAGTTTTGAAGAAAGTTTATAGTCTATGCTTTAACATGTAAATAGCTTGTTACTTGACCGTGAGAAGTTTTATGATATGAACTACTGTTATGACATATAAACATGCTAGAAAAGGTGATTGAAATTGTCATTGATCAAACTTGTGCACCTGCTAGCATTTACACTTCATAAATTATTTCTTTTATCATTTACCTACTCAAGCACGAGCAGGAATTAAGCTTGGGGATGCTGATATGTCTCCAATGTATCTATAATTTATGAAGCATTCATGCTATTTTATTATCTGTTTTGAATGATTATGGGCTTTATTATACACTTTTATATTACTTTTGGGACTAACCTATTAACCGGAGGCCCAGCCCATATTGCTGTTTTATTGCCTGTTTCAGTATTTCAAAGAAAAGGAATATCAAACGAAGTCCAAACGGAATGAAACCTTCGACAGCGTGATTTTTTGGAAGATTATCATCTGGAGACTTGGAGTTCATGTCAGAATATCCTCGAGGAGGCCATGAGATAGGAGGGCACGCCCACCCCTCCTAGGCGCGCCCCCTGTCTCGTGGGCCCCTCGAGCACCCCCGACCGACTTCTTTCGCCTATATAAGTCCACATACCCTAAAAACAACGATAACGAAGATAGATCAGGAGTTCCGCCACCGCAAGCCTCTGTAGCCACCAAAAACCTCTCGCGAGCCCATTCCGGCACCCTGCCGGAGGGGGGATCCCTCACCGGTGGCCATCTTCATCATCCCGGCGATCTCCATGACGAGGAGGGAGTAGTTCACCCTCGAGGCTGAGGGTATGTACCAGTAGCTATGTGTTTGATCTCTCTCTCGTGTTCCCTCTATGGCACGATCTTGATGTATCCCGAGCTTTGCTATTGTAGTTGGATCTTATGATGTTTCTCCCCCTCTACTCTCTTGTAATGGATTGAGCTTTCCCCTTTGAAGTTATCTTATCGGATTGAGTCTTTTATGATTTGAGAACACTTGATGTATGTCTTGCCGTGATTATATGTGGTGACAATGGGATATCATGTGCCACTTGATGTATGTTTTGGTGACCAACTTGCGGGTTCTGCCCATGAACCTATGCATAGGGGTTGGCACACGTTTTCGTCTTGACTCTCCGGTAGAAACTTTGGGGCACTCTTTGAAGTACTTTGTGTTGGTTGAATACATGAATCTGAGATTGTGTGATGCATATCGTATAATCATGCCCATGGATACTTGAGGTGATAATGGAGTATCTAGGTGACATTAGGGTTTTGGTTGATTTGTGTCTTAAGGTGTTATTCTAGTATGCACTCTATGATAGATTGAGCGGAAAGAATAGCTTCATATTATTTTACTACGAACTCTTGAATAGATAGAACAGAAAGGATAATTTTGAGGTGGTTTCGTACCCTACCATAATCTCTTCGTTTGTTCTCCACTATTAGTTGCTTTGGAGTGACTCTTTGTTGCATGTTGAGGGATTGTTATTTGATCTATCTATGTTATTATTGTTGAGAGAACTTGCACTAGTGAAAGTGTGAACCTTAGGCCTTGTTTCCTATCATTGCAATACCGTTTACGTTCACTTTTATCATTAGTTACCTTGCTGTTTTTATAATTTCAGATTACAAATACCTTTATCTACCATCCATATTGCACTTGTATCACCATCTCTTCGCCGAACTAGTGCACCTATACAATTTACCATTGTATTGGGTGTGTTGGGGACACAATAGACTCTTTGTTATTTGGTTGCAGGTTTGTTTGAGAGAGACCATCTTCATCCTACGCCTCCCACGGATTGATAAACCTTAGGTCATCCACTTTAGGGAAATTTTCTACTATCCTACAAACCCGTGCACTTGCAGGCCCAGCATCGTCTACAAGAAGAAGGTTGTGTAGTATACATCAGTCAATATACTTATATATAGATGACCTAGTCATCGCCAATTGCTTGATAGATGCTAGAGTGATTGTGCATGCTTTGCCACATATTTTCATTTGCTATTTTATTGTGTGAGCATGTTGATTGCATATTTTTCTCATCCGAGGACATCGATTTGTTGCTTTAATTGTTTGGATCTTTTTCTTTGCCAAATGGATGGACAAGAATGCCTAAGAACTCCCTCTAGCTATCTATGTTTTTCTCGTCTCAAACTCTATTCATGCTACATCACAAAGTTTTATCAAGTCAAATTAGAACCCTCTAGGTGAGGAGCACTCGGAGTCACCGTTTTGTCATAGACTTAAACTTCCAAAACCTCTCTGTGCATTTCAGTCTGACCGAGTCATTCCTTTCGGTCAAACCGAGTTCATTGAGTTGATCTAGGTTTTCTATCTCGATGCAACTGATTTGAACTATTCGGTCACACCAAGTTGCAGTAACCGCTTGCGATTATGCATCTCGGTTCCACCGAGTCGTTCCACTCGCTCACACCGACATGCACTACAAAAAAATACACTTTCGTGATGATACGTGTTTGTCACACTAGGTCACGTTTTCTGTCATGCATGTACATCCATGACGATTTTATGACAGAATCAAGATAGTCATACCTGTGCTATCGTAGAAGTGTTCCATGACATTACCAAAATTATCATCACGGAAGTGTCCACTTCCATGACGATAAATCGCGCGTCATAGAATTGCTTTCGTCAAGGGTGACCGACACGTGGCATCCACCGTAACGGCTCGCCATTAAGCTATCGGGTCCGGTTTTGGATCTGGTAACCCATTAACAGCCCGGACCAATGGGGATTTTCCACGTGTAAAATTCTCATTGGCCGGAGGAAACACGTGTTGGCTCACCGTTGGGACAGATGTCATACACTCATTGGACAGGAGGCGCCTATGATACGTCGACATGTGGCACGGCCCAATAGAGGCCCATTTCGGTGAAAAGGTCGGCCCGCTTGACTTGGTGAAAAGGTAACGGGCCGGCCCACAGAAAGCCTGTTAACGGCTTGTTCATATATCGCCCATTTATGGCCCGCTAACACCCGGCCTGTTACGCCCTATCGAAATTAAGCCCAGTAGCTTCATCTGGGCCGTCCAATATGATTCCGGCCCATTGTAACTTTCAGCCCATGTATGGCCCATGATGTCTTTGGGCCCATATCAGGCCCTTCATAACTCTGGTCCCATTAAAGGCCTGAGATGAAACTGGCCCATAATGAACACTATATCATTTTGTACCCATTAATGGCCCATTATTCCGTTCGCCATTTCCAGCCCGTGTTAACTTTCAGGCTTCTATGGGCCCATTTATTCTTGGGCTCACTTCTAGAATTCGGTTAGTTATGATCCGTTACTAGCATGTTCCGTTTGTGGGCCAAATTCAGCCTGTGTTTACATTCGACCCATTTGTGGCTTGTTAACCCGTTGGGCTATTTTCATGTCAAGAAAAACCCGTTGGGCTATTTTCATAGAGTTACCAAATACGACCTGTTATGGACCACGAATAGTATGGCCCATGATTGGCGAAATGATTATACGCCCTGTAGAAGGCCCATGGATCCTACGGCTCGTAGAAGACCAATGGATACTACGGCCCCTAGAAGGCCCATGGATCATACGGCCCGTAGATACTCCATGGATCCTACGGACCGTAGAAGGCCCATGGAGCCTACGACTTGTAGAAGGCCCATGGATCCTACGGCCTGTATAGAAGACCAATAGATCCTACAGCCCGTAGAAGGCCCATGGATAATACGGCCCAGAGGAGGCCCATGGTAACAACAGTCTGTGTGTTGCCATGATTATTGTGGCCTAGTTACCAAAAATAGGTTATTATGGCCACTAGAAAAATGCGGAAAAAGAACTACAGTGACTACAAGCAAACAACTAAACAAGACAATAAGGAAATAAATAAGCAAGCAACTAACGCTAGCCTATTAGCGCTATTACACATATTACATCCACTGGGCATCAAAGTTCACCATCAGTGCAAATATAGGGAACAAAGCAGCATATTACATACACTGGCCGTCAAAATTGGCCACCAGTGCAAATAAACGTGGCAGCAAAACAAGAGCATAACTGAAACAACTTCAGAAGAGCTCAAGAAACCTTATCCTGGGTATCCACCATGCTGGCAATAAGCTTAGCAAGCTTATTAGCTTTGTCCTGTTTGGCACTAAAATCCTCCAACGCTTGCTGTTGCACCAGAAAGTATGCATCTGAATGCTCCAGGGACTTCCGCAGTCCTTCCGCTTCTTGTCGCAGCACATCTGATCGATGCCTTTCAGCTTGTAGTTGAGACTCAAGAAACCGAACTGATTCAGACAATGAGTTTGAATAGCTTGTGCAAGCGGTAGTGGCCAGTAACTCGAACACTCAACCAAGACAAGACTTTGGGTTTGTCTCACTGTCTTCAAGATAGTCTTCCTTAGCTTTGTTGGAGACCAACAAGGAGGTCTCACTATCCTGAACCGTATCTGCATTACTTCCTTTACCATTTCTTAATAAGGTACTCTTCCCCAATATTATGTCAACATTCTAAAAGAAGAAACAAGCAGACATATAACAGGTTTAGCATGTACTAGTATATGAAACTCATTTCGGTGAACCAGTTCATTAGTAAGGTGGACAGGATTAAACTACCAAGTCTTCTATTGCCTACATAATAAAAGCATCAAACAAACATATATCTATGTCCTATGGTCACTGCATTGTCTTGCCAAATCAAAATAGAGACATGGTTCAAATCATATCAGTTCAAGACAAAGCAACAGTGAAAGAGTACAAAGCATGGGAAACTACATGGCACAACAATATTTCAGATGGGTACCATGGGTCTACATGCACAACAACCCTATTGGCTCTGTTGTGATGCTAGTAATGTGCATGATATGAGAAGTCAACTCTATAAACAATTGAAATTGAAATCAACAAAGCTATTGATAAGAGCAAACCTGTTAAAGAAACATGCGTGAACATACCTGTTGTGCCATTGGAGTTTCGATTGGATCCTTCAATTTAAAAATAAGTTTGTACGAGTAAATACAGTGATACAAGAGCAAAGCAATATGCACGATAGCAATGGAATCTTAAATTAGAACAATCATTCTTCAGGTTTAAGCACTTGTTCTACATGAACAGAGTGCAATAAGACACAAGAATATAGTACTTAAAATAGAAAATGAGCTCATAGACCTTACCACATTCTTGGTTCGGGACCAGTACAGAACAAGGCGTTCCCGGTCACATCAAGTAAATGTGTCTCAGCAGAACATAAGGGAATTTGATGAGTTTCATTGCCGGTGAAGTACGTTTTCTTCAGGTAATTCTGATACTGCCACCAAGCATTCTTGAAAATAGCAGAGGTATTAGCACAGGTTACCTCATCCCGAGTTTCCAAATCGGTCCTTCTCTATAGAGAAAACTGGGAAAATTTGTTGTATTATAACCATCATGGAGGTCGGATGTATGGGACAAAGCAAAGTAATTGCCATGAATGACATTACTTACACATAACTCCTGGACAAACACCTACAGCTGGCATTTTCCTTCATCTTTAGTATAATATTT
This sequence comes from Triticum dicoccoides, assembly GCF_002162155.2. Taxonomy (NCBI): domain Eukaryota; kingdom Viridiplantae; phylum Streptophyta; class Magnoliopsida; order Poales; family Poaceae; genus Triticum; species Triticum dicoccoides. Next base: position 679,971,236 of record NC_041385.1, on the reverse strand, counting down.
CCAAGATGGTAAGATACGCACATATGATTTAACAACATCAAATGCGATAGATGCTAAACTACGACTAGCTGGTTGTGCTTCCTCCACGGGAATAGGCGTACTAACTGGTGGAGTTGGGGTTCGCCGTGGTAGTACTGGCCCTTTGGGAACTGGAGCTGCCTTACTAACTGCTCTTGTTTGGGAGCTCTGTGGTGGAGATGGTGTTGTGTCAATAGGAACTGGGTTGGGCTGGTTCTCGTGCATGTACAACCGGGGTGCTATCTGCTGGGGTTGGGCTTAGATTGGGTGAAGCTGGTTCTCTGTCCATCGCAGTAGGGGTACAATCTGCGAGAGTCTGGGTTATGTGTGGTAGGGATGGTTCTCGTGCATGTACAACCGGGGTGCTATCTCCACCAAGAGGTAGCACTGTTTTATTTGAAGACCGTATTTTTACTCCGCTAGATACTGGCATCACCTGCTCCAATTCAAATGGCTGATAAACAGGAAACATAGTTGAATGTATAGACATTGTATGAGAGACAGATGCAATAGATAGTGTGGAAAAAGAGGGCATGAAATAGTTGACATGTATATTGTTTAAATGAAATGGATAGCATGACATAATTTCACATATATGATGTCTATCTAAACTGGATAGCATAGCATAACATAATTCAAAGATATGATGTATAAGTAAACATGATCACATGACATAATTCACATACATGTTATCTAACTAATCAGGATCGCATGATTTAATTCACATATGTGATTTATATGCTAAATAGAGGGCATTCGATATGATGTCTGAACTAAGAACATGGTGTTGAATATTGTGTATATGATGTCTAAACTATGCAATGCAAGACACCATATGCATGATATGAGCAGTATAACCTAGCTAAGTTAGAGCATACACCTCGGTGGGGGAATAGGACTGGTCATCTGTCTCTGAATCCATCTCTGAGGAGCTATCGGGACCCAACAAGAAATCTACTTTGACAGGTAGCACTGTTTGCTCTGAAGGCCTTGTTTTCACTCCATATTTTTCCATCTCCCACCCAAATGGATGATTCACAGGAAGAGTAGTTTAATGTACAAACATTGTCGACAAATGGAAATGTAATGAAGAAAAGGATGGGCAAGATATCATTCAAATATATGATGCCTGGTTAAACAGGATGGCATTGCACATTTCACATATATGACGGCTGGCTAAAAGACATGAGACTGCATAATTCCCATATATGATATAGAAACTAAACAGGGGGCATTATAGAACATGTCTAAACTAAGCAGATGACATATATGATGTCAAAAGTAGACACTGCAAGGCAACATATGCATGATATGACTAACATCGTCATGCCAAGGTAGAGCAAACACCTTGGGGGGTAAATAGGAGTGGTCAACTGCGTCTGAATTCGCCTCAGAACAGATATCTTCATCCGGATTAGAATCTGGAGAGGGGGGGGGGAGGGTTTGCCATTGAACCCACCATGGAGCGATGTCTGCATGACATTGTATTGCCACGCAAAACTCTTCTCTTTTTCTCTACATGTTCAGCATGACCGTGTACAATATCTGACATGCATACGAAAAAATATGGTGAGATTATGTAAGGAGAGCATGCAGATATTTAGAGTGATGGTAACAACCAGTGGATGGATCCAAAAATAATAATAGCAGGCTAATGATTGCTTTAATTTAATAAAAAGACAGATGATGATTGCTTTACTATTTGTTTCCCTCCCAAGATGAACAACATAGGCATACCCTAGGTGAACCAGATATTAGACAAAGATACTATTCATTGCTGCCTTGATATGTGCCCCACAACTAATTTAGAACTCAAGTTTGAACATTAATTTGAACCTGACAGAGTCTAAGAGGTGAACAGGATGATAAAGTAGCAGGAAATTTTAAGCAATGCATAACATCAGCAGAAACAAAAGAGTGTGACCTCTCTTGTGGACCCGTGTACTCCTCAGGTTCAATCTGCTGGGTCGATGATGGTGATGCCATTGCGGTGGGTGTCGGAGGCAGGGAAGGAGATCTGAGGTAGCGAAAGACGATCAGGAGTCGTGATGTCTGGTTTGGTGGATGCTTATGTCGATGGAGCAGCTCAGGTGAGGTGGACGACGTCGCGGCAGGAGCAGGACAAACCACACAAAGTTCCCATCGACACCTACCTGTAACTGAAGTAATTATGTAAGGGCTTATTTGGCTTGCATGATTCTAAAAACGCAGGGATAGGAAAAACACCGTAATAGGATAGGAATTCACATGGTAAACAGAGCATTTGTAAACATAGGATTTTTGTCAACTTGGGTGTTTGGCAGGAATTGGAAGAGCAGAGGAATGCAAAGAAACATGGCCAAAATAAAGTGAAACCATATGAAAGCATGTAAAGTTAGAATGTTATTCTGCCACTAATGCACTTGGTCTTTCTTTCATGCATAGGATTTTGAAAAGTAGGTCCAGGTGGATGTTTTGCTCCATTCTTTTCAACAAAATGCATGAATAATTGAATGGTAGAGTGCCATAGGAAAATTTCCTATTGCTATGTTTTTCCGTTGAACCAAAATAGCCCTAATGGATCTACATGAATGTAGAGTAATAAGTGATGCAACAAGTGTACAACCTCTTTGTCATAGCCGTGTCGACCTCGGCATCATTGGGTTGGTCGCTGAAGAAGTTGAGGCAGAGGTGGATGTCGGAGGTGTGGAGGAAGATTTGAGGAATCTGTAGACGGTTTCCAGGGCACTGCTCTGTTGTGATGGATCGTTCTGTCGTTGGAGCAGCTCCGGTGAGCCGTAAGACGTAAAGGCTGAAGCAGCACAAGACATACATCGTTAATCTCAAGTGGGATTCTAATAGCATCTCCAATAGATGATGTAAAATAGATGTAAAATTTACATCACCAAAAAACACCTAACTACAACAGATGAGGTAAAACTGTTGACTCTGAACTTAACTGTCGAAACTGAAATTTACTTTGGAATCTGAATGTTACTATCGAAACTGAATGCAATGGTAGCAGAGAGGCACTTGACATGTAGTTTAGGGAGGGCATGCAGTTCATCTTCAACCTGCACCCCCTAGCCGCCAGCCACCACCGGCCCTAGCGCCTCCTCGCTGCCCCGAAACAACTCCCCATGCTTGGATACTTTAGGGCTAACTTGCTCCAATTTAACCCTCATGCTTGGATACTTTAGGGCTATTTGAGCCCCAACTATATCAAACTAACTCTAACCCATGGATCCAAACAGGGCCAAAGTTAGTCTCGGAAAATGCATTAAGCCCTATATACATGGACAGACAGAGTACATGATATGTACTAGTAAACACTCACCAGTAGTAGTAGTAGTAGTAGTTCATTGGTTGGTTTCGATTTTTGATTCAGTTGTTGTGCTGCTACCATCCAATATTCGTGTGTGGTTGTTTCTAGAATAAATAAAATGGAGGCACACCTACTTATGTTACTCCCACTATGCCTAGCCGAAGGTTAGTAGGTGACCTTGCGCTTGGCTCTTCGCCTCTTCCGGAAGTCAAACAATAATGATGGTACTACAGTAGTACTTCTGGCAATCTGACACCAAATGAACTGTTGCACGTCCACCGCTTGTAAGCAAAAGTTTCTCCTCATGCGGCGAGCCATCGTGCATGCATTGGCAAGGGAGAAGGCGTAGTAAGCAAGCTTCTCGTCATTCTGCGAGTTGACAGGACACATCAAAGTTAATTAGTACGCACTCTCTCTGAAAAAGTGCTGACCATGTCATGGCTACCATCCCGTGCTCCGTCGTTGAGTACATGCACTATTCACGTGCCATCAAGGAGAAAAAATATTGCGTACTAGGTGCCATCGAAGTGCACGACTCGCTTATGCACTGCTTATCTGATTATCTCCATTTTCTTGCATGACACGTGCACCTTGATGCTAGATGTCTTGTGTGTTGGCAAAAGGATGAACGAAGCTCACGTAAAAAAAGAGAGTTGAAGAACATAGATCCCCGACGACCGAGAAGCAGCAAGGAAACTCGCGGTGGAGCGTCTGCAAGGAACCTTGCACGTTTTCCCCTGTTTTTTGCCGCCTGCCCACTTATAAACAAATAAAAGAACATGAACTCTTCGCTAACCACTAGAGACGATACATCAGGATGCTAAATTGAAGAAGTTTTATAGTTTATATTGATAACCACGCAAGAAGCCACACATGTACAGGACGCATGCAGCCACACATGTACACACGCCAATGCACTAACTCATGCTGATCCAACTCATGCACATACGCGCACAACATGGAGCACACAACGCACGTACACAACACATGCATGCACACACACTCGGCCGCAGAATGCACGTGAATAACACATGCATGCGCACACACTCGGCTGCATGGAGGCGTGCACCATCTGCGGTGACATTTGGTTCTTCGTGCTACGGCAAAGCTCTGATACGTCTCCAACGTATCTATAATTTTTGATTGTTCCATGCTATTATATTACTTGTTTTGGATGTTTATGGGCTTTACTTTACACTTTTATATCATTTTTGGGACTAACCTACTAACCGGAGGCCCAGCCCGAATTGCTGTTTTTTTTCTATTTCAGTATATCAAAGAAAAGGAATATCAAACGGAGTCCAAACGGAATGAAACCTTTGGGAACGATCTTTTCGGAACAAATGCCAACCTAGAGACTTGGAGTGGATGTCAAGCAACAAACAAGGCGGCCACGAGGGTGCCCGGCACGCCCCCTGAGGGTGGGCACGCCCCCACCCTCGTGGGCCCCTTGCTCGTCCACCGACGTACTTCTTCCTCATATATATACACCCGTACCCTGAAACCATCAGAAGCGACCATGAAAACCTAATTCCACCGCCGCAACCTTCTATATCCGCGAGATCCCATCTTGGAGCCGTCGCCGGCGCTCCGCAAGAGGGGGAATCCACCATGGAGGGCCTCTACATCATCTCCAGGGCCTCTCCGATGAGTTCTGAGTAGTTTACCACAGACCTTCGGGTCCATAGTTATTATCTAGATGGCTTCTTCTCTCTCTTTGATTCTCAATACAAAGTTCTCCTTCCTCTTCTTGGAGATCTATTCGATGTAACTCTTTTTTGCGGTGTATTTGTCGAGATCTGATGAATTGTGGGTTTATGATCAAGTTTATCTATGAGAAATATTTGAATCTCCTCTGAATTATTTTATGTATGATTGGTTATCTTTGCAAGTTTCTTTGAATTATCAGTTTGGTTTGGCCTACTAGATTGATCTTTCTTGCCATGGGAGAAGTGCTTAGCTTTGGGTTCAATCTTGCGGTGTCCTTTCCCAGTGACAGTAGGGCAGCAAGGCACGTATTGTATTGTTGCCATCGAGGATAAAAAGATGGGGTTTATATCATATTGCATGAGTTTATCCCTCTGCATCATGTCATCTTTCTTAATGTGTTACTCTATTCTTCATGAACTTAATACTCTAGATGCAGGCGGGAGTCGGTCGGTGTGAGGAGTAATAGTAGTAGATGCAGGCAGGAGTCAGTCTACTTGTTATGGACGTGATGCCTATATACATGATCATGCCTAGATAATCTCATAACTATGCACTTTTCTATCAATTTCTCAACAGTAATTTGTTCACCCACCGTAATACTTATGCTATCTTGAGAGAAGCCACTAGTGAAACCTATGGCCCCCGGGTCTATATTTTATCATATAAGTTTACCATCTACTTTTATTTGCATCTTTTACTTTCCAATCTATATCATATCTTACTTTCGCAAGTTTCCGTGAAGGGATTGACAACCCCTTTATCGCATTGGTTGCGAGGTTCTTGTTTGTTTGTGTAGGTGCGTGGGACTTTTGAGGAGCCTCCTACTGGAACGATACCTTGGTTCTCAAAAACTGAGGGAAATACTTACGCTACTGTGATGCATCACCCTTTCCTCTTCAAGGAAAACCAACGCAAGCTCAAGACGTAGCAAGAAGGATTTCTGGCGCCGTTGCCGGGGAGGTCTTCGCTCAAGTCAAGACATACCAAGTACCCATCACAAACTCATCTCCCTCGCATTATATTATTTGCCATTTGCCTCTCGTTTTCCTATCCCCCACTTCACCCTTGCTATTTTATTCGCCCTCTCTTTCCCAATATTATCCTCTCTCTTTCCGCTTGCCTCTTGTTTGCCCGTTTGCCCTTATGGCTTTATCTAAGAACGTTGACCTTCACCTTAAAAGTTTAGAGGAGATTGAATCAAATATTAGAAGCTTTATGACTATACAATTTGAGCATAATAATTTATTTAGAAACGATCTTAAAGAGCAAAAGAATTTTATGGGTTTCATGAATTAAGAACTTGATGATTTATCTAAGGAATTTCATGGTTTAAATGCTCAAATTGCTCGTATCAAAAAATCCTTAGCCCAAATTTCTGATAAGCAAGCCACCTTAGTTAATAAGATGGCTGCCAAACCAGAAGGGTTAGGAGAAAATAATGATGAAGATCTAAAAGTTATTGATGTGTCCCCTATTAAATCTTTGTTTTGCAATATGGATCTTGATAATGATGGGACTGGAAGTAAATCAACTTTAGTTAAAAAGCGTTCCGGTGATTTGGTGTATTATGATCTTGATGCTAAAATTGGTAAAAGTGGGATTGGAGAAATTAAAACTTTGCATAGTAATGAACCCACCACTTTGGATTTCAAGGAATTTAATTATGATGATTGCTCTTTAATAGATTGTGTTTCCTTGTTGCAATCCGTGTTGAATTCTCATCATGCTTATAGCCAAAATAAAGCTTTTAGTAAACATATCATTGATGCTATGATGCAATCTTATGAGGAAACTTTTAATTTGGAAGTTTCTATACCTAGAGAACTTTATGATGAGTGGGAACCTACTATAAAAAATAAAATTAAAGATCATGAATGCTATGCTTTGTGTGATTTGGGTGCTAGTATTTCCACGATTCCAAAAACTTTATGTTATATGCTAGGTTTCCATGAATTTGATGATTGTTCTTTAAACTCGCACCTTGCGGATTCCACCATTAAGAAACCTGTGGGAAGGATCAATGATGTTCTTATTGTTGCAAATAGGAACTATGTGACGGTGATTTTATCGTTCTTGATATTGATTGCAATCTTTTGTGTCCTATTATTCTTGGTAGGCCTTTCCTTAGAACGATTGGTGCAATTATTGATATGAAGGAAGTGAATATTAGATTCCAATTTCCGTTATGGAAAGGCATGGAACACTTCCCTAGAAATAAAGTTAAATTACCATATGAATCTATTATGCGAGCCACTTATGAATTGAATGCCAAAGATGGCAATACTTAGATCTATCCTCGCTTTTATGCCTAGCTAGGGGCGTTAAATGATAGCGCTTGTTGGGAGGCAGCCCAATTTTATTTTTGTTCCTTGCTTTTTGTTCCTGTTTAGTAATAAATAATTTATTTAGTCTCTGGTTAGATTTGTTTTTATGTTTTAATTAGTGTTTGTGCCAAGTAGAACATATAGGATAACCTATGGTAATAGTTAATTTGATTCTGCTGAAAAACAGAAACTTTGCGTGCACGAGATAAAATTCAATAAATCACATAAACGTGCTTTTGCGTTGATTCTTTTTGCTGTAGATGAATAGACAAATTGTGTAGGACTTCCTGTTTTGGTAGGATTTTTAAGGTTCCAGAAGTATTCGTAAGTTACAGATTGCTACAGACTGTTCTGTTTTTGACAGATTCTGTTTTTCGTGTGTTGTTTGCTTATTTTGATTCATCTATGGCTAGTATTGGGGGGTATGAACCATAGAGAAGTTGGAATAAAGTAGGTTTAAAACCAATATAAATAAAAAATGAGTTCATTACAATACCTTTTGTGGTGGTTTTTCTTTCTTGCACTAACGGAGCTTATGTGATTTCCTGTTGAGTTTTGTGTTGTGAAGTTTTCAAGTTTTGGATAAAGATTTGATGGACTATGGAATAAGTAGTGGAAAAAGCCTAATCTTGGGGATGACCATGGCACCCCAAGATATTCAAGGTTAACCAAAAGCCTAAGCTTGGGGTGCCCCGGAAGTCATCCCCTCTTTCGTCTTCGTCTATCGGTAACTTTACTTGGAGCTATATTTTTATTCCCCACATGATATGTGTTTTGCTTGGAGCGTCTTGTATGATATTAGTATTTGCTTTCTAGATTTAAACAATCATCCTTGCTGTACACACCTATTGGGAGAGAAATACTTGATTTGGAATTCATTAGAATACCCTATGTGCTTCACTTATATCTTTTGAGCTAGATAGTTTTGCTCTAGTACTTCACTTATATCTTTTAGAGCACATCAGTGGTTTAATTTTTTAGAAATTGTTGATCTCTCATGATTCACTTATATTATTTTGAGAGTCTTTTAGAACAGCATGGTATTTGCTATGGTTATAAAATTGGTCCTAGAATGATGGGCATCCAAGTTGGGTATACTAAAAACTATCATAGAAAGTGAATTGGATGCTATGATCAATTTGATACACGATAATTGTTTTGAGATATGGAGGTGGTAATATTAGAGTCATGCTAGTTGGGTAGTTGTGAATTTAAAGAATACTTGTGTTGAAGTTGGCAAGTCCCGTAGCATGCACATATGGTAAAAGTTGTGTAACAAATTTATTGCATGGAGTGCTCTTTTGATTGACTTCCCTTGTGTGGAGGTCGGGGGCGCGCGATGGTTAACTCCTACCAACCTCCCCCCTAGGAGCATGCGTAGTAGTACTTTGCTTCGAGGGCTAATAAAACTTTTGCAATAAGTATATGAGTTCTTTATGACTAATGTTGAGTCCATGGATTATACGCACTCTCACCTTCCATCGTTGCTAGCCTCTTCGGTACCCTGCACTGCCCTTTCTCACCTTGAGAGTTGGTGCAAACTTTGCCGGTGCATCCAAACCCCGTGATACGATACGCTCTATCACACATAAACCTCCTTATATCTTCCTCAAAACATCCACCATACCTACCTATTATGGCATTTCCATAGCCATTTGAAAGTGCAACTATCCCTAGGTGGTTTTGGTAATTCATAACAACATATAGCTCATTGAGCTAATGCTATTCCAAGACTATTATTTCAGAAAAGCTCAATGAATGGCATGGCATAGATGATGAAAGTGGATCCCTCAAAATACTAAGGACAAAGGATTGGCTCAAGCTCAAAAGCTCAAGACTCTTCATTTTATATTTTAGTGATCCAAGATCACATTGAGTCTATAGGAAAAGCCAATACTATCAAGAAGGGATGAGGTGTTGCTTAATGAGCCTCTTGCTTCATGTGCTTAGTGATATGCTCCAAAACCCTCAACTACTTTCCCACATCCACAAATGACCTAAACCCAAAGCCAAAATCGATCACACCGATTCTTCCAATCCGGCGCCACCGATTCCAAAAGTCATAGCCACTGCCACAAACCCTAAGCAAATCTGTCCTACCGATAGGGATCTCGGTCTCACCGAGATGGGATTGTAATCTCTCTGTTTCCCTTCGTAACGTTTCGGTCTAACCGAAGTGAGCGATCGGTCCCACCGAGATTGCAATGTAAACTCTCTGTTTCCTTTTTGTAACATTTCGGTCTCACTGAAAAGAGCAAATCGGTCCCACCGAGTTTACCTGACCAACTCTCTGGAAAGCTTATTACCAAATCGGTCTCACCGAGTTTGTGTAATCGGTCTCACCGAGATTACGTTATGCCCTAACCCTAACCGAATCGGTCTCACCGAGATGCATGTCAGTCCCACCGAAAATCACTAACAGTCACTAGGTTTACTAAATCGGTCCGACCGAGTTTAACGATTCGGTCCCACCGAGTTTGGTAAATTGTGTGTAATGGTTAGATTTTGTGTGGAGGCTATATATACCCCTCCACCTCCTCTTCATTCGTGGAGAGAGCCATCAGAACGAACCTACACTTCCAACTTACCATTTCTGAGAGAGAACCACCTACTCATGTGTTGAGGCCAAGATATTCCATTCCTACCATATGAATCTTAATCTCTAGCCTTCCCCAAGTTGCTTTCCACTCAAACCCTCTTTCCACCAGATCCAAAACCTATGAGAGAGAGTTGAGTGTTGGGGAGACTATCATTTGAAGCACAAGAGCAAGGAGTTCATCATCAACGCACCATGTGTTACTTCTTGGAGAGTGGTGTCTCCTAGATTGGCTAGGTGTCACTTGGAAGCCTCCGACAAGATTGTGGAGTTGAACTAAGGAGTTTGTAAGGGCAAGGAGATCGCCTACTTCGTGAAAATCTACCGCTAGTGAGGCAAGTCCTTCGTGGGCGACGGCCATGGTGGGATAGACAAGGCTGCTTCTTCGTGGACCCTTCGTGGGTGGTGCCCTCCGTGGACTCGCGCAGCCATTACCCTTCGTGGGTTGAAGTCTCCATCAACGTGGATGTACAATAGCACCACCTATCGGAACCACGCCAAAAACATCCGTGTCTCCAATTGCATTTGAATCCTCCAAACCCTTCCCTTTACTTTCTTGCAAGTTGCATGCTTTAATTTCCGCTGCCTATACACTCTTTGCATGCTTGCTTGAATTGTGTGATGATTGCTTGACTTGTCCTAAAATCGCTAAAATCTGCCAAACTCTAAAATTGGGAAAAGGTTAAGTTTTTATTGGTCAAGTAGTCTAATCACCCCCCTCTAGACATACTTCAAGGTCCTACAAGTGGTATTAGAGCCTTGGTCTCCATTTGCTTTGATTTCCATAGATTTTGGTGGTCGTAGCCTTGGTTTCACAACCTAGGAGAGTATGGCGTCTAGCGAGGGAAATTATCACCATAGAGGTCCTTACTTTGACGGTACTAATTTTTGCTAGTTGGAAGCATAAGATGAAAATGCATATTCTTGGACATAACCCTGCCGTTTGGGCAATTATTTGTATTGGCTTGCAAGGTGAATTCTTCGATGGGAGAGAACCGAACCGTGAAGCTAATGCGGAAGAATTGAAGATGCTGCAATACAACGCTCAAGCATGTGACATCATCTTCAACGGATTGTGCCCCGAAGAATTCAACAAAATCAGCCGTCTTGAGAATGCAAAGGAAATTTGGGATACTTTTATTGATATGCATGAAGGTACCGAGTCCGTCAAGGAATCCAAATTGGATGTGCTCCAAAGTTAGCTTGACAAGTTCAAAATGAAGGATGGTGAAGGTGTCGCTGAAATGTACTCTAGGCTTGCTCTTATCACAAATGAGATTGCCGGCTTAGGGAGTGAACAGATGATCGACAAATTCATCATCAATAAAATCCTAAGAGCATTGGATGGAAAGTATGATACCGTGTGCACATTGATCCAAATGATGCCAAAATACAAAGATCTCAAGCCAACGGAAGTCATTGGAAGGATTGTTGCTCATGAGATGTCACTCAAGGATAAGGAGGAACTTCACAACAAGTCAAGTGGTGCTTACAAAGCCTCAAGTGAAGCCCCCACATCATCAAGTGAGAAACCAACATTCAATGAAGAATTGAGCTTAATGGTGAAGAACTTCAACAAATTCTACAAAAGTAGAAGCAAAGAAAGAAGCTCCAAGTCAAGGTCTTACAATGACAAGAGATCTTCTAGTCGAGAGTGCAATTGCTACAATTGTGGGAGACCTGGACACTACTCCAATGAGTGTACGACACCCTACAAAAGAAGTGAAGATTCTCCAAGAAGAAGGAGCAAAAGAGAAGAATCACCACCAAGAGAGAGGAGGAGTAGAGATGATGATTGTGAACGAAGACCCTCACGGAGAAGTAAGGATTCAGAAAGAAAGGACAAGTCATCAAGGAGCTACACAAAACGAAGACATCAAGCTCATGTTTGTGAATGGGTTTCCGGCTTCGACTCCGACAATCACTCCGAGAGAAGCCATCACTCCGACTCTGAATATACTCCGACTCTGAAGGTGTTGCCGGTCTAGCACTTGTGTCAACCAACTTGTCGGTGTCAAAACCGGTGGATCTCGGGTAGGGGGTCCCGAACTATGCGTCTAGGCGGATGGTAACAGGAGACAAGGGACACAATGTTTTACCCAGGTTCGGGCCCTCTTGATGGAGGTAAAACCCTATGTCCTGCTTGATTAGTATTGATGATGTGTGTTACAAGAGTAGATCTACCACGATATCAAGGAGGCTAAACCCTAGAACCTAGCCTATGGTATGATTGTTGTTCGTCCTATGGACTAAAGCCATCCGGTTTATATAGACACCAGAGAGGGCTAGGGTTACACAGAGTCGGTTACAATGGTAGGAAATCTACATATCCGTATCGCCAAGCTTGCCTTCCACGCCAAGGAAAGTCCCATCCGGACACGGGACGAAGTCTTCAATCTTGTATCTTCATAGTCTTGGAGTCCAGCCGATGATGATGGTTCGGCTATCCGGACACCCCCTAGTCCAGGACTCCCTCAGTAGCCCCTGAACCAGGCTTCAATGACGACGAGTCCGGCGTGCATATTGTCTTCGGCATTGCAAGGCGGGTTCCTCCTCCGAATAATTTATAGAAGATTGTGAACACCGGGATAGTGTCCGGCTCTGCAAAACAAATTCCACGTACCACCATAGAGAGAATTATATTACACAAGTTCAATCTGCTGACGTATTTGGTGGCGTGACATCACACCACTACCAAGCCTTTACTCGAATCGTCTTTATTGTACCACCTCAGCACGTTTAGCGAAGCGGTTTCCTTGGCACGTCTTGTCGAAGCAGAGATCGTGTTCCACTTATTCCAGGATTCCCATTAATACGGACGTGGGTAACCCAACCGCGCCCGTTGCCACGCCCCCTCCATCGAAGGCGGGTTCCAAACGGTCACGGGGACGGCTCTTGGTATTCTTCCTCTTTATAATGAGACCAAGGCCAGTTCTTTTTCTTCAATCCTCAATCGAATCTGCCCCTCGCCCCCGAGTTCCAACACCCAGGGCTCCAGATTCGGGTACCTTCGACCTTCGACAATGTCCGTCTACGACCTACGAGGCCGGTGGATGCCCTCTTCCATCACGAAAGAAGACGTGCTAAAGCTGAGAGACGCCAGGTACTTGACCTATGAGATTTCGCATAGGTTGCCTGCCCGAGGGCAAGTCATTCCTACTCCCGAGCCCGGTGAGAGCGTTGTGTTCGTGTCTCACCTCCGTTGGGGTTTAGGCTTCCCGATGGATCCCTTCGTGAGGGGGCTCATGTTTTACTATGGGCTGGAATTCCATGACTTGGCTCCGGAGTCCATCCTCCACATCTCATCATTCATTGTCGTTTGTGAAGCCTTCCTCTGCACTACCCCTCACTTCGGCTTGTGGCTCAAAACCTTCAACGTGGAGCCGAAGATGATTGAGGGGCGTCAGGCAGAGTGCGGCAGGGCGGTTATAAGCAAGAGGGCCGATGCTCCATGGCCTGAGGGCTCTTTTCAAGAGGAGCTCGGCTCGTGGCAACAGGAGTGGTTCTATATCACCGCTCCAAGGGGCGGCAGGTAGAAGCCGCCGCCCGTCTTCCGCTCGGGCCCTCCACAACGGCTGACGTCATGGGTCAACAAGGGGCTTAAGTGGGGCCGTCCAAAGATGTACCCCTGTTGCAGGGCCGGATTCGAGACCTCCAAGAAAGGGAGATTAATCTGGGGTGGTGGCACAGGTTATGCTGATCCGGCGCCTTCTACCCTGCAAACGTCGCCCCCTCCGCCTGTGGGAATTTAATCCGGAGGGGCCACGAGCTCTCCAACACTTCATGGGTTCGACACCCGTAGAGATGTACAAACTGTTCTTCGGATCGCAAGAGATGCGTCGGGACTTGACCGAGGATGCCGGCCGGATACTCAAGTAAGTAGCCCTGTGTCCGGACATATTGTCCATTTATTTATCATGGGTTTGCCTTTTAACCAGCTATCCCTTGGACAGGAGTGGATAGCGCAAGCAAAATTGATACGGTGTCCGACCCCCCTCCCTGAGACCACGCCGGATCCCGTGTTAGTCAAAATGTTGGAGTTTGCGCCTTCGGAGGAGGGCGAAGGGGGGCACAGGGAAACTACCACCTCCGCCAAGGAGGCTTTCAGTAAGGGGGGAATTGAGAGTCCCTCCTTCCAGGGGGAGAAGAGGACTGCTTCCGAAGACCCGGAGGCCAAGGCCTCAAAGCGGGGAAAGAAATCTGCACCGGAAGGTCCTGCGCCGGGAAGGGCCCCGACCGCACAGTCTCCCCATAGGAATCAGCCCTCCAGCGAGCCGTAAGTAAAAAGGGGGAATTTTGTAATAGGGAACGCCCCTATATTATTTCCAAAGGTAACCGAAGTTTTCACCTTGTAGTTCGGATCTCAGCCCATCTCAGCAGAGCTCAACTTCGGGGGACCTTCGTCCGGAGATGATGGAAAGCGAGACGCCTCCATCTGCTGCCTCGTCAGGCGGGGCGGACAACCCTGAGGTGTCGTCACGGAGGGTCTCCTCGAGTCCGGCAGGGCCGGAGAGTCCGGCACCCATTGGAGTACGGCCGGTGGAGCTGTAGGATTTGCTCAAGAGGGCGTCTATCTCGGAAGATCACCGCACATTAATGAGTACGGTGATTGAAAGGATCTCATCCGCCAAGAGCGGGTTGTATGAGGCCGTCGGAAGCTTGCTGACAGGGTTTGAGGTACGCAAAAAATGACATACCTTTTGACAGTTTTGCACATGAAGTGCGCCCTGTATAGATAGTAGCCCCTGAGACTTGGTATGTTGTCGAAAGCGATAGCATGCCAAGGATCATAATCTCAGTTATAGAATGTCGCCTTTCCTATGCAGGTGGCAGAACGTTCGGTGGCCTGCCGGACTGATGGAGTTGCCGAACTGAAGAGGCAACTCGATGTTGCGGATGCGGACATCGCGCTGGTCAATAAACGACTTAACGAGTCGCGAGGTAGGTGGTTGCTCCGCGGTTGCCTAGTAAGGGAGCTGGTGCCCGTTCCTTACAATTTGTATGCTTGATGCAGATGGCGCCGCTGCTGTGGAAGATCTTCGAGCAGAGCTTGCTCGAGCCAAGGAGCAAGCCAGGATAAGTGATGCGGCTGCCTTGAAGGCAGCAGAAGAGCTAAAAGCCGAAAAGGCTGCTCACTGCCGAAGCAGGGAAGAGTTGGCCGGAATGGCCTTGAAATTAAAAGATGCTACCGACCGTTGTGAGGTTCTTGAAGGAGAACGCCGAGTGGAGCAAGAGGGCCTGAAGAAGGCCGGCGCCGAAGGCAAGGATGCCCGGAGTGAGATGCGGGCTATGAAGGAGGAACTGTGTCAAGCCGGAGACATGCGGCTGGAAAGCCCTTTCTTCTACGTAGGAAGTTCACGGATCCGAAGTATGCTCAGCTGGGCCAGTTGTGTGGTGCGGAGGATCCGTATCTGGATTTGGCGGCGAGTGCGGCGGACGCAGTCGTGCACTTCTGAAGCCAGAAGGATCACGAAATGGAAGAGCTTTACTGGTCTCAATTCCATAGTCCGGAGCGTCCACTTCCGTTGACTGATCGGCTGGCTGAGTGGGCTGAGCTGAATAGATTGTCCGGACTTGCCATGACGGATGTGGTCACTCATCTGTGGCCGGAAAGGCCCAAGCCGAAGAGTTATTTTGGCTTGTTGCACCAATTCCTTGGGGCGGTGCCGCATATCAAGGCGATGAAGCGGTCGGCATGCATAGAAGGTGCACGGATGGCTCTCGCCCGTGTGAAGACATACTGGGCGGACATGGATGCCACCGCTGTTGCATCCCGGGGTTCAGACAAGAGCCGGTTACCCGTCGAGCACTATTTTGAGGAAGTCCTGCAGGGCGCTCGTTTAATAGAGTCGCAGTGCTCGAAAGATGTCATGTTCAAGTGACGTGTATGATTTGTGAGATCATGTTTATAATGCAATAGCTTTTTATACTTGTGCGTTCAAGTATTGAACTATCTCCTATGCGGCCGTATATGTATGAATAACCTGAAAGTTGCAGTCTTTGGCTTCAGCCCCCACGCACATGGTGCGGGGGTGTTTGCAAAAAAAGAAAAGTAGTTTTTCACACTTAATCCAATGTCTTGGTCCTTTGAAGGAGGTGATAGCATAGCAAACTAGGCAACCGGACTATAATGCTTTATCACTTTCACTTAGCCATAGGAGCTCGATGGTGGGGCTACTATATAGCCCCTAGAGGCACCGCGCTCTCCGAACTTGGGGCGCGTGTGTGCCTGACCGGGAAGCGGTCCTTCGTCAAAGTGGAGGAATTCTAAACATTCCAATAGTCGATCGAGTGGTTGACCAGTCTCTCGCTATATCATGACAGTCAGTTTTCGGCTTTCTCTACTGAGGTGCTCGCCCGGCCGAACCGGGGCACAATCGCAGTAGTTCTCCTGGTGCCGCGTTAGCCGATGGAGCGGAACATAAGGCAGCAAAACACAGGAGCCAGGCAAACCCAACATTTGACCAAAGACATGATTCGGAGCTGATGCATATAAGGCCTAACTCGAGACGCCGAACACTTCCTGAGGTGTTCGGTCTTTATGATACCGGGCAGAACAATGCCCTAAGCCCCTAGTGTCCAGGTATAGGCGGGAACTTCTGACTTGGCTGATGCCAAAACGCCAGCCTCCTCCTCGGTTATGGTAGAAAACCGGGGGATGTGTCTCAACAAGAGACAGTAAGAAAGGTTTACGCAGGGTCTTAATCTGAAAAGAATCCTTGCAATGGGTCCCTACTGCACGTCCGCGCCTGTGTCTCCGTTGTGCTGTATCCTGGACGGGTGTAGCACGTGCTTCATCTGTAAAAGAGAAGGACTTAGTTTGGAAGAAATATCGTGCAAAGGTTGTATTTAAAATAAAGTATAATTTGGAAGATGAATAAAGTTGAGCTTTATTGGCTCTCATCGTTTATACGCACAGCCCCTTGTAAAGGGGTATGCGGCTGGGAAGCCCCTTGTTTATTTACGCCGGACTCGCCTAACCGTGTCCGAGGTCTGAATGACCTGTTTTTAGGGGCTTTGACCTGCAAGGTCGGATTAGTGTGTGGCTGTCAAGGCGGCCTCACGTTCTCCATGGTCGAGGAACACTCGGAGTTACTCCTTAATGAGATTATGCCGCATGAACCAGGCATTTTAAGCGTAAGAGACGCGTAATGTGTTATTGCGTTAAAGTGGGCGAAAGCTTCACGTCCCAGTAGTGCTTGAGGGCCACTATGAAATGGGGAGGTATGTAGAGTGAGCTTTTCGCGGCGGAGGTTGTCGGATGAACCGGACACAACCTCTAGTGGTACAGAGCTTGTTCAATTGGCTTAAAGGCCTGGCGTCACTCCTTTGAAGGAAGTGCTGCTACAGCGAATTTTGGTAGGGTCTATCCCCATTCTGCGGATGGTGTCCTGGTATGGCAGGTGCCGCACTGTGTTTTCGTGTTATCACATGAAGTGAGTTCACTGTTTTGACTTCTAGTGGGAAAGTCTTATGTTTTCCAGCGTCCTGCTTGTGGGGTTCGTCGTCGTCTTCGCTTGGTGTGTCGAGCCCCTGGCGTTTGGCGTTAAGTCGGCCGGACTGTTTGAAGACCCAACAATCTCTGTGAGTATGGTTTGCAGGCTTCTCGGAGGTACTATGTATTTGACATAGCCTATCCAAAATTTTGTTTAGGTTGGATAGCTCATCACTGTTGTCCTTGAGGGGCAGTGTTTTGTTATTCGGCCGAGAGCTTTTGAATCCGGCATTCACCGCCGTGCTATTTGGTCCATTTTCCTTATTCCGGCGCTGATCTTTTCTGCGTCGTGATTTCTCATTTCCATCCTTGACTTCGGATGTACTCGGGTCGCTGGTGCTGCATCTAGCCAGCCAGCTGTCCTCCCCTGCGCAAAAGCGGGTCATGAGGCTTGTTAGTGCGGCCATTGTTCTTGGTTTTTCCTGGCCAAGGTGTCTGGCGAGCCATTCGTCTCGGACGTTGTGCTTAAAGGCTGCTAAGGCTTCGGCGTCCGGACAATCGACTATTTGGTTCTTTTTGGTGAGGAACCTGTTCCAGAATTTGCATGCTAACTCTCTGGGCTGTTGAGTTATGTGACTTAAATCGTCTGCATCCAGAGGGCGGACATAGGTCCCTTGAAAATTTGCTCGAAACGCATCCTCGAGCTCTTCCCAACTTCCAATGGTATTTTCTGGGAGGCTTTTGAGCCAATGCCGAGCTGGCCCTTTGAGCTTGAGGGGTAGGTATTTTATGGCGTGGAGATCGTCTCCTCTAGCCATAGGTATGTGTAGGATATAATCCTCAATCCAGACTCCGGGGTCTGTTGTTCCGTCATATGCCTCTATGTTTATGGGTTTGCATCCCGCTGGAAATTCATGATCCAGTACCTCGTCGGTGAAACATAGTGGGTGTGCAGCGCCCCTGTATTTAGGTGTGCCGTTGTCTTCAAACGCTCGACGGGTTGCGTTGCTTCCTGGAGTCTTCTTTTTTGGCCCATAGATAGACCTGACCGGGTCATCCTTTTTCTGAGGATCTTTATGCTGATCGTGTGCCGGCTTGTGTGCGGAGCCCCTTGCTTGTCTTAGCCTGTCATCTGGTCGTCTATCTGGCCAGGCGGCCTCTTTCTTTTTTGACTGCGGGGCTCTAAGGCCTCCTCGTCGAATTCGGGCAACAACTTGCGCTTCGGGTAACTCTTTGCCTGGCGACTAGCGTCATATTTATCTGTGGTATTGAGTACTTTGCTCCATCTCATTCTGAGTGCGTCCTCTGCTGTTTTGAGCTTCCGCTTTTGCTTCTTCAAACTTCTTGTAGTAGCAACGAGCCTTTTATGAAGGTTCTTATGCTCTGGTGATGTGTTCGGCGTGAGATCGTCTAGGCTCTTGTTTTCGCCGGGGATGGGTTGCTTGTCCAGTTCACCGTGTTCGGCCGATTGCTTGGTTGCGTGTTCGCCGTCCACTGCTTCGCCCTGCTCCAGGGCCGGGTCTGTATGGGTGCCGTTTTTATCGAGGCGGGACTTTGGGCGGCGCTTGCGTCGCCGTTTTGGTTGTTTGCTGGTGGAGTTGTCCTTCGCCATGTCCCGTTGTTCCTCATTATCGCTTCCTTTTGGTGTATCCACCATGTATGCGTCGTGAGTTGGGGTGGCTTTCCAGTGCCCGATAGGCGCTGGTTCTTGGTCGTCTCCGGCATCGTCGTCCATACCGTCGATGTCTTCGGAGTCAAAGTCTAGCATGTCGGTTAGATTGTCGATAGTGGCTACTAAGTGGGTGGTGGGTGGGTGTTGAATTTCTTCGTCGTCCGCATCCCAACCGTCCTGACCGCAGTCTGGCCAGGGCTCTCCTGATAACGAGAGACACTTTAGCGAACTCAAGATGCCGTCGAAAGGTGAGTGCTAGAAGATGTCCGCTGCGGTGAACTCCATGATCGGCGCCCAATCGGATTCGATTGGAGGGGGCACGGGAGGTTCGGAGTCCGGCAAGGAGTCCGGCACCTCGGAGTCACGAGCTTCATGAGGGACAAGGTCAGTGTTCGGCTCTATCGCCGTAGAGGTTGCAGCCCCCGAGGCGGTGTCTAGCCATCCGTCCTCGATCTGCGCAGCCGGCTCCGAATTAGAGATCAAAGCGGGCTCGAGTGCGGCCTCCAGTGTACTATCTGGCTGCAGAGCTAAATCATGCCCGTCGTGACAGTGCGGCGTGCTTGGCTGTGGCTCGAATCCATCGAAGATCAAGTCCCCGCGGATGTCAGCCGTGAAGTTCAAACTTCCAAATCTGACCTGACGTCCAGGGGCATAGCTTTCGATCTGCTCCAGATGGCCAAGCGAATTGGCCCGCAGTGCAAAGCCGCCGAATACAAAGATCTGTTAGGGGAGGAAGGTCTCACCCTGGACTGCATCGTTGAAGATGATCGAAGAAGCCATCGAGCCTATCGGTGACGACACAGAGGAACTCTCAATGAAAGCACCAATGTCGGTGTCAAAACTGGCGGATCTCGGGTAGGGGGTCCCGAACTGTGCGTCTAGGCGGATGGTAACAGGAGACAAGGGACACGATGTTTTACCCAGGTTCGGGCCCTCTTGATGGAGGTAAAAACCTACGTCCTGCTTGATTAATATTGATGATGTGTGTTACAAGAGTAGATCTACCACGAGATCAAGGAGGCTAAACCCTAGAAGCTAGCC
The DNA here is from genome assembly GCF_002162155.2 of Triticum dicoccoides. Taxonomy (NCBI): domain Eukaryota; kingdom Viridiplantae; phylum Streptophyta; class Magnoliopsida; order Poales; family Poaceae; genus Triticum; species Triticum dicoccoides. The sequence continues at coordinate 679,951,136 of NC_041385.1, read as the reverse complement.
TATGGTATGATTGTTGTTCGTCCTATGGACTAAAGCCATCCGGTTTATATAGACACCGGAGAGGGCTAGGGTTACACAGAGTTGGTTACAATGGTAGGAAATCTACATATCCGTATCATCAAGCTTGCCTTCCACGCCAAGGAAAGTCCCATCCGGACACGGGATGAAGTCTTCAATCTTGTATCTTCATAGTCTTGGAGTCCGACCGATGATGATGGTTCGGCTATCCGGACACCCCCTAGTCCAGGACTCCCTCACAACTCCTACGACATATTTGACTCACCAAATGAAGGTGTTGGAAGATGCTTCATGGCCAATGGTCCAAAGGTAACACATCCCGAGTATGTTGATTTTAATAGTGATGAAGATGACTTGCTTGTGGATGATGATTTACTTGTTGACAACTCTAGTGATGAATACTATGATGAAACGTCAATTAATCATGCTAATCAAACGAATGACAATGATAAGAAGAAAATTGAGCTTCTAACTAAAGAACTAAACACTCTTAAGTTGGCTCATGAAACTATCTTTGAAGATCATCGAGAACTTTTAAGGGCTCATGAGAAGTTACCCTTTGAAAAGCTCAATCTTGAGCAAGAGCATGAGTTCTTAAAGGCAATCAATGATGATCTCCGCAAGAAAAGTTCTTCTTACATTGCCAAGCGTTTACTCTTATCTACTTACATGCCTCAAGTCAAGTCTAGTAACAAGTACAAGAAAGATAATTCCTCTAGTAGTAACAATAATAATGTCAAATCCAATGTTGTTGCTTCTAGTAGTTCTCTTGATTCCACTAATGATTCTCTTAGCCAAGTTACACTTGAGCAAGAAAATTTATTAAAGGGAATTATAGAGAAAGGTGTTTACAAGAGCCTTGCCGGGAGTAAGCAATTCGAGGAAATTGTACGGAAGCAAGGAAGGCACCGGAAGAATCAAGGTGTTGGTTTTGAACGAAAGTTCAACGCCAATGGAGTTGGGAGGGAAGAAGATCAATACCCCAAGACAAAGTTTGTTCCTCAACAAGAGAAATATGATCCTAGTTCCTTCAAGGGGACACAAGCTCAAGATGATCTTCCACCACAAGACCACAAGAACAAAGGCAAGGATAAGCTTCAAGAAGAGATTGATGCATTTGAAGAAGCACCTAAAGCCTCGTTCAAGTGGGTCCCCAAGACTACGTCAAGTTCTACTTCATCAAGTACAACTACAACTCCAAGGATTCCCATCAAGATGATGTGGATCCCGAAGAAGAAGAACTAGAGAGTTCTTGAGGGTGACTCCGCCAACATTCTTCACTCATATCATTTTGGCAAGAACAAGTGCAATCAACTTTCACATCTTGCACTAGTTCAAGGTGTCACAAACCCTCATGTTGGTAAGGCAAGGGACAAGGTAACCTAATGTTCTCATGGACATCATCTTGTGTGTGCATCACTCTATGTCTATGGATATTCTTGTTTGTTCCTTGTGGGATTAACCCATGTAGGCAAGTTGAAAGTGCAACTCACTCCAAAGGATTGCTCCAAATGATCTACATCAACATTGAGCATCTACATCTTCAACACCTACATGAAGTCATCATCGACAAAACCCAAGGTTAGTTCATCCCTCTAAGGGGGGATCTCACATCTAGGGGGGAGCTTAACTCTAAGAATTGAGTCAAAGCAACTCTAATGGTGTGAACACATTAATGCATTATGTAAAAGTGGTAACCCCACTTGAGCTTAAACGATGAGTATGACCTATGATCAAATGTTCTCATTTGACTCCTAAGTCAATATACTCATATATAGATGACCTAGTCATCGCCAATTGCTTGATAGATGCTAAAATTGGTTGTGCATGCTTTGCCACATATTTCAATTGCCATCTTATTGTGTGAGCATGTTGGTGCATATTTTACTCATTCAAGGACATCCACTTGTTGTTTTGTTTGTTTGGATTCTTTTCTTTGTGCCAAGTGGATGGACAAGAATGCCTAAGAACCTTCTTTAGCTATCTATGCTTTTCTCGTCTCAAACTCTATTCATGCTACATCACAAAATTTGATCAAGTCAGATTCGAACCACTCTGTGTGAGGAGCACTCGGAGTCCCCGATTCGTCATAGACTTAAACTTCCAGAACCTCTTAGTGATTCTCGGTCTGACCAATCCTTCCATTTCGGTCCTATCGAGATCATCAAGTTGATCTGAGTTTTCAATCTCAGTGCAACCGATTTGAACTTTTTGGTCTCACCGATTTGCTGTAACTGAACACAGTTATGCATCTCGGTGCCACCGAGTTGTTCCACTCGGTCACACCGACAGGGTCGAGCTATATATATAGCCACGGGCAAAATTTTGGAAATTTCTCCAAAACCCTTCGCCCGCGCAACAGCTTGCTCTGCCATCATGGTCACCGGATCGTCTCCTTGTCGCCAGCAGCCTCCTGTCGCTGGTCTCCGCCACCGTCAACGGATTTCGTCCCCGCTGTTGCCGCCGTAGCAAGTCCACCGCCAAGTTAGGGTATGGACTTAATCTCTGTGCTATCCATGTCTGATTCCTGGCACATTGTTTTCATATTGATTCTTGCCACGATTAAAACTCTTCTATCCAGCCAAAGTAGTTCATAGATTAGACGTGATTCAAATTTTTAGGTTTAGGTTTCGGCCGAAACCATCTCGGACCCACTGAGTTGAAAAACTCGGTCTCACCGATTTGGCTTATGCCACTGCACTAGTGACTCTCGGTCTGACCGAGAATTACTAATCGGTGCAACCGGTTTGAGGATTATGTGAAACCCTAGCAGTCTTGGTACCACAAAACTGAAACTCGGTCCAATCGAGATCATCAGTTTAGGTTCCAAAACTGCTTCGGTATCACCAAGTTTGAAAATCGGTGGATCCGAAATGCTTTCTGTGGAAAACCAAGACTGAACTTTTGAGTCATTCTTTTGCAAAAACCTCTGCATTTTGTGATGCTCATCTTTTCTATCTCATCTATAACTCTTCACAGGGTCGGCAGTCAGCTTTTGCAGTATGTCTGATCAAAGTGACAGCCAGAACAGGTCAGAAGAGCAGATGAACTTGAGTGAGGGCACTAGTCCCTCAACTTCAGATGAAGGGAGCAGAAGTACTCCTAGCAATTTGCCTAAGGCCGCAACTAGGCAAAGGAGGAAAAGAACTTCAGATTCAGAGGATGAAGATTACAAAGCTGAGGAAGTCGAGGCTACTTCCAAGAAAGTGGTGCTCAAGAAGGAATATGGCTCAGCAAAGGATATAAAGCCAGGCATGAAGATCAAAAGGCCTGCAAGAAGGCAACCTATGCCCAAGGCCAGAGCATCAACTCAACTGCCTGAAAATCCTGATCCCAAAGAGCCAGCTGATGAAAGCAAGAAGAGGAAGGAAAGGGTCAAGAAGACCATGGACAGAATTGTTGGGCAACCTTCCATGATGGAAGAGGAAGAGCTTTCTGCACCAGCACCAAAGGCACCAAAGCTTATGGGTGATGCTATTAAATCTGGGGCTGCAACACCTAAGCCCAAGGAAGCACCCAAAGCTGCCCCCAAGGCCAAGTCTGCACCAAAGAGGAATACCAGGAGTATTCCAGCTGCTGAGAAGAACAAGGCCCCAGTGCCTGAGGTTGCTGAGGAGGAAGATGAAGAAGGACAGGTTCTAAGGAAGCTCAAGCCAAAGATACCAGATCACAATGATGCCCATCCTGTGGCTGAGGACATGAACATCAGAAAAGACTCAGGATTGAGGATATGGAGGATGGCAAATCCATATGCCACAAGGAGAAGAACTGCTGTTGATTACAGATTCCATACAAAGGAACAACATGACTTCTATGAGACAATCTTATTGGACAAGAAGCCCATAGTTTGTGACATGAGGTGGGTTAACTGGAAATTCATCAAGGAAAATGAACAACACTATCCTGGAGTGCAAGACAGCTTTGTTGCTTGTGGAGCTGCAGATTTTGTTGGGAAAAAGCTCACAAATTGGAATGATGAGCTTATCATGCAATTCTACTCCACAGCACATTTTTACCCAGATGGAAGAATTGTTTGGATGTCTGAAGGTACAAGGTACCAATCCACTGTAGAAGAATGGGCAAAACTGATAAATGCCCCAAAGGAAAATGATGATGATCTGGATGTATATGCCAAGAAGAAAATGGGACACAATACCATGGCACACATGTACAAGGAGATCCCAGACAAAGCCCTAGAGACTTTCACTTTTGGATCAGTCCATTTTCTGTTGTCAGGGCTGCCTACTATCAATTGGATTCTGAGGCACACACTGTTGCCCAAGTCAGGTGACCACAACATGATCAGAGGGCATGCCATCAATATGTTGCATTTATTTGATGTGCCACAAAAATTCAAAGTCATGAGCCTTATAGTTGAAACCATAAAGAGGACTGGAGTAGATCATAAGAGGAGCTGTGGATATGCCCCTCAGATTCAGGAATTGATCAACTCAAAGATGGGAGCTGACAAATATCTATTGGATAGGGAACATTTTCCACTCTATCCAGACTTTGAGGACAATGAGGTTGTCATGAATGAGGATGATCCATCATCAGTTCAAGCTCAAGAGAAGAAGGAGAAGGCAAGGAAGGAGAAGGCTGCCAAGATGCCAACTCAAGAGGAGGCATCTGAGTATTTCTTGAAAATTAAACAGGAGCAGCTTGGTTACTTGATAGCATCATCTCTGAGGATTGAGAAGGGGTTGGCCACCCTAACTCAAAACCAGGAGAGCCTGGAAAGAATCATGGAACAAAAATTCTATGATCTAGATGTCAAGGTAACTGAGATTCAGTCAGTTGTGGAGCAGCTCCAGGATGACATGCAGGAGAGGAAGGCCAAGACTACCACAAATGTGTTTGCCAGAGTGCCCAGAGCCCAGAGATCAGTTGTAGTGCCAGTGACAGACACTAGAGCAACAACTTCAGCACCAGCTACTGCCCCTTCAGCTCCAGTGCAACCAGCTTCAGCATCAACTCCAGCACCCTCTACTTCAACTGAAGCCTTCATCCTTGGAGTTATCAGGACACCACCACCAGAAGATCAACACTGAGAGTCGATCTAGCACTATGCATTTTCTATGAACTTTTTGGTAACTTGTTGCCAAAGGGGGATGTAGGACCTTGAAGTATGTCTAGAGGGGGGTGATTAGACTACTTGACCAATAAAAACTTAACCTTTTCCCAATTTTAGAGTTTGGCAGATTTTAGCTATTTTAGAACAAGTCAAGCAATCATCACACAATTCAAGCAAGCATGCAAAGAGTGTATAGGCAGCGGAAATTAAAGCATGCAACTTGCAAGAAAGTAAAGGGAAGGGTTTGGAGGATTCAAACGCAATTGGAGACACGGATGTTTTTGGCGTGGTTCCGATAGGTGGTGCTATCGTACATCCACGTTGATGGAGACTTCAACCCACGAAGGGTAACGACTGCGCGAGTCCACGGAGGGCTCCACCCACGAAGGGTCCACGAATAAGCAACCTTGTCTATCCCACCATGGCCGTCGCCCACGAAGGACTTGCCTCACTAGCGGTAGATCTTCACGAAGTAGGCGATCTCCTTGCCCTTACAAACTCCTTGGTTCAACTCCACAATCTTGTCGGAGGCTCCCAAGTGACACCTTGCCAATCTAGGAGACACCACTCTCCAAGAAGTAACAAATGGTGCGTTGATGATGAACTCCTTGCTCTTGTGCTTCAAATGATAGTCTCCCTGAGGGAGTCCTAGATTAGGGGGTGTCCGGATGGCCGGACTAAGACCTTTGGCCGGACTCCCGGACTATGAAGATACAAGATTGAAGACTCCGTCCCGTGTCCGGATGGAACTTTCCTTGGCGTGGAAGGCAAGCTTGGAGATACGATATGAAGATCTCCTCCCATTGTAACCGACTCTGTGTAACCCTAGCCCTCTCCGGTGTCTATATAAACCGGAGGGGTTTAGTCCATAGGACGAACAACAATCATACCATAGGCTAGCTTCTAGGGTTTAGCCACTCTGATCTCGTGGTAGATCTACTCTTGTACTACCCATATCATCAATATTAATCAAGCAGGAGTAGGGTTTTACCTCCATCGAGAGGGCCCAAACCTGGGCAAAAACATCATGTCCCTTGTCTCCTGTTACCATCCGCCTAGACGCACAGTTCCCGAGATCCGCCGGTTTTGACACCGACATTGGTGCTTTCATTGAGAGTTCCTCTGTGTTGTCACCGTCAGGAAGGATGCCGCATCCCGTCTTTAAAGACGACGCCGTTGCTAAAGGAGCTTTAGCTGTCGGCCAAACTCTCCGGCTAGGCAGGTTTTTGATGACCGCCTGTTCGGCCGCCGCGCCGATGATGACCTCTCGGGCCATCGAAAGCAATCTTCACATCAGCTCGGAGCTTGCCGAGCAGTTAGATCCGATGGAGCTCCTCTCCCTGAACGAGCTCTTGGATCGCATTGCGGCCCTGGGAGCCGCTACAGATTACGGCCAGATTGGGCTTAAACCCGATCAGAGAGAGATCGACTCTCCCCAGGTCACCCATCATGTCGAAGTGGTGGAAGAACAATGTGGCGAGTCTTCGCCCGCCCTCAGGACCAGATGTGTCCGGATTGCCGATTCCTCCAAGTCGGACACCCGCGGAGGGGAGGATGTCGCCCAAACCCTGAACCTAAAGTCAGGCAGTAGGCCTGATTCATTGAATAATGTCCAAGAAAGCAAGCTTCCGAATTCGGAAACCTCTTGGCCCCTGAATCTTACATCATGCAAGGTTCCGGATTCAAATCCACTCGCCCACCCAACTATGCGGGATTTATCCCAAATACGGCAAGAGCCCGGGGAAACAGTACACCACTACTGGGCCAGATTCCTCCTGGTTATGAACAGGATAAAGGACTGCCGCGAGAAAGAAGCAATTTCACTCTTCTGTAACAACTGCACGGACATCGAAATCCTCAACGCCATAAGTCGCTGCGAAATTACACGATTCGCCGACTTGACATCCATAGTATGAAAGTACTGTGCGACTGAAAGCGTTCGGAAAACCGAAGATAAATTCTGGGACAATCCGGCCCCGAATACAACACGAGTCCGAAACAAAAGGGCGCATTATCACCAGGCATCTGAGCTAAACATCAAAAAACAAAAACCCTCTACTGGGTACAAGACCGTACTGGAGGGATGGCTCAATGGACCCTGTAAAATTCATAATTCAGGGGGAGCCACACCAACTCACAGCCTTAGAGCATGTTGGATACTCCGGTAGGTGGCCCGAAGTGGCGAGGAGCTTCTAACTCCAGCACCCGAAGAATACCTCCCCAGTATGGTGTCGACAGTCTTTGAGACCTTTGAAAGATCGAGGATGTTGCCTAGAGGGGGGGGTGAATAGGCGCTTTAAAATAATTACGGTTTAGGCTTGAACAAATGCAGAATAAACCTAGCGGTTAATTTGTCAAGCACAAAATCTACAACAACTAGGCTCACCTATGTGCACCAACAACTTATGCTAAGCAAGATAAGCAACTATGTGATAGCAAGATATATGACAAAGAAAAATATGGCTATCACAAAGTAAAGTGCATAAGTAAAGGGGCTCGGGTAAGAGATAACCGAGGCATGCGGAGACGACGATGTATCCCGAAGTTCACACCCTTGCGGATGCTAATCTCCGTTTGGAGCGGTGTGGAGGCACAATGCTCCCCAAGAAGCCACTAGGGCCACCGTAATCTCCTCACGCCCTCGCACAATGCAATATGCCGTGATTCCACTAAGGGACCCTTGAGGGCGGTCACCGAACCCATACAAATGGCGACCCTTGGGGGCGGTCACCGAACCCGTACACTTTGGCAACCCTTGGGTTCGGTCACCGGTACCCGTCAAATTGCTCGGGGCGATCTCCACAACCTAATTGGAGACCCCGACACTTGCCCGGAGCTTTACACCACAATGATTGAGCTCCGAACACCACCAACCGTCTAGGGCACCAAGGCACCCAAGAGGAACAAGCTCTAGGGTGCCCAAACACCCAAGAGTAATAAGCTTCTCAAACTTCACTTCCACGTATCACCGTGGAGAACTCAAACCGATGCACCAAATGCAATGGCAAGGGCACACGGAGTGCATAAGTCCTTCTCTCCCAAATCCCACCAAAGCAACTAATGCTAGGGAGGAAAATGAGAGGAAGAACGAAAGAAGAACACGAAGAACTCCAAGACCTAGATCCAAGGGGTTCCCCTCACTTAGGGGAGAAAGTGATTGGTGGAAACGTGGATCTAGATCTCCTCTCTCTTTTCCCTCAAAAACTAGCAAGAATCCATGGAGGGATTGAGAGTTAGCAAGCTCGAAGAAGGTCAACAATGGGGGAAGAACACGAGCTCAAAAGATGAGGTTGGATGGCGAAGAAGACCCCCTTTTATAGGAGCTCCCGGATCCAACCGTTGTGCTCACAGCCCGCACAGAGCGGTACTACCGCTCCAAGGAGCGGTACTACCGCTCCAAGGGGCGGTACTACCGCTAGGGCGGTAGTACCCCTTTGAAACACAACAGCGAGGAGGCAAAAAGGCCAAAAGAACCTTCGGAACGGTAGTACCGCTCGTCCTCATAGTACTACCGCTCGACCTCACGGTACTACCGCAAAAGGTAGCGGTACTACTGCTTGCGAGCGGTACTAAAAAAATACTTCTGTGCCTACTTCCGCTGAGCAAAACACGAGATTTTGGTCCGGAGCGGTACTACCGCTTAGGAGCCGCGGTAGTACTGCTCTGGAGCGGTACTACCGCTCAGGAGCCGCGGTAGTACTGCTCTGGAGCGGTAGTAAAAAATTACATCCGCTCCAGTCGCGGTAGTACCGCTGCAGCCTTTACCAAAACAACCACAACTTTTGCAAACGGACTCCGAATTCAACGAAACCAAGTTTGTTGGAAAGCTAGCGACAAGGGCTGACACAATCGTGAAAGAAATACCAATAAGAAGCAAATGAGAAAAGGCCCAAAGGAAAATGGTGAGAACCCTTCCTCGGAAAAGACCGGTAAAACCTCCAACACCGAAAACATCATAGAAGACGCATGTGAACTCCGTTTTCGATGAACTCAAGCTTGTCATCAAGATGACCATAAGCTCTAAGACTCACAAAGAGAACCAAACAAGAACCAAGAAACATGATGCAAGGATGCAAGGGTTTGAGCTCTCTACTAACGATACGATCAAGCTACCAACTTGAGAGCCCCCCTTGATAGTACGGCAAACGATCATATAACCCGGTCTCCCTACTACCACCATGAGACCGGTAAAATAGAAAACCTATCAAGGGCAAACCTTTGCCTTGCACATGGTCCACTTGAGCTAGATGATGACGATCTTGACTCCCTCAAGATGGACCACCTTTCTTGATTGCGTTGGCTCGATGAAGACTAGATGATCGCTCCCATAGTCCACTATGGGTGAGCCACTCTTCGGCTCATCTTCACAAGTCCATTGACACCACAATGGATGGCAAGATTCAAGCACTTGATCTCTTCGTGATGCTCCACTTGAACTTGCACATGGCAATCTTGATGACGATCACCACTTGATGTCATCCTTTCCATGGGTTGTATGATATCTTCCTCTTGATGCAAGCCCATGGATACGTACCTAACCCCACATAGAACTCTCACATAGACCATGGGTTAGTACACAAAGTGCAATGGACAATGCTTACCATACCATGGGATCATTTGATCCTTCTCAGTACATCTTCTACGCTTTGTGAGTTGATCAACTTGATTCACTATTGACTTAGTCTTGATCAACCTTAAATCTTTGCAACTCTCTTCATTTGGATGATGTATTGAAGGTAAACATGAATGATCACACAACCTTCTTCTTCAAGACATGCTTGCAATAAGCTCAACACTCGCATGACCAATCTTTGGATAATTCCTTAATAGCACCTTGGTCAACTCATAAACTCCTTGAAACCAACACATGGACTTCAAGAAAATCCTATGGACAAATCCTTCAAATATAACTCAAGACAACCATTAGTCCATAGAGATTGTCATCAATTACCAAAACCAAACACGGGGGCACCGCATGTTCTTTCAATCTCCCCCATTTTGGTAATTGATGACAATCACTTTCAAGAGAGTTTATATAAGGAATTATGCATCACCATGCAATGCAACAACCAATAGTGCATGTGAATGAGATGCAAATGCTAAGGAACAAAACCAAAGCAAGAAGAGATAACTCTCTAAACTTCTCCACAAACTCTCTGAAACTTCTCCCCCATTGGCATCGATTGCCAAAATGGGCGAAAATCTAAGAAGGCCAATATAAATTGTGGTCCTCCATAAATTGTGTATTTCTCAACAAAGAGAGTGGAATGCAATACACAAGTTTGACGGTAAATACTAGGAGGAAAACAAACTATATTTAGGCCCAAAGTTCACAAAAGAAAGATATGCCACAAAGACATAAGAAAGAGAGGAACAAGCAATCAAGCAATCAAAAGATACCAATTGAAGCAAGCAATCAACGAATATCAATTGAGCCAACTAGACCAGTGATCCTACATGCCACATGAATGAATAAATGATATGAGTGAAGGAGTGTTCTAAAGAAACTGGAGAAGCTCCCCATGATTTGTGCACACATAAGAATTTTTGTATTTGAATACAAAGTGCACAAAATAGGATCATAGCTCCCCCAAAATCAATAGAAACTTACATCCAGTGCAAGTGAGCCTATAGGAAACAAAGCCTAGAGCTTGCAACAAGCACATGGTTGAGCAACATGTAAGAGAGGCAACTTAAGAATAGGCTCAACCAAAATGATGTGTGTGAGTCATGGCGAAGCACGTGAGAAGACTAAAATTAGGATGAGAATTAAGCATCAACATAGTCTTGAAAGAATGAGGCACACGGTGCAAGGCCTATCATTCCCACACACAACTGGCAAATGGGTTCACAAGCTTACTACTCCATAATCAAAAGAGAACCTATGCTTGTGACAACCCGTGGTGAAGATAGACGAGGGGAGGCTCATCAAGACGAGGGATACCAATTAAGATGGCAAAAACCTCGTAAAGATAAGCAAGAGGAAAATAATCTTCACCACACAAGAGTGCAACAAGATGCAACGATAGAGGACATGCACTCAAGGCAAAAGCTTTCACGGAGCCACCAAAGAAATAACATAAGAAAGACAAGGTGGACGTGAAAGAAAAGATATCAACTAGAGATGTAATTTCTCTCAAGTGTATAAGGTTCTATGTAGACGAAATCATGATGATATATATATCTACAAAGAAGGGTGTACACCCGAAATAGTTACAACACGAAGGAACAAGATATCCACAAGGAAGTCATAAATATACCAATAAGATATTTGCTTGAAAGCATAGCACTTGGCTAGATATGGTCTTATTGTATATAAATGAAGTCCAAACACACATCCATCAAAGGCATCACAACTAGCAACAAGAGATCATCGTTGGGATGCTTTGAGAAAGGAAACAAGTATCACAAGATATGAAATGAAAATCATGCCAAGATGCAACCTACACAAGGTTGAATGCAAGAGGAGAAAGCATGAATAGATACTTGTTACCGAGATATCATTGGAAGGATGTAGTAGATACCAATTGAAGGTAGATAGTAGTTCATTGATCATCCTAGCTTGACTCCAATATGCACATGGTGACAACACCTTCCTTGTGAGTGAGCCGAGCATCCAATGCATCTCCAAATGTTCCTAGAAGAACAACACAAACTAAACGGTACCCAAACTCATCGGGACCAAATAGTTAGAAACAACAATACATAGGACAAACTCCACATAAATATGTGCATATAGATATGAAAATGAATTTCATGCACATCTCATCCAAATTGAGACTAGGTGGAGTTTCCCCTATATATTGAGTCAAAGAAAGAAAGCATGTCAAATGAAATACATGAAGTAAACATGCATGCTCAAGACTTTCAAAACCCGAAACCAAAAACAAAGAAATGCCAAGTGAAAATGATACCAAATGGAGAAATCATGACTTGGAATATATCATTAAAGATACATCAAGGAATGAGATATCCATTGATACACACTAAACTAAAGATGTCAAACTCTCAAAGAGAGGATGGTTCCAAACAAACCAGGCTCTCAACAAAGTTTCATGATGGCACAAAGTACCAAAACGAAATGGCTTGCCTTCCACCAAAACACACTTGATAAGGATCACAAGAAGAGTGTTCTAAAGAAAATAGGATAGCTCCCCCACGAGTTGTGCATTATATAGGATTTGCATTTGAATACAAAATGCACAAGGTGGGATCACCACTTTCACTATATCTAGAAAACACTAGACAAGAACAAGAAATAAACAAGATCCACAAGTGGTAGGGAAGACAACAGGAGTTGACACAAACCTTGGCAAGAGAAAAAGGCAAAAAAAACAAAAGCCAATGTAAAGATGATCAATTAAATTCTACCACACATAAGTGATTACCAATTGTCAAAAGACAAGAAGTATTTGGAAATAATTCCCGGTGGTAGATAGCAAGGATATCCGACATCATCTTCACTCCAAACAAAAAGCAAATTGCAACTTGTAGAGCTAACATGCCACCTAGGAACAAGATAATTTACAATATCAATTCTAGGTGACAATATCTCAAATGTACACATTTTCTAGGCTTGTAATATGCACTTAGCATATTACTCCCCCATAATGTGATACCAATAAGAACTAAACAAGAGGCAATAAAAGGATCCAACACGAGATAATCAATGGAATTTTTAGAATTTGAATTTCTCATGAGAGATATACCACCTAGCGACTAGATAATCTTGTAATATCAATACTAGATGGTATTCCTCATGTACACACATTTATAGGATTGTGAGGTGCACAAAGCACATCACTCCCCCAAAATGGGATGTTCCATTGATCTCTCACACGAGCCAACTAGGATACAAACAGGAAGCAAAAAGGCTCAACGCACGATGCACACGTACATGATGTGCAAACCAACACACACATACTTGATTGCTCAAGATAAGCAAGTTGGAAGCGCAACATATACAAACACATGCAAGGAACAAAACCAAAACATGCAAGGGGGCAAGTAACTTTCAAGGTAAACAATTTAAGTACAAGTTACCGCAAGGAGGCACATTGGATATAAGATAGAAACTTGATAATCCAATTGACTTGGCTTGAGACAAAGAGAATGATGAAGTCCCCTTAATTCTTCATAATGTAGCCAAGTCTCCAATGCCCTCCAACAACACCTATTGATCAAGTTTGAGCTTGTTGGCCCCAACCAAGTTGGGTCCTAAGAGGTTAGTCACAATAGGTTTGGCTACCCAAATGGTTCTTTGCTTGACACCACTTTGAGTACCAACAAACTTGGCAAACACATTGCCAACCTTATCCTTACCAAGAGAATAGATATCATCAATAATAATTGGGTTGGATAAGTTACCACTAGTGCATGAAGAAGCGACGTGACCTTTCTCATGACATAAGTAGCAACATCTACTCTTCACTTTCTTCTCACTTGATTTCTCAATTTGAGAAGCATTAACTTGAGTCTTCTTGGGAAGAGGCCTTTCTTCAACTTGATGTTGAGCATGAGATTAAACTTGTGCCCTCTTCCCTTGTTGCTTGACACTAATGGCCTTCTTCTTCAATGGGCAAGATCTAACATGATGCTCTTCAACTTTGCACTTGAAGCAAACAATCTTGGCCGAATTCTTGACTTGTTCTTGGCCCTTCTTCTTGTTTAACTTGGACTTCTTCTTCTTATTGGAGTTGAATCCAAGTCCACCTTTGTCATTGGGGGATTTTTGCACACTCAAGATATTGTTGAGTGTGGCCTTCCCTTCATGACACTTTTCCAAGTCTTTCTTCAAAGAAGTGACTTGGGCCTTGAGCTCTTTGATTTCCTCTACATGGTTAGTCTCAACACAAGTACTAGAGGAAGTATAAGCTTCATTGTTAGAGCAACAAGGCAAGGAAAGCAATTCATCACAAGATGTACCAACATTGTGAGTAGATGAATTACAAGGACTAGCACATGGCAATATACTATTTTGACTAGAAGTAGTGCTAGTATCCACATGAGGCTCACTAGATGTTACCTTAGCAATCATGGCCTCATGAGCTATCTTTAGCACACTATGGGATACTAGAAGATCATCATGAGAGCTTGAGAGCTTTTCATGACTTTCTTCCAATTTGCCATAATTGCAAGATAGCACCTCAAGTTGAGCCCGTAGCTCAACATTCTCCTTCAAAATGGATGCTTCACAAATAATAGAATTAGTAGCACAAGCATCATCATTAACAACAAGAGGAGAAGGCAACTTGGCAAGCTCTTTTAAATAAGAAGCTTCAAGTTGAGCATGAGAATCGGTGAGTTTGATGAGCTCACCCTTGATGACCCTTGAGCCATTTTCGAGGTGCTCAAAATCCTCAAGGAGTCTAGCATGAGCAACTTCAAGCTAGCATTTTTAGTTTCAAAAACATTGGCCACCTTAAGAGCTCTATCAGTAGATTCCTTCACTTTAGACAACTCTAGAGCAAAAGTCTCCTCAAGAGATTCCTTGGTGGTTTGTTCAAGTTCAAGAGATTGAGAGAGGTCCGCAATCTCATTAGCGTAATCACGCCCATGACCTTCCATTTTATCAATGGTGGCCTCATGATCCTCTAGATGAGATTCCAACTCCTCAATGTATTTCTTGCCATCAATGGCAATGGACATTATTTCCATGAAGTTGGAACGAGCAATTTTATTTTTATGAAGAGCTTTAAAAATCATTTCCCCCTTAGTTTTTAAGGAGGCAACATTATCATTCTCTTCATCATTATCCTCATCATCATTAGCATCAACATCATCATCAAGAGACATATTGGGGTACAAAGTAGGAGATACCTTTGATGCCTTAGCCATAAGGCAAAAAGCAATAGATGATGATGTAGGATCCCTTGAGGCACCATTAAACACCACATCTTGTTCCATGGAGTGTTCGGTTTCCACTACATTGTTAGCACAACAATTCGAGGAAATAGATGCATTTTTATCATGGCAACAAGACATAGCAAGCATATCATCATGAGATTTAGTCAAGCAATTTCTACATGATATGCAAGGACTATCAACACAAGCATTTGAAACATTTGGAGTGCTCGAAGTGTTAAAGCCCAAAGAAGGAGCATTGCAATAATATAGTGATGAAGGATCATCCACAATAAGCATACTATCATCATTGCAATGACCAACACTACTCACCATGTCATTACCTTGTGGCAAACCACATGTAGGTGAAGTAGAAGAAGTTGAGAAGACTATACGACCGGAGGTGGAGGGAGAACAATCATCCCCAAAAATCTTGGACACACCATATTTATCTTGAAGCTTCGTCCACAACTCATGAGCATCTCGGAACGACATGAGTTGAAATATAACTACATTGCTCAAAGCATCGAAAAGCACATTAGAAGCTTGAGCATTGAGATAAGAGTTTTTCTCATTCTCTAAAGATAATCTTTGGGGATCCTTCGGAGGAGAAAAACCCATATCTACAATTCTCTCTAAATTTGGGTCCATGACCCTAAAGAGATTAAGCAAGCGAATTACCCAGACATCAAAATTTGTGCCATCGAAACTAAGAGTGTTAGAGAATCCTAATCCCCTAGTCGACATCTTTACTCTCTAGGCGGTAAAGGCTAATAAAGAGAGACGAGGCTCTAATACCAATTGAAAGATCGAGGACGTCGCCTAGAGGGGGGTGAATAGGCGCTTTAAAATAATTATGGTTTAGGCTTGAAGAAATGCGGAATAAACCTAGCGGTTAATTTGTCAAGCACAAAACCTACAACAACTAGGCTCACCTATGTGCACCAACAACTTATGCTAAGCAAGATAAGCAACTATGTGATAGCAAGATATATGACAAAGAACACTATGGCTATCACAAAGTAAAGTGCATAAGTAAAGGGGCTCTGGTAAGAGATAACCGAGGCACGCGGAGACGACGATGTATCCCGAAGTTCACACCCTTGCGGATGCTAATCTCCGTTTGGAGCGGTGTGGAGGCACAATGCTCCCCAAGAAGCCACTAGGTCCACCGTAATCTCCTCATGCCCTCGCACAATGCAAGATGTCGTGATTCCACTAAGGGACCCTTGAGGGCGGTCACCGAACCCGTACAAATGGCGACCCTTGGGGGCGGTCACCGAACCCATACACTTTGGCAACCCTTGGGGGCGGTCACCGGTACCCGTCAAATTGCTCGGGGCGATCTCCACAACCTAATTGGAGACCCTGACGCTTGCCCGGAGCTTTACACCACAATGATTGAGCTCCAAACACCACCAACCGTCTAGGGCACCAAGGCACCCAAGAGGAACAAGCTCTAGGGTGCCCAAACACCCAAGAGTAATAAGCTTCTCAAACTTCACTTCCACGTATCACCATGGAGAACTCAAACTGATGCACCAAATGCAATGGCAAGGGCACATGGAGTGCCTAAGTCCTTCTCTCCCAAATCCCACCAAAGCAACTAATGCTAGGGAGGAAAATGAGAGGAAGAACGAAAGAAGAACACGAAGAACTCCAAGACCTAGATCCAAGGGGTTCCCCTCACTTAGAGGAGAAAGTGATTGGTGGAAACGTGGATCTAGATCTCCTCTCTCTTTTCCCTCAAAAACTAGCAAGAATCCATGGAGGGATTGAGAGTTAGCAAGCTCGAAGAAGGTCAACAATGGGGGAAGAACACGAGCTCAAAAGATGAGGTTGAATGGGGAAGAAGACCCCCTTTTATAGGAGCTCCCGAATCCAACCGTCATGCTCACAGCCCGCACAGAGCGGTACTACCGCTCCAAGGAGCGGTACTACCGCTAGGGCAGTAGTACCCCTTCGAAACACAACAGCGAGGAGGCAAAAAGGCCAAAAGAACCTTTGGAATGGTAGTACCGCTCGTCCTCACGGTACTACCGCTCGACCTCACGGTACTACCGCAAATGGTAGCGGTACTACTGCTTGCGAGCGATAATAAAAAAATACTTATGTGCCTACTTCCGTTGAGCAAAACACGAGATTTTGGTCCGGAGCGGTACTACTGCTTAGGAGCCGCGGTAGTACTGCTCTGGAGCGGTACTACCGCTCAGGAGCCGCGGTAGTACTGCTCTGGAGCGGTAGTAAAAAATTACATCCGCTCCAGTCGCGGTAGTACCGCTGCAGCCTTTACCAAAACAACCACAACTTTTGCAAACGGACTCCGAATTCAACGAAACCAAGTTTGTTGGAAAGCTAGCGACAAGGGCTAACACAATCTTGAAAGAAATACCAATAAGAAGCAAATGAGGCCCAAAGGAAAATGGTGAGAACCCTTCCTCGGAAAAGACCGGTAAAACCTCCAACACCGAAAACATCATAGAAGACGCATGTGAACTCTGTTTTCGATGAACTCAAGCTTGTCATCAAGATGACCATAAGCTCTAAGACTCACAAAGAGAACCAAACAAGAACCAAGAAACATGATGCAAGGATGCAAGGGTTTGAGCTCCCTACTAACGATACAATCAAGCTACCAACTTGAGAGCCCCCCTTGATAGTACGGCAAACGATCATATAACCCGGTCTCCCTACTACCACCATGAGACCGGTAAAATACAAAACCTATCAAGGGCAAACCTTTGCCTTGCACATGGTCCACTTGAGCTAGATGATGACGATCTTGACTCCCTCAAGATGGATCACCTTTCTTGATTGCGTTGGCTCGATGAAGACTAGATGATTGCTCCCCCATAGTCCACTATGGGTGAGCCACTCTTCGGCTCATCTTCACAAGTCCATTGACACCACAATGGATGGCAAGATTCAAGCACTTGATCTTTTCGTGATGCTCCACTTGAACTTGCACACGGCAATCTTGATGACGATCACCACTTGATGTCATCCTTTCCATGGGTTGTATGATATCTTCCTCTTGATGCAAGCCCATGGATACGTACCTAACCCCACATAGAACTCTCACATAGACCATGGGTTAGTACACAAAGTGCAATGGACAATGCTTACCATACCATGGGATCACTTGATCCCTCTCGGTACATCTTCTACGCTTTGTGAGTTGATCAACTTGATTCACTATTGACTTAGTCTTGATCAACCTTAAATCTTTGCAACTCTCTTCATTTGGATGATGTATTGAAGGTAAACATGAATGATCACACAACCTTCTTCTTCAAGACATGCTTGCAATAAGCTCAACACTCCCATGACCAATCTTTGGATAATTCCTTAATAGCACCTTGGTCAACTCATAAACTCCTTGAAACCAACACATGGACTTCAAGAAAATCCTATGGACAAATCCTTCAAATATAACTCAAGACAACCATTAGTCCGTAGAGATTGTCATCAATTACTAAAACCAAACATGGGGGCACCGCATGTTCTTTCAACCTTCACATCAAACAATGCGAGGAAACGAACACTTCGCAACCTTGCCGAGGTCTACCAAGTAGCAACAATAAACCCATGGAGTGACACGGCTATTACCTTTAATGCCAGTGACGAACCTAAATTCCGACAGCCCCAGCACTAGCCGCATTGGTCCTCAGTCCGATAGTGGACGACTTCTGACTTACAAAGGTACTCATGGACGGTGGCAGCGGACTCAACCTCATCTATGAGGAAACCCTGCGAAAAATGGAAATTGACTGGAGCCGCGTTGAGCGAAGCAACACAACCTTTAGAGGAATAATTCCAAGCCAGGAAGCGTGCTTTTCAGGAAAAATCACACTTGATGTGGTGTTCGGCACGCCGGATAATTATAGATCCGAGGAGGTCACGTTTCAAGTGGCCCCGTTCAGCAGCGGATACCACGCTCTGCTAGGGCGAGAAGCATTTACAATTTTCCAAGCCATACCCCATTACGGGTACATGAAGCTCAAAATGCCTGGAACCAACGGAATCATCACTCTCGCAAGTGATCCGGACATAGCGCTCCGCGCCGAAAACAAGACAGTCGCACTGGCCCTGGAGGCATTACCCGAGGCCCTAGCGGTCGAGGAACTAACTGCGTTGCGCTCCATGGTGGACAGGGACGATGTGATACTAGACAAGAGATCCAAGTCCACCTCTTTCAAACCAGCGGATGAAATAGTCAAATTCCAAGTCCATCCAACGGACCCTACAAAAACGGCCTCCATCAGGGCACAACTAAAACCCGATGTAGACGCCGCACTCAGAGACTTCCTGCGAGAAAATTGGGACATTTTCGCCTGGCACCCCTCAGATATGCCAGGAATCCCACGCAGGCTGGCTGAGCACATCCTGAACATCCTAAAAGGGTTTAAACCCGTCAAGCAGACTCTACGGCGTTTTTCTGAACCCAAGAGACAAACCATGGGAGAGGAGCTAGCAAAACTGTTGGAAGCCGGATTCATCAGAGACATAAAACATTCAGACTGGCTAGCAAACCTGGTGATGGTACCAAAGAAGGACAAATCTTGGCGCCTATGTGTCGATTTCAAAGACCTAAATAAGGCCTGTCCAAAGGACCCTTTCCCACTCTGCCGAATTGATCAAATCATCGACGCCACCGCAGGACACGACTCATTGTGTTTCCTCGATGCATACTCTGGCTACCACCAAATCAAGATGGCAGAGTCAGACCAAGCCGCAACGGCATTCATCACCCTATACGGCCCATTCTGCTTCAACGCGATGCCCTTCGGGCTCAAAAACGCCGGCGCAACATATCAGCGCATGATTCAGACATGTCTAGCCAACCAGATCGGCAAAACAGTTGAAGCATACGTAGATGACGTGGTCGTCAAAACAAAACATGTCGATACTCTAGTAGACGACTTGAGGCTCATGTTCGACAATCTCCGAACATATGACATTAAGCTCAGCCCGGAAAAATGTGTTTTCGGCGTACCAGCCGGAAAGCTCTTGGGCTTCATCGTATCCGGTAGAGGAATTGAAGCAAACCCAGCCAAGATCCGAGCTCTATCACAATTGGATACCCCAAAGGACCTCAAACAAATACAAAAATTGACAGGATGTTTGGCGGCTCTAAGCCGCTTTATCTCCCGCTTAGGAGAAAAGGTATTACCCCTCTATCGCCTCCTGCGGCGCACCGAACACTTCGAGTGGACGGATGCCGCCACGACCGGACTCGAAGAAATAAAAGCCATACTGGCAACAAATCCGGTCCTCGCCGCGCCCAACACGGGCGAACCAATGCTATTATACATCACGGCAACCCATCAAGTTGTAAGTGTGGTGCTCGTCGTCGAACGAGAAGCGGACGGACACAAGTTCCCCCTCCAAAAACCAGTGTACTATGTGTCCACTGTACTAACTCCATGCAAGTCATGGTACCCGCATTATCAAAAGATAGCATACGCGGTGTTCATGGCATCCCGGAAGCTGCGACACTACTTTCAAGAGTGCTCAATAACAGTGGCATCCGAAGTACCCCTTAATGATATTATAAACAACCGCGATGCAACGGGCCGGATTGCCAAATGGGCCATCGAGCTCCTCCCGTTCGACATAACTTACAAGCCAAGGCGAGCTATTAAGTCGCAGGTTTTGGCCGACTTCATCACCGAATGGACTGAAGTCGAACTCCCTAAAGAGTACGACGCATACTCCAACTGGATCATGCACTTCGACGGCTCCAAAATGTTGGCTCGCCTGGGAGCTGGCGTCGTTCTGACGTCCCTAACCAGGGATACAGTCCAATACGTACTTCAGATAATGTACACGAATTCCAACAATGCAGCCGAATACGAGGCCCTTTTACATGGTCTCCGGATGGCAGTCTCCATGGGCATTCAGCGCCTAGAGGTCTGCGGGGATTCAAACCTTGCAATATCCCAAATAAATGGAGACTTCGACGCCAAGGATCCGAAAATGGCAGCTTACCGCAACGCCATCTTAAGGATGTCAACTCGGTTTGAGGGACTCGAATTTCATCACATAGCCCAGGAAAATAACCAAGCAGCAGACGTGTTGGCACGCATTGGCGCCAAGCGCGAGGCCTTCCCTCCCAACATCTTCCTAGAGAGGCTGTTCAAGCCATCTGTATCATGGGAAGGAGAATCCGGAAACAATAGCCCGGACACAACCACACTTCTCCTCACCGAACATTCTGACACAGTTGGGGGCTCCGCCAACGAAACAACGACGTCAGCCCATGCAATAATGGTAGTCATTGCCCCTTGGACAGAACCATTCCTAGCCTACCTAACTAGGCAAGAACTTCCCGAGGACCAAAACGAGGCCCGCTGCATAGTGCGGCAATCTAAAGCCTACAAAGTCCACGAGGGAGAGCTTTATAAGAAAAGCACAACCGGAGTCCTTCAAAGGTGTATCTCCGAAGAGGAAGGGCGAGACCTTTTGGCTGAAATCCATGCCGGACTCGGCGGGCACCACGCCGCAGCCCAGGCCCTTGTAAGCAAGGCCTTCCGTACCGGATTTTATTGGCCAACGGCCCGGGCAGACGCTCAGGACTTAGTGCAATGATGTGTTGGTTGCCAGTTATTCGCCAACCAAAGCCACATGCCGCCTACCGCCCTATAAACTATACTCATTACCTGGCCTTTTGCAGTCTGGGGGCTTGACATGGTCGGACCCCTTAAAGGAGGAACCCACAAGCAAAAATATCTACTGATCATGGTGGACAAATTCACCAAATGGATAGAAGCCAAGCCTGTAAAGGCGGCCTAATCCGGACCAGTGATAGACTTCATATCCGGGGTCGTACACCGTTACGGCGTCCCCCACAGCATCATAACTGACAACGGCACAGACTTCACGGCCGGCGAAGTCAAACTTTGGTGCAAAAACATGGGCATCAAGCTCGACTACGCTTCAGTCTATCACCCTCAAACTAACGGTCAAGTCGAATGGGCCAACGGTCTCATTATGAGCGGCATCAAACCTAGACTAGTGCGATCCCTCAAGGAATCTAACATGCACTAGGTAGAGGAGCTTGACTCCGTACTCTGGGGGCTGCGGACCACGCTGAATCGCACAACCGGATTCACACCATTTTTTATGGTATACGGCGTAGAGGCAGTACTACCATGCGACATAATCCATGACTCACCTCGAGTGCGCATGTACGAAGAAAGAGAAGACGAGCTCGATCGGCAGGACAGCTTGGACGCATTGGAAGAGGAGCGCGACGTGGCAAAAGCTTGTTCTGCATTCTATCAACAGCAGGCTCGAAGATACCAAAGTAGAGAAGTACGGGCCAAAACCTATAACGTTGGTGAACTAGTTCTACGCCTGTCGGACAAGAAAAATGATAAATTAAAGCCCAAATGGGAGGGCCCCTTCATAATTGACCAAGTACTGACCGGCGGAGCATACCGTCTGCGAAACGCATCGGATAACCGACTCGAGCCGAACCCATGGAACGCAGCACGCCTACGACGATTCTATGCCTAGCGCTGGACTCCGTGTTCGTTTCCTTCCTCTGTCCCTTTGTTTTATTTTTATTTTTATTTTTTATTTGCTGTCCAGGATTTTGTTCCTTCTCCCTACCCTTTTTCTTCTCCCAAGCCCTTAGGGGCTTGCCTGTGCATTGTTCGCACATACCCGACGCGCTACCCGCGCTCATAATACCTGGGGGCTTCTTTACCAAGAAGTTTATATAAAACGGGCCTCATGCCCAAAACATGTGTGACACTTCCGCATGAACCTTTTATACACCATTATATGCATCGACATGACTTAAGTTTTGGCCAAGCTGGGTTGCCTGGCTCCTGTGCTTACCCCTACGTTCCCGTTCGTTCGGCTAGGTGGTAAAGGGAGCACCTCTGCGATTGTTACTGCCGGGTCAGCCAGATGTGTACCTCAGACTGGGTGAAGCCGAAAGCTAGCGTTCTTAAGGGAATATTCGGTCGGTGAACTAAAAGATGACCTTTTGTATTTATTCATCTGCCCCCAGATGCTTTCCTGCTCTTTCTGGCAGTTCGGACATGCACTTTAGGGCATGCCTCCCAGGGAAAGGAACCCCTAACGGAACTATTCTCCTTGGAAGATGTTTCTTACTAACCATGTAATATAACATAAATAGTTGGGCACTTGTCTACTAAAGCACTTATGACCCCTACGCCTTGTCTCCATGCATGCCCCGGTTCTTACATAATCGAGAGGGTATTCGGACACACTCCGGACTATAGGGTCCAGAGGTCGAAGCGAAAAGGTCCACAATGACAAACGATCTACAATCCGGCTAGAAGGCATTTTTTATGTCATTTTAAATTACAGAGTCAATCCGACTCGGCATATTCTTCTTCAATACCGTCCAACAGGCGGTCTAATTTACAGTCCTGTTGGGAATACTTTGCAGCAAGCTCCACCTGGCCATATGCTAAGCTGACTGGGATCTCCTTTCGGTCCGGACCTATAGGGCCGACCTCGGCCATGTGGTTTGGGTCAGCCTTCGTGTACCGAGTCTTCACCATGGCCCAGGCCTCCCTGGCACCTTGACGGCAAGCCGATATCTTCCACAACCAGAAGCGCTACTGCACTCCCTCCAGCTTCTTTGTAAGCTCCTCAAGGCCTTAGGGCACGGAGAGGGACGGCCACATCGCCTGGATGACGCTTTGCATTGCCTGCCGAACTCGTTCGTGTAGTTGCAACAGCTCGGGAAGAAGGTCTCGCGTTGAACCGGGCATTTCCTCCGCAGGACGACCTGTCAGCAGACCTACAGACATAGCTCTGTCAATCGACTTCCTCGCTGAATTCTTTTTTCGAAGATTCGTTCAAGCACTTACTAAAAATGTCGCGTCGAAGTCGCCGATTCTCCTTCACGGCAGAAGACAGTTGAATACGAACATCTTTCAGTTCCTCGCCCAGCTGGGTATTGGCGTCTTGAAGCTTGTTCTTCTCTTGCCTCACCCTCGTCAGCATGCTCTCACCAGCCTTTAGTTGGCGTAGGAGTTGTTGCTTGTCCGGATTTACCCCGGCTCCATCTGCATTATTATCGTCAGGGTTGCACACCTGTCGCATTTCAAAATAGAATTATCTTTCGAAGCATATATTACCCGCGGGCGTCCCCTTGGCATTTTCTGAAGTGGCCAGTGCGGCCTCGAGCTGGGCCTTGCACTCTTCAAGCTCCAGGGACAGTTGCATATTCTTCTTTGTAAGACACTGCATAGCACATGATCCTTCAAACAGTTATCTTCACTGTTTCAAATCTCGGGGGCTACTGACATATATAACCTTCAATTCTACTCACATGTATGTCTTTTACATACTGCTCCGTGGCTCTGGCTAGACCATTTTGAGCAGCACGGAGATATGCATCTCATGTATTAAAGGCGTCCAACACCTCTGGGGAAAAACACGCGTCACGAAGAACAGTCCGGCGACGCCTGTGGTTCAGGGCGCTCTCCACCTCTGAATTGGTGGCAGATAGCCCGTCGGCGTCCTCTGTCAGAGGAGCTCCCAAGGCGCGCCCCGTGTTCGTCTCCGCTTTCGGACCCGGCCTTGAACCTTGGCCGGCGGACATAGTCCGGTGGGCTCTCTTCTTTCTAAGAAAATCATGAGCATTAGTAAGACTCAAGGGCATAAACTCAAGGGCATAGTCCGGTCCGCACTTCTTTTTGGGCCGCCTGGCTTCAACGGCCCTTGTTGGCTGCCCACCGTGGGCTCGGCCTTCCGCCTCAAGGATTTACCCTAGAAACGCTATTAGTTTACGGCATGCAAGATAAAGCATGAGAATACTGGGACTTCGGTCTTAGTTACCTTTGAGGCTGGAAGTAGTCCGGGGTAGTCGGCCGTGATGGCCACTAAGGAGTTCTCCTTGCTCAATTGATGAAATACTCCATCAATTAACTCCATACATAAGTCCGGATCTTCTTGGGAGTCCGGATCGAGGGACCGTTTCGGGTCCTCGGGTTGTGGAGCAGGGCTGTTTATTTCCTTCACAGCCTGGCGCAGCTCCTATGTTTAAACATTACTAGACTAAGTACTAAACTACGGGAATTTCAAAAGCGGATAGGCAAGTGAAAGTGTCCGCTCACCCAACTAGGTGGATTGTACATGGAGAATCCGCCCTCCGGGTTGACACGGAGGAATTCTTCTTCTTCTCCTTTGTACAAAGCGGATAAGATTCTCGTTAAAGTGGTGGCTGAATCTGGCCCCTTGCGACCGCACCGGGTGGCGTCATCCTCCCCGTTGAAATCCCACATGGGGTGGCCTCTGTATTGAAGCAGCTGCACCCCTTGCGCAATGCATATGGCCATGACCTTGATCATGGTCAGTCCGGAATGAGCCAACAACCTTATCCGGCTCATCAGGTACAAGACGTCCCTGTCAGCTTCCCTCTGAGGGTTCCGCGGGCGCCAACTCAGGCGCTTCTTCAACGGGGCATTATTGAACTCGGGGAGGCCGATCTGTATAGGGTCCGGCAGGGGGACGTCATCTATATAAAACCACTCCGAGGGCCAGTCTTCGGACGCCCTCTTTGGGGTACTGGATAGATATCTGGTCCCGGCGATGCGCCATAGTTCGGCTCCGCCCACCTGATAAATAGACCCCTCCTGAGAACGAGGCACAAGGCAAAACAACCTCTTCCACAGTGTGAAATGGGCCTCAACACCCAAGAACAGCTCGCAGAGGGCCACGAAGCCTGCGATGTGCAGAATGGAGGCGGGCGTGAGGTTGTGTAGCTGGAGGCCGTAGAACTCCAGCAACCCTCAGAGAAACGGATGAATTGGAAATCCTAGTCCTCTCATCAAATAAGGGACTAAGCATACCCGCTCTCCTTGAGAGGGATTGGGGACGCCCTCCGTCTACTCTCCGCCGCTATAGGCAGCAATCCCGGCTCGAACTGGGACCATATATGCTGGGGGGAGAAGCCCCTTGGACTGAAGCACTACTAACTCGCTATGCGGGACGGAACACCGCCCCCAATCTCCGGGCCGAGGGCTGGAGGGGCGAGAGGAGGAGCGGCACCGACCGGCCATGATGGAATGGATCTCTGTTAGAGGCGCTCTGATGAAGACTCACAGAGGGAAGATGGTGCGAATTGGATCTAAATCTCCGTCTCTTTTATGGGCGGCTCATTAACGCAACCGGGGGGTAAGTGAAAATAAAATCCCCTGGCTTTTCGCATTCGTTTGATGCGTGGAAGATGGTCATTATGGGGCATAGAAGCCGAGAAGGACAGCACGCACTAGAAGCCGGACATTATTCGACGGGTACAGGGAATTTGAAGGAGAACCCACCTTGCAATGCTGAAGACAACTTGCATGCCGGACTCGTCGTCATTGAAGCCTGGTTCGGGGGCTACTGAGGGAGTCCTGGATTAGGGGGTGTCCGGATGGCTGGACTAAGACCTTTGGTCGGACTCCCGCAATATGAAGATACAAGATTGAAGACTCCGTCCCGTGTACGGATGGAACTTTCCTTGGCGTGGAAGGCAAGCTTGGCAATACGATATGAAGATCTCCTCCCATTGTAACCGACTCTGTGTAACCCTAGCCCTCCCCGGTGTCTATATAAACCGGAGGGGTTTAGTCCATAGGACGAACAACAATCATACCATAGGCTAGCTTCTAGGGTTTAGCCACTCTGATCTCGTGGTAGATCTACTCTTGTACTACCCATATCATCAATATTAATCAAGCAGGAGTAGGGTTTTACCTCCATCGAGAGGGCCCGAACCTGGGTAAAAACATCGTGTCTCTTGTCTCCTGTTACCATCCGCCTAGACGCACAGTTCGGGACCCCCTACCCGAGATCTGCCGGTTTTGACACCGACACTCCCCAACACTCAACTCTCTCTCATAGGATTTGGATCTGGTGGAAAGAGGGTTTGAGTGGAAAGCAACTTGGGGAAGGCTAGAGATCAAGATTCATATGGTAGGAATGGAATATCTTGGCCTCAACACATGAGTAGGTGGTTCTCTCTCAGAAATGGTAAGTTGGAAGTGTAGGTTTAGTCTGATGGCTCTCTTCACGAATGAAGAGGAGGTGGAGGGGTATATATAGCCTCCACATAAAATCTAACCGTTACTCACAATTTACCAAACTCGGTGGGACCGAATCGTTAAACTCGGTCGGACCGATTTAGTAAACCTAGTGACCGTTAGTGATTTTCGGTGGGACTGACATGCATCTCGGTGAGACCGATTCAGTTAGGGTTAGGGCATAACGTAATCTCGGTGAGACCTATTACACAAACTCGGTGAGACCGATTTGGTAATAAGCTTTCCAGAGAGTTGGTCAGGTAAACTCGGTGGGACCGATTTGCTCTTTTCGGTGAGACCGAAATGTTACAAAAAGGAAACAGAGAGTTTACATTGCAATCTCGGTGGGACCGATCGCTCACTTCGGTTAGACCAAAACGTTACGAAGGGAACCAGAGAGATTGCAATCCCATCTCTGTGAGACCGAGATCCCTATCGGTAAGACCGATTTGCTTAGGGTTTGTGGCAGTGGCTATGACTTTTGGAATCGGTGGCGCTGGATAGAAAGAATCGGTGTGACCGATTTTGGCTTTAGGTTTAGGTCATTTGTGGATGTGGGAAAGTAGTTGAGGGTTTTTGGAGCATATCACTAAGCACATGAAGCAAGAGGCTCATTAAGCAACACCTCGTCCCTTCTTGATAGTATTGGCTTTTCCTATAGACTCAATGTTATCTTGGATCACTAAAATGTAAAATGAAGAGTCTTGAGCTTTTGAGCTTGAGCCAATCCTTTGTCCTTAGTATTTTGAGGGATCCACTTTCATCATCCATGCCATGCCATTCGTTGAGCTTTCCTGAAATAATAGTCTTGGAATAGCATTAGCTCAATGAGCTATATGTTGTTATGAATTACCAAAACCACCTAGGGATAGTTGCACTTTCAATCTCCCCCTTTTTTTGTAATTGATGACAACATATAGATCAAAGCTTCGACAAATGATAATAAAATTTAAATAACATCGTCGCTTTGAGAAGTATGTGATAAGCAAGAGCTCCCCCTAAATTTGTGCATAGTTTTAGATTTGCTTTGGACTGCAAATGCACAATGAATTAGGCTCATGGGTTACTCTTCCATGTCACATACATCTTGGTGGAGCGCTCAAAATAATAAACAATGAATACATGCACTCTCACCAAGCATAGTGAGTGATCACATAAGATAGATATGATAATATCATCAAACATGCATAAGTGTAGCTTATGATCAAACACATGATCATCAATGTCTCACAAGCATATATCTCAACCAAAAGCAAACAAAGATTGAAAAAACACCAAATAAAGCAAGAGAGAACAAAAGCAACACACACTCTCTCTCTCGAAGCCTATGATCTATACATTTTTCTCCCCCTTTGGCAACAAGTTACCAAAAAGTTCATAGAAAATGCATAGTGCTAGATCGACTCTCAGGCTTGATCTTCTGGTGGTGGTGTCCTTATAACTCCAAGGACGAAGGCTTCAGTTGATGTAGAGGGTGCTGGAGTTGATGTTGAAGCTGGTTGCACTGGAGCTGAAGGGGCAGTGGCTGGTGCTGAAGATGTTGCTCTAGTGTCTGTCACTGGCACTGCAACTAACCTCTGGGCTCTGGGCACTCTGGCAAACACATTGGTGGTAGTCTTGCCCTTCCTCTCTTGCATGTCATCTTGCAGCTGCTCCACAACTGACTGAATCTCAGTTACCTTGACATCTAGATAATAGAATTTTTGTTCCATGATTCTTTCCAGGCTCTCCTGGTTTTGAGTTAGGGTGGCCAACCCCTTCTCAATCCTCAGTGATGATGTTATCAAGTAACCAAGCTGCTCCTGTTTGGTTTTCAAGAAATATTCAGATGCCTCCTCTTGAGTTGGCATCTTGGCAGCTTTCTCCCTCTTTGCCTTCTCCTTCTTCTCCTGAGCTTGAACTGATGTGGATCATCTTCATTCATGACAACCTCATTTTCCTCAAAGTCTGGATAAAGTGGAAAGTGTTCCTTATCCAACTGATATTTTCCTGTGCCCATCTTTGAGTTTATCAATTCTTGAATTTGAGGTGCATATCCACAGCTCCTCTTCTGATCTGCTGCAGTCCTCTTTATTGTTTCAACTATAAGGCTCATGACTTTGAATTTCTGTGGCACCTCAAATAAATGCAACATATTGATGGCATGCCCTCTGATTATGTTATGGTCACCAGACTTGGGCAACAAAGTGTGCCTCAGAATCCAATTTATGGTAGGCAGCCCTGACAACAAAAAATGCACTGATCCAAAAGTGAAAGTCTCTAGGGCTTTGTCTGGGATCTCCTTGTACATGTGTGCCATGGTATTGTGTCCCATTTTCTTCTTGGCATATACATCCAGATCATCATCATTTTCCTTTGGGGCATTTATCAGTTTTGCCGATTCTTCTACAATGGATTGGTACCTTGTACCTTTAGACATCCAAACAATTCTTCCATCTGGGTAAAAATGTGATGTGGAGTAGAATTGCATGATAAGCTCATCATTCCAATTTGTGAGCTTTTGCCCAACAAAATCTGCAACTCCACAAGCAACAAAGCTGTCTTGCACTCCAGGATAGTGCTCTTCATTTTCCTTGATGAATTTCGAGTCAACCCACCTCATGTCACAGACTATGGGCTTCTTGTCTAACAGAATTGTTTCATAGAAGTCCTGCTGTTCCTTTGTATGGAACCTGTAATCAACAGTAGTCCTTCTCATTGTGGCATATGGATCTGCCATTCTCCACAGTCTCAGCCCTGAATCCTTCCTGATTCTCATGTCCTCAGCCACAGGATGGGCATCATTGTGGTATGGTATCTTTGGCTTGAGCTTCCTTAGAACATGTCCTTCTTCATCTTCCTCCTCAGCAACCTCAGGCACTGGGGCCTTGTTCTTCTCAGCAGCTGGAATACTCCTGGTATTCCTCTTTGGTACAGACTTGGCCTTGGGGGCAGCTTTGGGTGCTTCCTTGGGCTTAGATGTTGCAGCCCCAGATCTGATTGCATCACCCATAAGCTTTGGTGACTTTGGTGCTGGTGCAGAAGGCTCTTCCTCTTCCATCATTGAAGGTTGCCCTACAACTCTGGCCATGGTCTTCTTGACCCTTTCCTTCCTCTTCTTGCTTTCATTAGCTGGATCTTTGGGATCAGGTTTTTCTGGCAGTTGAGTTGATGCTCTGGCCTTGGGCATAGGTTGCCTTCTTGCAGGCCTTTTAATCTTCATGCCTGGCTTTATATCTTTTGCTGAGCCATATTCCTTCTTGAGAACCACTTTCTTGGAAGTAGCCTCATCTTCCTCAGCTTTGTAATCTTCATCCTCTGAATCTGAAGTTCTTTTCCTCCTTTGCCTAGTTGCAGCCTTAGGCAAATTGCTAGGAGTCTTCTGCTCCCTTCATCTGAAGTATTGGAGGGACTAGTGCCCTCACTCAAGTTCATCTGCTCTTCTACCCTGTTCTGGCTGTCACTTTGATCAGACATATTGCAAAAGCCGACTGCTGACCCTGTGAAGAGTTATTGATGAGATAGAAAAGATGAGCATCACAAAATGCAGAGGTTTTTGCAAAAGAATGACTCAAAAGTTTAGTCTTAGTTTTCCACAGAAAGCATTTCGGATCCACCGATTTTCAAACTCGATGATACCGAAGCAGTTTTGGAACCTAAACTGATGATCCCAGTTGGACCGAGTTTCAGTTTGGTGGCACCGAGACTGCTAGGGTTTCACAGAATCCTCAAATCGGTTGCACCGATTAGTAATTCTCGGTTAGACCGAGAGTCACTAGTGCAATGGCATAAGCCAAATCGGTGAGACCAAGTTTTTCAACTCGGTGGGTCCAAGATGGTTTCGGCGGAAACCTAACCCTAAAAATTTGAATCACATCTAATCTATGAACTACTTTGGCTGGATAGAAGAGTTTCGATCATGGCAAGAATCAATATGAAAACAATGTGCCAGGAATCAGACGTGGATAGCATAGAGATTAAGTCCATACCCTAACTTGGCGGTGGACTTGCTACGGCGGCAATGGTGGGGATGAAATCCGTTGACGGCGGCGGAGACCAACGACAGGAGGCTGCTGGCGACGAGGAGACGATCCGGAGACCACGATGGCAGAGCGAGCTGTTGCGCAGGCAAAGGGTTTCGGAGAAATTTCCAAAATTTTGCCCGTGTCTATATATAGCCCGACCCTGTTGGTGTGACCGAGTGGAACAACTCGGTGGCACCGAGATGCATAACTATGTTCAGTTATAGCAAATCGGTGAGACCGAAAAGTTCAAATTGGTTGCACCGAGATTGAAAACTCAGATCAACTTCATGATCTCGGTAGGACCGAAATGGAAGGATCGATCAGACCGAGAATCACAAAGAGGTTTTGGAAGTTTAATTCCATGACGAATCGGGGACTCCGAGTGCTCCTCACATGGAGTGGTTTGAATCTAACTTGATCAAATTTTGTGATGTAGCATGAATAGAGTTTGAGACGAGAAAATCATGGATAGCTAAAGAAGGTTCTTAGGCATTCTTGTCCATCCACTTGGCGCACAGAAAAGAACCAAACAATCAAAACAACAAGTGGATGTCCTTGAATGAGTAAAATATGCACCAACATGCTCACACAATAAGATGGCAATTAAAATATGTGGCAAAGCATGCACAACCAATTCTAGCATCTATCAAACAATTGGCGATGACTAGGTCATCTATATATGAGTATATTGACTTAGGAGTCAAATGGGAACATTTGATCATAGGTCATACTCATCATTTAAGCTCAAGTGGGGTTACCACTTTTACATAATGCATTAATGTGTTCACACCATTAGAGTTGCTTTGACTCAATTCTTAGAGTTGAGCTCCCCCTAGATGTGAGATCCCCCCTTAGAGGGATGAACTAACCTTGGGTTTTGTCGATGATGACTTCATGTAGGTGTTGAAGATGTAGATGCTCAATGTTGATGTAGATCATTTGGAGCAATCCTTTGGAGTGAGTTGCACTTTCAACTTGCCTACATGGGTTAGTCCCACAAGGAACAAACAAGAATATCCATAGACATAGAGTGATGCACACACAAGATGATGTCTATGAAAACATTAGGTTACCTTGTCCCTTGCCTTACCAACATGAGGGTTTGTGACTCCTTGAACTAGTGCAAGATGTGAAAGTTGATCGCACTTGTTCTTGCCAAAATGATATGAGTGAAGAATGTTGGCGGAGTCACCCTCAAGAACTCTCTAGTTCTTCTTCTTCGGGATCCACATCATCTTGATGGGAATCCTTGGAGTTGTAGTTGTACTTGATGAAGTAGAACTTGACGTAGTCCTGGGGACCCACTTGAATGAGGCTTTAGGTGCTTCTTCAAATGCATCAATCTCTTCTTAAAGCTTGTCCTTGCCTTTGTTCTTGTGGTCTTGTGGTGGAAGATCATCTTGAGCTTGTGTCCCCTTGAAGGAAGTAGGATCATACTTCTATTGTTGAGGAACAAACTTTGTCTTGGGGTATTGATCTTCTTCCCACTCAACTCCATTGGCGTTGAACTTTCGTTCAAAACCAACACCTTGATTCTTCCGGTGCCGTCCTTGCTTGCGTACAATTTCCTCGAATTGCTTACTCCCAGCAAGGCTCTTGTAAACACCTTTCTCTATAATTCCCTTCAATAAACTATTTTCTTGCTCAAGTGTAACTTGGCTAAGAGAATCATTAGTGGATTCAAGAGAACTACTAGAAGCAACAACATTGGATTTGACATTATTATTGTTACTACAAGAGGAAGTATCTTTCTTGTACTTGTTACTAGACTTGACTTGAGGCATGTAATTAGATAAGAGTAAACGCTTGGCAATGTAAGAAGAACTTTTTTTGCAGAGATTATCATTGATTGCCTTTAAGAACTCATGCTCTTGCTCAAGATTGAGCTTTTCAAAGCGTAACTTCTCATGAGCCCTTAAAAGTTCTCGATGATCTTCGAAGATAGTTTCATGAGCCAACTTAAGAGTGTTTAGTTCTTTAGTTAGAAGCTCAATTTTCTCCTTATCATTGTCATTCGTTTGATTAGCATGATTAATTAACGTTTCATCATAGTATTCAGCACTAGAGTTGTCAACAAGTAAATCATCATCCACAAGCAAGTCATCTTCATCACTATTGAAATCAACATACTCAGGATGTGTTACCTTTGGACCTTTGGCCATGAAGCATCTTCCAATTCCTTCATTTGGTGAATCAAATATGTCGTAGGAGTTGGTTGACACAAGTGCTAGACCGGCAACACCTTCATCTTGAGTATGCTCGGAGTCGGAGTGATAGCTTCTCTCGGAGTGATTGTTGGAGTCGGAGCCGGAAACCCATTCACCAACATGAACTTGATGTCTTCGTTTTGTGTAGCTCCTTGATGACTTGTCCTTCCTTTCTGAATCCTTGCTTCTTCGTGAGGGTCTTCGTTCATAACGATCATCTCTACTCCTCCTCTCTCTTGGTGGTGATTCTTCTCTTTTGCTTCTTCTTTTTGGAGAATCTTCTCTTCTTTTGTAGGATGTCGTACACTCATTTGAGTAGTGTCCAGGCTTTCCACAATTGTAGCAATTGCGCTCTCGACTAGAAGATCTCTTGTCATGATAAGACCTTGACTTGGAGCTTTTTTCTTTGCTTCTACTCTTGTAGAATTTGTTGAAGTTCTTCACCATTAAGCTCAATTCTTCATTGAAGGTTTATTTCTCACTTGATGGTGTGGGGGCTTCACTTGAGGCTTCGTAAGCACCACTTGACTTGTTGTGAAGTTCCTCCTTATCCTTGAGTGACATCTCATGAGCAACAATCCTTCCAATGACTTTCGTTGGCTTGAGATTTTTGTAGTTTGGCATCATTTGGATCAATGTGCACACGGTATCATACTTTCCATCCAATGCTCTTAGGACTTGATGATGAATTTGTCGGTCATCTCTTCACTCCCTAAACCGGCAATCTCATTTGTGATAAGAGCAAGCCTAGAGTACATTTCAGTGACTCCTTCACCATCCTTCATTTTGAACTTGTCAAGCTGACTTTGAAGTACATCCAACTTGGATTCCTTGACGGATTTGGTACCTTCGTGCATATCAATCAAAGTATCCCAAATTTCCTTTGCATTCTCAAGACGGCTGATTTTCTTGAACTCTTCGGGGCACAACCCGTTGAAGATGATATCACAAGCTTGAGCATAGTATTGCAGCATCTTCAATTCTTCCGCATTTGCTTCACGGTTTGGTTCTCTCCCATCGAAGAATTCACCTTGCAAGCCAATACAAATAATTGCCCAAACGGCGGGGTTATGTCCAAGAATATGCATTTTCATCTTATGCTTCCAACTAGCAAAATTAGTACCATCAAAGTAAGGACCTCTACGGTAATAATTTCCCTCGCTAGACGCCATACTCTCCTAGGTTGTGAAACCAAGGCTATGACCAACAAAAGCTATGGAAATCGAAGCAAATGGAGACCAAGGCTCTGATACCACTTGTAGGACCTTGAAGTATGTCTAGAGGGGGGTGATTAGACTACTTGACCAATAAAAACTTAACCTTTTCCCAATTTTAGAGTTTGGCAGATTTTAGCTATTTTAGGACAAGTCAAGCAATCATCACACAATTCAAGCAAGCATGCAAAGAGTGTATAGGCAGCGGAAATTAAAGCATGCAACTTGCAAGAAAGTAAAGGGAAGGGTTTGGAGGATTCAAACGCAATTGGAGACACGGATGTTTTTGGCGTGGTTCCGATAGGTGGTGCTATCGTACATCCACGTTGATGGAGACTTCAACCCACGAAGGGTAACGGCTGCGCGAGTCCACGGAGGGCTCCACCCACGAAGGGTCCACGAAGAAGCAACCTTGTCTATCCCACCATGGCCGTCGCCCATGAAGGACTTGCCTCACTAGCGGTAGATCTTCATGAAGTAGGCGATCTCCTTGCCCTTACAAACTCCTTGGTTCAACTCCACAATCTTGTCGGAGGCTCCCAAGTGACACCTAGCCAATCTACGAGACACCACTCTCCAAGAAGTAACAAATGGTGCATTGATGATGAACTCCTTGCTCTTGTGCTTCAAATGATAGTCTCCCCAACACTCAACTCTCTCTCATAGGATTTGGATCTGGTGGAAAGAGGGTTTGAGTGGAAAGCAACTTGGGGAAGGCTAGAGATCAAGATTCATATGGTAGGAATGGAATATCTTGGCCTCAACACATGAGTAGGTGGTTCTCTCTCAGAAATGGTAAGTTGGAAGTGTAGGTTTAGTCTGATGGCTCTCTTCACGAATGAAGAGGAGGTGGAGGGGTATATATAGCCTCCACACAAAATCTAACCGTTACACACATTTTACCAAACTCGGTGGGACTGAATCGCTAAACTCGGTCGGACCGATTTAGTAAACCTAGTGACCGTTAGTGATTTTTGGTGGGACTGACATGCATCTCGGTGAGACCGATTTGGTTAGGGTTAGGGCATAACGTAATCTCGGTGAGACCGATTACACAAACTCGGTGAGACCGATTTGGTAATAAGCTTTCCAGAGAGTTGGTCAGGTAAACTCGGTGGGACTGATTTGCTCTTTTTGGTGAGACCAAAATGTTACAAAAAGGAAACAGAGAGTTTAGATTGCAATCTTGGTGGGACCGATCGCTCACTTCGGTTAGACCGAAATGTTACGAAGGGAAACCGAGAGATTGCAATCCCATCTCGCTGAGACCGAGATCCCTATCGGTAAGACCGATTTGCTTAGGGTTTGTGGCAGTGGCTATGACTTTTGGAATCGGTGGCACCGGATAGAAAGAATCAGTGTGACCGATTTTGGCTTTAGGTTTAGGTCATTTGTGGATGTGGGAAAGTAGTTGAGGGTTTTTGGAGCATATCACTAAGCACATGAAGCAAGAGGCTCATTAAGGAACACCTCATCCCTTCTTGATAGTATTGGCTTTTCCTATAGACTCAACGTGATCTTGGATCACTAAAATGTAAAATGAAGAGTCTTGAGCTTTTGAGCTTGAGCCAATCCTTTGTCCTTAGTATTTTGAGGGATCCACTTTCATCATCCATGCCATGCCATTCATTGAGCTTTCCTGAAATAATAGTCTTGGAATAGCATTAGCTCAATGAGCTATATGTTGTTATGAATTACCAAAACCACCTAGGGATAGTTGCACTTTCAGGGGAGAAAAATGTATAGATCATAGGCTTCGAGAGAGAGTGTTTCTTTTGTTCTCTCTTGCTTTATTTGGTGTTTTTTCAATCGTTGTTTGCTTTTGGTTGAGATACTATGCTTGTGAGACATTGATGATCATGTGTTTGATCATAAGCTACACTTATGCATGCTTGATATTATCCTATCTATCTTATCTGATCACTCACTATGCTTGGTGATGAGTGCATGTATTCATTGTTTATTATTTTGAGCGCTCCACCAAGATGTATGTGACATGGAAGAGTAACCCATGAGCCTAATTCATTATGCATTTGCAGTCCAAAGCAAATCTAAAACTATGCACAAATTTAGGGGGAGCTCTTGCTTATCACATACTTCTCAAAGCGACGATGTTATTTAAGTTTTATTATCATTTGTCGAAGCTTTGATCTATATGTTGTCATCAATTACCAAAAAGGGGGAGATTGAAAGTGCAACTATCCCTAGGTGGTTTTGGTAATTCATAACAACATATAGCTCATTGAGCTAATGCTATTCCAAGACTATTATTTCAGGAAAGCTCAATGAATGGCATGGCATGGATGATGAAAGTGGATCCCTCAAAATACTAAGGACAAAGTATTGGCTCAAGCTCAAAAGCTCAAGACTCTTCATTTTATATTTTAGTGAGCCAAGATCACATTGAGTCTATAGGAAAAGCCAATACTATCAAGAAGGGATGAGGTGTTGCTTAATGAGCCTCTTGCTTCATGTGCTTAGTGATATGCTCCAACACCCTCAACTACTTTCCCACATCCACAAATGACCTAAACCCAAAGCCAAAATCGGTCACAGCGATTCTTCCAATCCAGCGCCACCGATTCCAAAAGTCATAGCCACTGCCACAAACCCTAAGCAAATCGGTCCTACCGATAGGGATCTCGGTCTCACCGAGATGGGATTGTAATCTCTCTGTTTCCCTTCGTAACGTTTCCGTCTAACCGAAGTGAGCGATCGGTCCCACCGAGATTGCAATGTAAACTCTCTGTTTCCTTTTTGTAACATTTCGGTCTCACCAAAAAGAGCAAATCGGTCCCACCGAGTTTACCTGACCAACTCTCTGGAAAGCTTATTACCAAATCGGTCTCACCGAGTTTGTGTAATCGGTCTCACCAAGATTACGTTATGCCCTAACCCTAACCGAATCGGTCTCACCGAGATGCATGTCAGTCCCACCGAAAATCACTAACGGTCACTAGGTTTACTAAATCGGTCCGACCGAGTTTAACGATTTGGTCCCACCGAGTTTGGTAAATTGTGTGTAACGGTTAGATTTATATATACCCCTCCACCTCCTCTTCATTCGTGGAGAGAGCCATTAGAATGAACCTACAGTTCCAACTTACCATTTCTGAGAGAGAACCACCTACTCATGTGTTGAGGCCAAGATATTCCATTCCTACCATATGAATCTTGATCTCTAGCCTTCCCCAAGTTGCTTTCCACCAGATCCAAAACCTATGAGAGAGAGTTGAGTGTTGGGGAGACTATCATTTGAAGCACAAGAGCAAGGAGTTCATCATCAACGTACCATTTGTTACTTCTTGGAGAGTGGTGTCTCCTAGATTGGCTAGGTGTCACTTGGAAGCCTCCGACAAGATTGTGGAGTTGAACCAAGGAGTTTGTAAGGGCAAGGAGATCGCCTACTTCGTGAAGATCTACCGCTAGTGAGGCAAGTCCTTCGTGGGCGACGGCCATGGTGGGATAGACAAGGTTGCTTCTTCGTGGACCCTTCGTGGGTGGAGCCCTCCATGGACTCGCGCAGCCGTTACCCTTCATGGGTTGAAGTCTCCATCAACGTGGATGTACGATAGCACCACCTATCGGAACCACGCCAAAAACATCCGTGTCTCCAATTGCGTTTGAATCCTCCAAACCCTTCCCTTTACTTTCTTGCAAGTTGCATGCTTGAATTTCCGCTGCCTATACACTCTTTGCATGCTTGCTTGAATTGTGTGATGATTGCTTGATTTGTCCTAAAATAGCTAAAATCTGCCAAACTCTAAAATTGGGAAAAGGTTAAGTTTTTATTGGTCAAGTAGTCTAATCACCCCCCCCCTCTAGACATACTTCAAGGTCCTACACCATTCCAAGATATATTACCATGCAACTTTCCGCCATTGCGCTCATCATGACACGCATCATCATTGTCATATTGCTTTTTGCATGATCATGTAGTTGACATCGTATTTGTGGCAAAGCCACCATGCATAATTTTTATACATGTCGCTCTTGAGTCATCACATATCCCGGTACACTGCCGGAGGCATTCATATAGAGTCATACTTTGTTCTAGTATCAAGTTGTAATTCATGAGTTGTAATTAAATAGAAGTGTGATGATCATCATTTTTAGAGCATTGTCCCTAATAAAAAAAGAAAGGCCAAAGAAAAAAAGAAAAAAAAGAAAGGCCAAATAAAAAAAGGCCCAAAAAAGAAGAAGAAAATAAAAAGGGACAATGTTACTATCTTTTTCCACACTTGTGCTTCAAAATAGCACCATGTTCTTCATATAGAGAGTCTCATTTGTTGTCTCATTCATATACTAGTGGGAATTTTTCATTATAGAACTTGGCTTGTGTATTCCAACGATGGGCTTCCTCAAAATGCCCTAGGTCTTCGTGAGCAAGCAAGTTGGATGCACACCCACTTAGTTTCTTTTGTTGAGCTTTCATACATTTATAGCTCAAGTGCATCCGTTGCATGGCAATCCCTATGTAACGCCCCAGTTATAATTTCCATATTTGTATCCAACTCTTGCCGTCTCCGGCGCTTAGTTATATTTATTTCTCGGGTTCGGGTCTTTGTCTCTGTGTGTTGTTTTCTTTTTCGTGTATCTCTTATCATGTCATCTCGTGCATCGCATTTGCATACATGTTCATCTCATGCGTTCGAGCATTTTCCCCGTTGTCCGTTTTGCATTCCGGCGCTTCGTTCTCCTCCGGTGGTCATTTCTAGTCTTCTTTCGTGTGTGGGGTTTAAACATTTCCGGATTGGACCGAGACTTGCCAAGCGGCCTTGGTTTACTACCGGTAGACCGCCTGTCAAATTTCGGGTCATTTGGACTTCGTTTGATACTCCTACGGTTAACCGAGGGACCGAAAAGGCCTCGTGTGTGTTGCAGCCCAACACCCCCCAAATTTGGCCCAAAACCCACCAAACTCTGCTCCATGCCCTAGAGCGTTCGATCACGATCGTGTGGGCGAAAACCGCACCTCATTTGGACTCTCCTAGCTCCACTTATGTCTATTTATAGACCCCCTCCTCCAAATCCCGGATCCCCTCGTCTCAAACCCTAGTTTTAAAAAAAAAAACAGCTCCCAGCCACCGACGGACATGTCCGCCGCCTGACCGGACACGTCCGCCGGTGCCCCGACCACTCCGGTGCCGCCACGTGGCAGGACCACATCGC
>NC_041385.1:679901546-679911041 GCF_002162155.2 Triticum dicoccoides | reverse complement strand
CGCCGCACGCCTCCGTCGCCGGCGAGCCTCGCCATCGCCGCCCAGCCGCCGGCCGACCGCTCCACCGCCGCCGCAACTCACCGCGGTGAGCTCCGCCACCCTCCACCCGGCCGGGGCAAGGTCCGGGCCGGATCCGGCCGCCCCTCACCGTCCACGGCCTCTCCCCTCCATCTCCGGCCACCACGCCCTCGCCGGAGTTCCCGAAGAACGCGCCATGAACAGTGTCGTGAACAGTACCCGCGAGATCCCGATCTGGATCTGAGTTCTCGGTTGACTTTTTCGTCCCTAACCCTAGTTTTTTATGCATACTTTGACCGCCCGTAACTTTGCATCCGTAGCTCTGTTTTGGGCATATGATATATCAAAATCTTCGCATCGACATGTACATCATTTCATTCCATTGCATCATTTGCATTTGAGGTCATCTTGATGCCCAAAATGCTGTTAGAAGGAGGCTTCGTGAGTTAAATTGCAGATCCGTTAGTTCATCATGCACTTTTGTCATTTTTGCCATGTTTAATTCGTGCATGATATGCCTGTGCCCCTTTGGGATGAATTGTTAAGCATTTTGCCTTCTTTCCAGAGGTGCCACTCATGCATTTTTAGGATGTGTGTGTTGTCTTGTGCAAGCTTGCGAAGAGAGGTACCTGAGATTGCTGATTTCAGAGACTTAGTGATTTTCACCAAGTCTGGGATATTTTAGTTCATGATGCTATATGTCCAGCTTGTTTCCTAGTGATCCGTACCAATTTTGAGGATGATCAGTAAGGGAGTTTTGATATTTATGTTATGATCTACCCATCCATGTCTTTGTTTACATATGTGGAGTGCTCTAGGTTGACTCAATCGAGCTCAACTTTTGCTTCGTTGTTAATCTGGGCAGATCGTCAACTTGTTTGCGATTTTGCCGATGCTACCGTTAGTGTTCCATGCATGCTATGCCTTTGTTCTTGCCATGTGTAGCTAGCACATTGTGCCTTCTTTCTGTTCATATGCTTTCCTTGCCATGACTTGCACCGTAGTGAGTGCATCGAGCTCGTTTACATGCCTTCGTGAGTTAAATTTCTGCATGCCTCAGTTTTCACTAAGTCTGAAAACTGATTGTGTTCGAGCTATGTTCGTGAGCTCGGTAGAGTATTTTGTGAACCCTTCTGGTCCCAGGTCACTTTATCTGTTTTGTTAAGCTTGTTGAGTAGCTCCATGCCATGTTATTACTTGTCATGTTCAGGTTTGGTATCATGTTGTTTTGCTGCTCCGAAGAGGGCTTCGTGATCTGAAATTTCAGGCTAGTGTTAATTTCACTAAGTCTGAAATCTGTTTTGCATATTCATTTTTTCCATGCTTTTTTGAACCTCTTAATGGATGAATTTGCCTATGTCTCAGTGCTAGTGTTTTGATAACCATCTTGTGTACATCACTGCCATGTATTTTGTTTTCATGTTTGGTGGTTGTAGCATATTCATTTCGTTGCATTTAGATGCCTACTTGCTGTAAATCGCAGACCGGTGTCATATCTTAAAGCGCTTGCCATTTCCAAACCGTAGCTCCGATTCCAATGATCTTTATATCGTTTTCAAGCGATTTCATCCCCTCTATCCAGTGGCACACTTGGTTTTCCAAGTTGAGGCCAGGTTCATGCATTTCCCCCGCATCGCATCCCGCATAGCATATCATCATTTCATCATATTGCTTGGTCTTGCACGTGGTTGATTGTATCCTTGTTGCTTGTTTGTCTTGTTGGGTAGAGCCGGG
Organism: Triticum dicoccoides; assembly: GCF_002162155.2. NCBI lineage: Eukaryota > Viridiplantae > Streptophyta > Magnoliopsida > Poales > Poaceae > Triticum > Triticum dicoccoides. The sequence continues at coordinate 679,909,289 of NC_041385.1, read as the reverse complement.
GGACGAGTTCACTACCGAGGAGCCCGTTGAGCTTGCTTGTGAGGATCCAGCCAACTCTGACAACTAAGCAGGCAAGATGATCATACCCTCGAAATCACTACTATCTTTGCTATGCTAGTTTGCTCGCTCTTTTGCTTTGCCACTGCTACGATGCCTACCTTTTGCTTGTCAGCCTCCCAATTGCCATGTTGAACCTCTAACCCACCATTGTCCTAGCAAACCGTTGATTGGCTATGTTACCGCTTTGCTCAGCCCTTCTTATAGCGTTGTTAGTTGCAGGTGAAGATTGGAGCCGTTCCTTGTTGGAACTTTTATTTACTTGTTGGGATATCATTATATTGCTATGCTATCTTAATGCATCTATATACTTGGTAAAGGGTGGAAGGCTCGGCCTCTCGCCTAGTGTTTTGTTCCACTCTTGCCGCCCTAGTTTCCGTCATATCGGTGTTATGTTCCCGGATTGTTGCGTCCCTTACGCGGTTGGGTTATAATGGGAACCCCTTGATATTTCGCCTTGATTAAAGCTTGTCCAGCAATGCCCAACCTTGGTTTTACCATTTGCCACCTAGCCTTTTCTTTCCCTTGGGTTCTGCAGACTCAAAGGTCATCTTATTTTACCCCCCCCCCCCGGGCCAGTGCTCCTCTGAGTGTTGGTCCACCTGTCAGCTACCGGTGGCTACCAGGGGCAACTCTGGGCTGGCCTACCCGTACCTAAGACAATCTGAGTGTGCCCTGAGAAAGAGATATGTGCAGCTCCTATCGGGATTTGTCGGCACATTCGGGCGGTGTTGCTGGTCTTGTTTTAACCTGTCGAAGTGTCTTGAGTTACCGAGATACCGAGTCTGATCGGAACGTCTTGGGAGGAGGTCTATTCCTTCGTTGACCATGAGAGCTTGTCATGGGCTAAGTTGGGACTCCCCTGCATGGATTGAACTTTCGAAAGCCGTGCCCGCGGTTATGGGCAGATGGGAATTTGTTAATGTCCGGTTGCAGATAACTTGAACCTTAATTAATTAAAATGAATCAACTGAGTGTGTTACCGTGATGACCTCTTCTCGGCGGAGTCCGGGAAGTGGACACGGTGTTGGAGTAATGCTTGCGCAGGTTGTTCCTCTAGATTCTCGCTCGTGCTTCGCCTCCTCTTCTCGCTCTCTTTTGCGTATAAGTTAGCCACCACATATGCTAGTCGCTTGCTGCAGCTCCACATATATTTGCCTTATCCATTCCTATAAGCTTAAATAGTTTTGATCGCGAGGGTGCGAGATTGCTGAGTCCCCGTGGCTCACAGATACTATAACTCCAGATGCAGGTCCAGGTGATTTCGCTCCAGGTGACGAGTACGAGCTCAAGTGGGAGTTCGACGAGGACTCTCAACGTTATTATGTTTCCTTTCCCGATGATCAGTAGTGGTGCCTAGTTGGGGATCGATTCAGGGCCTTGTCGCACGTTGGGTTCTTTTCTATTTTGGCGCCGTAGTCGGGCCATGAGTGTTTGTTTGATGGATGTTATTTATGAACTCTGATGTGACGTGGCGAGTGTAAGCCAACTATGTATCTTCCCCTTTTTATCATATACTATATGGGATGTTGTAATGATTGCCTAACTTGCGACATTGCTTTCAATGCGGTTATGTCTCTAAGTCGTGCCTCGACACGTGGGAGCTATAGCCGCATCGAGGGCGTTACAAGTTGGTAATCAGAGCCTTCCCCGACCTTAGGAGCCCCATTGCTTGATCGTTTTTAGCAGCCGAGTTGTGTCTAGAAAAATGTTTTGAGTCCTTAGGAATTATATATCGGAGAGCTTAGGAATTCTTTTTACTTCCTAGCCTCCTCATCGCTCTGGTAAGGCATCCTGACGTAGAGTTTTGACCCTTCTCTTCTCAAATTTCACAAAAAAAAATTTAGGATCACGCGAGTATTTTGGATTTGTTCCGATGGTTTTGTGACGAGAACATTGTTCTTGGTGCCTCCTGTCTTTAGGGGTTGTGGCAGTGTCCCGGGGAGTTGAGCTCCGAGGTGTTGTCGTCACAATTTTATCGTTGCAATTCTGGTATACTTGAGATATGTTCGCCGACATCGAAAATCTCTTTTATGCAGTTCGTTGGTGAGATAACCTCGACGCCACCCAGTACTGGGGCGGGAGTTCGGGAGTATCGCCATAACTTGTATAACGGATGCTTTTCGAAGGTTGAGATAGATGGTTTCCAAAGGTTTCTTGGTTATGTGTTGAAGGATGGATACAGCTGGATGTAGGATTTGCTAGCTTGGGTGAGATATTATGCTTCCCCTGTATCCCCAACACCTGATTGCATAACCAGAAAGGTTCGGGAATTTCATAGGTGGGAATTCTAGTAGCTCTAGTTCTTCTTCCACGGATATTGGTTTGAGATTGGGATTTCTTACCGATTATTCGTTCTTGATCCGTACCTTGTTGATTTATTTCTCTACCTTAATTCTTCGTGGCTTCGCAATTTATGGATATGTGACCACTTCAAGAGAAATGCATTCGTTCATTTTGTTCGGATGTGAAGACTTTATGTTGCATTTTCATTCCGTTGGATTCAGCTTCTATATTGTTGTCTATCAATGTGCTAATGGTGGTCAACCTCTTCAGGATGGCTCCTCCAACGCACACGACTCCGAATCCTGATCCGCCTCCACCTCCGCCTCCTCCGGAAGCATGGCAAGCTGTGATGGCAGCTACTAATGCAAATACACAGTTGATCATGCAAATCCTCCAAGAGCGGAATCAAGGCAGTCAAGGGAATCAAGGCAATAATCAGCACCATTTTGCTACACTGAACCAGTTCCTCGCAAATGGCCCAAAGACGTTCAGCGGTTGTGTTGAGGCTACCGATGCTGACGATTGGCTAGTGGATCTGGGCAAGCATTTTGAATGCAGCAACGTCAGGCCTGAAGATTTCGTCAAGTTCGCTTCTTTCCAGCTCAAAGATCAGGCTGCAGAGTGGTTCCAGCAGTACAAGGATTCCAGAGGTGGACGTGTTATCACTTGGAATGATTTTCGTCAAGATTTCCGCGCTCATCACATTCCTCAAAGTGTGGTTGAGAGTAAGCGTCAGGAATTCCGCAATCTGAAGCAAGGCTCTTTGTCTGTCTATGACTACAACAAGTTGTTCCAGAAGCTCGCTCGTTTTGCCAAGCAGGATGTTCCTGATGAGAAGAGCATGATCTATCAGTTCAGGGGTGGTCTTCGTGAGGAAATTCAGCTCGCTCTTGTCCTCTTTGAGTCGTTGAGATACAATGAGTTCTACAACATGGCACTGAAGCAAGAGGCTGCTCAGTTGAGGTGTGATGCTTCCAGGAAGCGTGCCAGAGATGTTACTCCGTCTTCCTCTACTCAAGTGGTCAAGCAGCAGAAGTACTGGCTTCCTCCTCCTCCGTTTCGTCAGCCGTTTCAGCAGAAGAGCAAAGGTGGCAGTGGTTTCTCCCACCCACCCAACCCAGGCTTTCAGAACAAGGCTTCGTCTCAAGCTCCAAGACCGAGTGCTCCGTATCACCGTCCGCTTTCAGAGGTCACGTGCAACAAGTCCCAACAGAAGGGTCACTATGCCAACAAGTGTACCAACCAGAGGCGTCTTCCTCCTCCTCCTCCTGTCAGATCGGCAAGTACAGCTGTGGTCAAGCATAACCCCAAGTCCGCCAAGGTCAACTTGATGAATGCAGCTCAGGCAGAGGACTCGTCAGATGTGATCATGGGTAACCTTCCTGTTAATGATATTCCTGCAAATGTTCTTTTTGACACGGGTGCATCGCATTGTTTCATCTCGAGACCATTTTCATCTAAGCATGGGTTGCCTTTGCAAATTTTGCCTAGTCCTTTAGCAGTTGTCTCTCCGGTAAGCGCATGCAGGCTAACTCCATCGTTCCGGATGTTTCTATCACTCTGGGTGACTACAAGTTCTTGGCTTCTCCTACGGTTCTTGGCAACTCGGATATCGATCTTATTCTCGGGATGGACTGGCTCTCTAAGCATAAAGCTCAGGTTGATTGTGCAGCCAGGCAGATTCAACTGACTCATTCGTCTGAGGATGTCATTGTCTTTGCCGCTCGGGATAATACCATCCGATTGTTTTCTCTCAATGAGAAGGGTGAATTGGATGCCATCTCTCAAATTCCTGTCGTTTGTGAGTATCAAGACGTCTTTCCAGAAGAGCTCCCAGGAATGCCTCCGCACCGGCCAGTTGAATTCGTTATTGAACTTGAGCCTGGCACGGAACCTGTGTGCAAACGTCCTTACAAGCTCGGACCTGAAGAGTTGAAGGAGCTGAAGAAACAACTCGATGAGCAAGAAAGATTGGGGCTCATTCGGCCTAGTACTTCTCCGTGGGGTTGTGGTGTTCTTTTTGTGAAGAAGAAGGATGGATCGAGTCGACTTTGTGTTGATTACCGTCCAGTAAACAAGAAGACCATCAAGAACAAATACCCACTGCCCAACATCAATGAGCTGTTCGAACAACTCAAGGGTGCTCAAGTATTCTCCAAGCTTGATCTCCGTATGGGTTATCATCAGATTCGTATTCGTGAGCAAGATATTCCCAAGACGGCGTTCAGAACAAGCTTTGGTTCATATGAATACACCGTCATGTCTTTTGGCCTCGCCAACGCTCCTCTGACGTTCTCTCGCATGATGAACTTCATCTTCAGCCCCTACACCAATGAATTCGTTTTGGTCTATCTCGACGACATTCTGGTTTTCTCGAAGAACAAGGAAGATCATGCCAAGCACTTGCGTTTGGTTCTCAGGGAACATCAGTTCTACGCCAAGTTCTCCAAGTGTGAATTTTGGCTCGATGAGGTTCTTTATCTTGGTCATATCATCTCTGCCAAGGGCATTTCCGTGAATCCTGAGAAGGTGTCTGCAATTGTGAATTGGGAACCTCCTCAGAACGTGAAGCAACTCCGCAGTTTTCTCGGTCTCGCAAGCTATTGCAGAAGATTCGTTGAAAACTTTTCTAAGATCGCCAAGCCTCTCTCAAATCTTCTTCAGAAGCACGTCAAGTACGTTTGGTCTCCGGAGTGTGATATTGCTTTCAACACTTTGAAAGAGAAATTGATCACTGCTCCAGTTCTGACTCCGCCTGATGAAACCAAGCCGTACGAGGTCTTTTGTGATGCCTCTCTCCTAGGTCTCGGTGCTGTACTGATGCAAGAGAAGAAAGTTGTTGCTTATACCTCTCGCCAGTTGAAACCTAATGAGAAGAACTACCCCACTCATGATCTCGAGTTGGCGGCAGTTGTGCACGCTTTGTTGACTTGGAGACATCTTCTATTGGGAAGAAAAGTGGACATTTTCACTGATCACAAGAGTCTCAAGTACATCTTCACCCAGCCTAATCTCAACCTCAGGCAGACTCGATGGGTCGAGATGATTCAAGAGTACAATCCAAGTATTGAGTATACTCCAGGCAAGGCCAATGTGATTGCTGACGCTTTGAGCAGGAGAGCATATTGCAACAGTCTGATTCTTAAGCCTTATCAACCCGAGCTTTGTGAAGCTTTCTGCAAACTTAATCTGCAAATTGTTCCTCAAGGTTTCCTCGCCAACCTTCAAGTCTCTCCTACCTTAGAAGACCAGATTCGCCAAGCCCAACTTCTTGATGCTATGGTGAAAAAGGTGAAGATTGGTATTGCAAAGAGTCAGTCCAAGTACAAGTGCTACCGACTTGATGACAAGGACACTCTCTTCTTCGAGGATAGAATTGTTGTGCCCAAAGGTGAACTTCGTAAGGTGATCATGAACGAGGCTCACAACTCTCTCCTCTCCATCCACCCTGGGAGTACGAAGATGTATCAGGATCTCAAGCAAACTTATTGGTGGACTCGAATGAAGCGCGAGATCGCTCAATTCGTGAATGAATGTGATGTCTGCAGAAGAGTGAAGGCAGAACACCAAAGGCCAGCTGGTCTCCTCCAACCTCTTGCCATTCCAGAATGGAAGTTTGACCACATTGAAATGGACTTCGTGACTGGGTTTCCAAAGTCCAAGCGTGGCAATGATGCTATATTTGTTGTCATCGACAAGCTCACCAAAGTGGCTCACTTTCTGCCTATCAAAGAGCCGATCACTGCAGCTCAATTGGCGGAACTCTATACCTCTCGCATTGTCTCTCTGCACGGTATTCCTCAAGTGATATCTTCAGACCGTGGCAGCATCTTTACCTCCAAGTTTTGGGATTCTTTTCAGAAAGCCATGGGCACCAACATCCGCTTCAGCACAGCTTTCCATCCTCAAACGAGCGGTCAAGTCGAGCGTGTCAATCAGATTCTTGAAGATATGCTCAGGGCTTGTGTGATCTCCTTCGGCATGAAGTGGGAGGATTGTCTTCCTTATGCTGAATTCTCTTACAACAACAGCTTTCAAGCAAGTTCGGGCAAGGCCCCTTTTGAAATTCTGTATGGCAGGAAGTGTCGTACCCCTCTCAACTGGTCTGAAACCGGTGAACGTCAGCTGCTGGGTAATGACTTAATCACAGAAGCAAAAGAAATGTGCAAAGTCATTCGTGATAACCTCAAAGCAGCCCAGTCCCGCCAGAAGAGCTACTATGATAGTAAGCACCGTGATCTGGCTTTCGAGATCGGAGATCACGTTTACCTCCGCGTCTCTCCTATGAAAGGTACTCGTCGCTTCGGTATCAAAGGGAAGCTTGCCCCTAGATACGTGGGACCTTTCAAGATTGTCAGCAAGAGAGGCGACCTCGCCTATCAACTTGAGCTTCCTTCAAACTTTGCAAATGTTCATGATGTGTTCCATGTCTCTTAGCTTCGTAAGTGCTTCAAGACTCCTGACCGCACCGTCAACTTCGAGGACATTGAGCTCCAAGAAGATCTCTCCTATCGTGAGCACCCAGTTGCTATTCTTCAAGAGACTGAACGCAAGACTCGCAACAAGTCAATTAAATTTCTCAAAGTCAAGTGGTCTCACCATTCCGACCGTGAAGCTAACTGGGAACGCGAGGATCACCTCCGTTCTGAGTACCCGGAGTTCTTTCAGTCCTAGATCTCGGGACGAGATCTTTTCGTAGTGGTGGAGTGTTGTAACGCCCCAGTTATAATTTCCATATTTGTATCCAACTCTTGTCGTCTCCGGCGCTTAGTTATATTTATTTCTCGGGTTCGGGTCTTTGTCTCCGTGTGTTGTTTTCTTTTTCGTGCATCTCTTATCATGTCATCTCGTGCATCGCATTTGCATACATGTTCATCTCATGCGTTCGAGCATTTTCCCCGTTGTCCGTTTTGCATTCCGGCGCTTCTTTCTCCTCCGGTGGTCATTTCTAGTCTTCTTTCGTGTGTGGGGTTTAAACATTTCCGGATTGGACCGAGACTTGCCAAGCGGCCTTGGTTTACTACCGGTAGACCGCCTGTCAAATTTCGGGTCATTTGGACTTCATTTGATACTCCTACGGTTAACCGAGGGACCGAAAAGGCCTCGTGTGTGTTGCAGCCCAACACCCCCAAAATTTGGCCCAAAACCCACCAAACTCTGCTCCATGCCCTAGAGCGTTCGATCACGATCGTGTGGGCGAAAACCGCACCTCATTTGGACTCTCCTAGCTCCACTTATGTCTATTTATAGACCCCCTCCTCCAAATCCCGGATCCCCTCGTCTCAAACCCTAGTTTTAAAAAAAACAGCTCCCAGCCACCGACGGACATGTCCACCGCCTGACCGGACACGTCCGCCGGCGCCCCGACCACTCCGGTGCCGCCACGTGGCAGGACCACAT
>NC_041385.1:679892995-679900498 GCF_002162155.2 Triticum dicoccoides | reverse complement strand
CGCCGGCCGGCCGCTCCACCGCCGCCGCAACTCACCGCGGTGAGCTCCGCCGCCCTCCACCCGGCCGGGGCAAGGTCCGGGCCGGATCCGGCCGCCCCTCACCGGCCACGGCCTCTCCCCTCCATCTCCGGCCACCACGCCCTCGCCGGAGTTCTCGAAGAACGCGCCGTGAACAGTGTCGTGAACAGTACCCGCGAGATCCCGATCTGGATCTGAGTTCTCGGTTGACTTTTTCGTCCCTAACCCTAGTTTTTTATGCATACTTTGACCGCCCATAACTTTGCATCCGTAGCTCCGTTTTAGGCATATGATATATCAAAATCTTCGCCTCGACATGTACATCATTTCATTCCATTGCATCATTTGCATTTGAGGTCATCTTGATGCCCAAAATGCTGTTAGAAGGAGGCTTCGTGAGTTAAATTGTAGATCCGTTAGTTCATCATGCACTTTTGTCATTTTTGCCATGTTTAATTCGTGCATGATATGCCTGTGCCCCTTTGGGATGAATTGTTAAGAATTTTGCCTTCTTTCCAGAGGTGCCACTCATGCATTTTTAGAATGTGTGTGTTGTCTTGTGCAAGCTTGCGAAGAGAGGTACCTGAGATTGCTGATTTCAGAGACTTAGTGATTTTCACCAAGTCTGGGATATTTTAGTTCATGATGCTATATGTCCAGCTTGTTTCCTAGTGATCCGTGCCTATTTTGAGGATGATCAGTAAGGGAGTTTTGATATTTATGTTAGGCTCTACCCATCCATGTCTTTGTTTACATATGTGGAGTGCTCTAGGTTGACTCAATCGAGCTCAACTTTTGCTTCGTTGTTAATCTGGGTAGATCGTCAACTTGTTTGCGATTTTGCCGATGCTACCGTTAGTGTTCCATGCATGATATGCCTTTGTTCTTGCCATGTGTAGCTAGCACATTGTGCCTTCTTGCCGGTCATATGCTTTCCTTGCCATGACTTGCACCGTAGTGAGTGCATCGAGCTCGTTTACATGCCTTCGTGAGTTAAATTTCTGCATGCCTCAGTTTTCACTAAGTCTGAAAACTGATTGTGTTCGAGCTATGTTCGTGAGCTCGGTAGAGTATTTTGTGAACCCTTCTGGCCCCAGGTCACTTTGGGTGTTTTGTTAAGCTTGTTGAGTAGCTCCATGCCATGTTATTACTTGTCATGTTCAGGTTTGGTATCATGTTGTTTTGCTGCTCCGAAGAGGGCTTCGTGATCTGAAATTTCAGGCTAGTGTTAATTTCACTAAGTCTGAAATCTGTTTTGCATATTCATTTTTTCCATGCTTGTTTGAACCTCTTAATGGATGAATTTGCCTATGTCTCAGTGCTAGTGTTTTTATAACCATCTTGTGTACATCACTGCCATGTATTTTGTTTTCATGTTTGGTGGTTGTAGCATATTCATTTCATTGCATTTAGATGCCTACTTGCTGTAAATCGCAGACCGGTGTCATATCTTAAAGCGCTTGCCATTTCCAAACCGTAGCTCCGATTCCAATGATCTTTATATAGTTTTCAAGAGATTTCATCCCCTCTATCCAGTGGCACACTTGGTTTTCCAAGTTGAGGCCAGGTTCATGCATTTCCTGTCATATCTTGCATTTTTGCATCCCGCATCGCATCCCGCATAGCATATCATCATTTCATCATATTGCTTGGTCTTGCACGTGGTTGATTGTATCCTTGTTGCTTGTTTGTCTTGTTGGGTAGAGCCGGGAGACGAGTTCACTACCGAGGAGCCCGTTGAGTTTGCTTGTGAGGATCCAGCCAACTCTGACAACTGTGCAGGCAAGATGATCATACCCTCGAAATCACTACTATCTTTGCTATGCTAGTTTGCTCGCTCTTTTGCTTTGCCACTGCTACGATGCCTACCTTTTGCTTGTCAGCCTCCCAATTGCCATGTTGAACCTCTAACCCACCATTGTCCTAGCAAACCTTTGATTGGCTATGTTACCGCTTTGCTCAGCCCTTCTTATAGCGTTGTTAGTTGCAGGTGAAGATTGGAGCCGTTCCTTGTTGGAACTTTTATTTACTTGTTGGGATATCATTATATTGCTATGCTATCTTAATGCATCTATATACTTGGTAAAGGGTGGAAGGCTCGGCCTCTCGCCTAGTGTTTTGTTCCACTCTTGCCGCCCTAGTTTCCGTCATATCGGTGTTATGTTCCCGGATTGTTGCGTCCCTTACGCGGTTGGGTTATAATGGGAACCCCTTGATATTTCGCCTTGATTAAAGCTTGTCCAGCAATGCCCAACCTTGGTTTTACCATTTGCCACCTAGCCTTTTCTTTCCCTTGGGTTCTGCAGACTCAAAGGTCATCTTATTTTACCCCCCCCCCCCGGGCCAGTGCTCCTCTGAGTGTTGGTCCACCTGTCAGCTACCGGTGGCTACCAGGGGCAACTCTGGGCTGGCCTACCCGTACCTAAGACAATCTGAGTGTGCCCTGAGAAAGAGATATGTGCAGCTCCTATCGGGATTTGTCGGCACATTCGGGCGGTGTTGCTGGTCTTGTTTTAACCTGTCGAAGTGTCTTGAGTTACCGAGATACCGAGTCTGATCGGAACGTCTTGGGAGGAGGTCTATTCCTTCGTTGACCGTGAGAGCTTGTCATGGGCTAAGTTGGGACTCCCCTGCAGGGATTGAACTTTCGAAAGCCGTGCCCGCGGTTATGGGCAGATGGGAATTTGTTAATGTCCGGTTGCAGATAACTTGAACCTTAATTAATTAAAATGAATCAACTGAGTGTGTTACCGTGATGGCCTCTTCTCGGCGGAGTCCGGGAAGTGGACACGGTGTTGGAGTAATGCTTGCGCAGGTTGTTCCTCTAGATTCTCGCTCGTGCTTCGCCTCCTCTTCTCGCTCTCTTTTGCGTATAAGTTAGCCACCACATATGCTAGTCGCTTGCTGCAGCTCCACATATATTTGCCTTATCCATTCCTATAAGCTTAAATAGTTTTGATCGCGAGGGTGCGAGATTGCTGAGTCCCCGTGGCTCACATATACTATAACTCCAGATGCAGGTCCAGGTGATTTCGCTCCAGGTGACGAGTACGAGCTCAAGTGGGAGTTCGACGAGGACTCTCAACGTTATTATGTTTCCTTTCCCGATGATCAGTAGTGGTGCCTAGTTGGGGATCGATTTAGGGCCTTGTCGCACGTTGGGTTCTTTTCTATTTTGGCGCCGTAGTCGGGCCATGAGTGTTTGTTTGATGGATGTTATTTATGAACTCTGATGTGACGTGGCGAGTGTAAGCCAACTATGTATCTTCCCCTTTTTATCATATACTATATGGGATGTTGTAATGATTGCCTAACTTGCGACATTGCTTTCAATGCGGTTATGTCTCTAAGTCGTGCCTCGACACGTGGGAGCTATAGCCGCATCGAGGGCGTTACACCCTACTCCTTGCATTGACATCAATTGATTAGCATCTCCATAGCCCGTTCATTAGCCGCGTCGATGTGAAACTTTCTCCTTTTTTATCTTCTCCACACAACCTCCATCATCATATTCTATTCCACCCATAGGGCTATATCCATGGCTCACGCTCATTTATTGCGTAAGAGTTGGAAAAAAAGCTGAAGCGCGTTAAAAAGTATGAACCAATTGCTTGGCTAAAACCGGGGTTGTTCTTGATGGGAGTATTTTGTGTGATGAAAATGAAACATAGCCAAACTATATGATTTTGTAGGGATGAACCTTCTAATGCCATGTTATTTTGAGAAGACATTATTGCTTTGTTAGTATGCTTGAAGTATTACTATTTCTTATGTCAATATGAACTTTTATTTTGAATCATTTGGATCCGAACATTCATGCCACAATAAAGAGAAATACATTGAGAAATATGCTAGGTAGCATTCCACATCAAAAATTCTGTTTTTATCATTTACCTACTCGAGGACGAGCAGAAATTAAGCTTGGGGATGCTTGATACGTCTCCAACGTATCTATAATTTTTTGTTGTTCTATGCTATTATATTACTTGTTTTGGATGTTTATGGGCTTTACTTTACACTTTTATATCATTTTTGGGACTAACCTACTAACCGGAGGCCCGGCCTGAATTGATGTTTTTTTGCCTATTTCAGTATATCGAAGAAAAGGAATATCAAACGGAGTCCGAACAGAATGAAACCTTCGGGAACGATCTTTTTGGAACAAATGCCAACCTGGAGACTTGGAGTGGACGTCAAGCAACAAACGAGGCGGCCACGAGGGTGCCCGGCACGCCCCCGGGGGTGGGCGCGCCCCCCACCCTTGTGGGCCCCTCGATCATCCACCGACGTACTTCTTCCTCCTATATATACACTTGTACCCTGAAACCATCAGAAGCGACCATGAAAACCTAATTCCACCACCGCAACCTTCTATACCCGTGAGATCCCATATTGGAGCCATCATCGGCGCTCCGTAGGAGGGGGAATCCACCATGGAGGGCCTCTACATCATCTCCAAGGCCTCTCCATGAGTTGTGAGTAGTTTACCACAGACCTTCGGGTCCATAGTTATTAGCTAGATGGCTTCTTCTCTCTCTTTGATTCTCAATACAAAGTTCTCCTTCCTCTTCTTGGAGATGTATTCGATGTAACTCTTTTTTGCGGTGTGTTTGTCGAGATCCGATGAATTGTGGGTTTATGATCAAGTTTATCTATGAGAAATATTTGAATCTCCTCTAAATTCTTTTATGTATGATTGGTTATCTTTGCAAGTCTCTTCGAATTATCAGTTTGGTTTGGCCTACTAGATTGATCTTTCTTGCCATGGGAGAAGTGCTTAGCTTTGGGTTTAATCTTGTGGTGTCCTTTCCCAGTGATAGTAGGGGCAGCAAGGCACTTATTGTATTGTTGCCATCGAGGATAAAAAGATGGGGTTTATATCATATTGCATGAGTTTATCCCTCTACATCATGTCATCTTTCTTAATGCGTTACTCTGTTCTTCATGAACTTAATACTCTAGATGCAGGCAGGAGTCGGTCTACTTGTTATAGGCGTGATGCCTATATACATGATCATGCCTAGATAATCTCATAACTATGCACTTTTCTATCAATTGCTCGACAGTAATTTGTTCACCCACCGTAATACTTATGCTATCTTGAGAGAAGCCACTAGTGAAACCTATGGCCCCCGGGTCTATCTTTTGTCATATAAGTTTACCATCTACTTTTATTTGCACCTTTTACTTTCCAATCTATATCATAAAAATACCAAAAATATTTATCTTATTATATTATCTCTATCAGATCTCACTTTCGCAAGTTTCCGTGAAGGGATTGACAACCCCTTTATCATGTTGGTTGCGAGGTTCTTGTTTGTTTGTGTAGGTGCGTGGGAGTTTTGAGGAGCCTCCTACTGGATTGATACCTTGGTTCTCAAAAACTGAGGTAAATACTTACACTACTGTGCTGCATCTACCTTTCCTCTTCAAGGAAAACCAACGCAACCTCAAGACATAGCAAGCTCGCACACAACAGCGCCTACGCATCTCTTGTAGCACCTCTTTGCCGCCGTTGCTCAACGACTAGTCGAAGACGAAGACGACCGCAACCTCGGCCTTCGAGCTAGCACTGATGGAAAAGCACTCATGCTGCACGCTCATGAGCACGTACGGAGTGCCCACGACATGGTGCATCCCCAGTCGCCTCTACTCCTTCTGTGCACGTTGTCTATCAAGGCGGCTGCATGCCTAACGATGATGTGGGTGAGATCTTCTAGGACTCAGATGATGACGAGGAAAATTATGAGACTACCAACAGTGGGAGTAACATAGGTAGTAACATCACACATGTCTAGATAAAGTAGATGATGTGGCAAGCAATAAATGAAGAAAGAGAGGAAAGTAGTAACATCACACATATCAAGGAAGATGTGTCTATAGCCTAATAAATGAAGTGTTGCATGTTACCACACATATGTTACTACAGAGGTAGTAACATAGACTAGTAATATGAGCATGTTACTAGTCTATGTTACTGCCCATTGTGGCTAGTCTGAGGGGGGTGTCTCCAACAGTGTTCCTCGGCTTGCACCTCTTGCATCACGGCGGTTGAGCTTGGAGTCATTCATCGGGTACACGTGGCATCTCAGATCTGGACACAAGGTGACGTACACCGTCAAGGTCCACGGTCAAGGGGGTGCTAAGTGCTAAGTGCTTAGATGTGCTCAAATGATGTTCTAAGTGCATTAAATAGCTTAGCAACTCAAGTCTCCAATGCATAGGTGCTTAGTTTGTTGTTGCTAAGCTTGCTTCATTTAATTAGCTATAGACTCAAAACTGTCTTTCCACCATTTCTTCTTGGGGTCACCAAACTAGTCCCTCTCTTCTTAATTAACTTGCCACATCATATTTTATGCCTACGTGGTAGGCTTAGCAGCTGTACATGGTGGAGCACTGGGAGAGGCCAATGTTGTTCATAGTGGGGGGTAACTTATACTATAACATATTACTATGTTACTCTAAACATCTCTATAAACCGAAAAGGAGGGAGTAGTAACATAGACTAGTGTCATATGCATGAAACTACTAGTGAGTATGGGAGGCCCTTTGCTTAGAGAAGCATCGACCGATTTTCTTTATTTCCACACCTTCTCACAGCTTTGTATTGGTTATAGTATGGTGAATCATTTAGATGCATAAACATGCCAAACTTTTGTTCTTTTGAATGTTAGTATGCATACCGCATCTTCTGAAGCTTAGTTTAACGTGAGTGTCTACATCCAGTACCGCATCCTCTAATTTGGTGGATGCCAAGTTGAAAAAGGTTACCGATGAGTAGCCATAAGCTGGAGGCGTCTCTTTTTTTCTTTTGAATGGGCAATAAGCTGGAGAGTGTCTTGGCTTCCTCTAGCACAAGGCCCTCCAGTACAAAACACAAGCAGCCGATTGGGCCGATACAAAAGCCTATCCATCTTAAAGCCCATTTGTTTTTCTTTTTTGCTAGGAGAAGCCCATATTTCCGGAAGAGGGGGCGATCCCAGAAAAATGCCCCTTCCTCCTTGGTTCCACTTGTACTCCCTTCATCCGGGTTTATTAGGCCCATGAGCCAATTGCTAAGACCAAGAAGATGCACACAAAGAAAATAAATCTCCTTAATTTACTCCATAACCACCCTATTAAATAGGCCTAGTAACAAACCAGACGCATGCAGTGGTCGGCGGGCACATGCATCTTGCATGCATGGCCAGTCACCCAAGTCCATGCGCCAGCTCCAATGCAGCAACGCAAAAGAAGAGAGCAATTCTTGAGAAAAAGCGAGTAGTTAGTGCAGCGGGCCTTATAAACACAAAAAACTCGCTCTCCCGCTTCCGTCCCCCCCCCCCAATTCCCCCCGCTCCCCATCTTCCTCACTCGTCCAGAAAACCCTCGCTCACCTTCTTCCTCACTCGTACAAAAAATGCCTGCTCCTCTTCTTCCACTCCTACAGAAATCCCCAACTCTCCTTCTTCCCCACTCGCACTGCCACTAGGCTCGTCTCTGGCT
>NC_041385.1:679827174-679892819 GCF_002162155.2 Triticum dicoccoides | reverse complement strand
GAATCTCCGATGGACCGCATCAGCGATCTCCCGGACGTCATCCTTGAGGAGATCATTTCGCTTCTCCCCACCAAGGATTGCTGCCGCACACAAGTCCTCTCAACTTGGTGGCGCCCTCTATGGCGCACCACGCCCCTTAATCTCGACTGTCGTCAGATATCTGTCCTTCCTGAATTTGATCTCCTTAGAGCCATTGTCTCCTCTCACTAGAAGGTCCCCGTTCAATGCCTCTGCATCACGAAACGCTACCTGTTGTCCATACCTGGCATGGTGGACGCTTGGCTAACATCCCCTGAATTCGGAAAACTCCAGCAGTTTGAGTTGTACCATTACCACAAAAGTTTCATACCACGAACACACCAAGAATTCGTGTCCACAGCACCGTTGTCCATCTCGCAGTTTTCCTCTCTCCACACTGCCACCTTCGCCCGGTGCCATCTACCAGACGATCTGGTACAAATGCATCGACTCCCACTGCTAAAAAAACTTTCGCTTGTGGTGGTTTATCTGTCGAAGGCCTCACTGCACAGCATCATCCACTCCAGTTGCCCTGCCCTGGAGTGCTTGCTGATTGTTTTGGGAATAGAAATCCCTATCAGTTGTCTCCAAATAAAGTCGCCTCACCTTAAAAGCATTGGAATTTGTTTTGAAGGACAGCACCTCATCATCGAAGATTCCCCTTCACTTCAAAGGTTGCTCTTTGATGATTGTTATAAACCTTCACAAATAACTATCATCTCTGCGCCCAAACTGGAGACCTTGGGTTTGTGACCCGTTTAATGATCACAAGAAGTTGGTGTTTCGCTCCTCACTTTTTCAGGTATCGTATATTATCATCTACACATTTGTAATCATAAGCTGCATTTTTCATTTGTGCGCATAAGTTTTATATCATCTTGGAGTACACTTTGGGTACTAATATTATGTTATATGCTCAATGAAGAGTTCGTCCATTGATAGCCTATCAATGCTGCTAGATTCTGTCAAGATCTTATATATCATAATGTTTAGTTCTGATCTGAACATAATTATTGGCTTGCTGTGATGCTTTCAATCTCTAGAGAATTTATATGTAGAGGTGATGATTTCATGCACATTGAAAGCCCATATATATTGTACTAGAATTAACCGTTCAATTGTTGTTCTTTTGACATACTCTTTTTTCAGACCTTAATTGTTTTCAATCTTCATGTCTACTTAGGCACAACCACATGGAGCAAAACATATAACCAATCGGTGGCCTAATAAGCACCAGGATTTTCTCAGTTCTCATGACATTTGTTTGAGGACAATAACGATGGAAGGATATGCATCCAACCAGGCAAATAGAAGCTTTGTCACATTCTTCCTGTTGAATGCGAGGTTACTATTGTCCATGAGGCTTAAGTTTTACCGTAAGGGATTTCTCACGGACAAACACGTTGAACAGCAAAAAAAGAAGTTTCAGGTGGACAAATGGGCTTCTAAACGTGATCAGCTTCTATTTACAAAAAGTTGTGGTCATTCTGAAATAATTTTTTTTGCACAGGGTGTTGATTTTAAGGATCAGATCAATCCATTTGTTTGTGACTGCGACAAAAAGTGGTTGGGTTAGATGTTACTGCCATGTTCAATCTGGGTTTTGTCTAAACATTTGATGAACAATTAATCCTTGGGCTTTTTGTACCATTTGTAAGCTTGAGTTGCATGTTGTTGCCCTCATACTCCCCTCCACCTACCACTACACTGCCGCATCTTCCACGGTTGTTGTTCGTTCCCGTCCGAGGCCTCACCATCGTTCTCCGCCTTGGTTCGCTTGCTGTGCCCGCCATCGTCTGGCGTCGTCAACATGGTCAACAACCAAGAGGAATCAGGAGATGACTATACATGGAGAGGCTGACAATAGGGATCCACCAGGGTCATTGCATTAC
Organism: Triticum dicoccoides; assembly: GCF_002162155.2. Lineage (NCBI taxonomy): Eukaryota > Viridiplantae > Streptophyta > Magnoliopsida > Poales > Poaceae > Triticum > Triticum dicoccoides. The sequence continues at coordinate 679,890,909 of NC_041385.1, read as the reverse complement.
GCAAGCAGGTGCCTCGTTATTACAAGCCAAAAAAAATACTTCCTCCTAATTGTTTGACAACTAGGTCCCACGCCATTGTCAATGTAGTCAATAAACGAGAAAATTACACAACGAGCGGATAATACCAGGGACCCAGCAGCTCACCCAGTTGTTTTTTAGTTTCAGAGACGGAGCTCAACTGCGCGCTGTGCGGGGGCTGTGGCCCGTCTAGCCCATGCTTACTTTTATTTAAACACATGACAAGCCCAGTTGATATATTTTTTCTTTCTAAAAATGGTTGCTCAGTTCTTTTTTTGGAGAATATCAAAACCGAGGCCTACTTGCTTTTCTCAGCCCTGCTGGGTTGCAAATCTTTCAAGATGAGGAGGGATGTAAGTAGCAAGAAATGGGCTTCCCCAAAAAATGGGCCATAAGTTGTAAGAAATGGGTTGTAAAATTTTGAACCAAAGCCAACCGGCATTTACATTAAAATATCATTTTTATGAATTTCTCTACTCTCTACTCTTATAAAAATCAAAGCCAACTGGCAATTACATTAAAATATCATCTTTTCTCCCACAAGGTAAACTACTCATACAAATGCATCTTCATGTTCCGTGCAACGAAAGAACATCTTGCTAGTTAAGACTTTAAATTTCATTATTTTTTGTGGAGAATTGTTTTTTGAATTTTATTTTGATATAATTTTTTAAAAATTATTTTTACGTGACTCGAAATTTCATGATTAAAAGAGTTCTGACCCCGCCGAAATATGCAAAATTTCATTGAATTTTTTAGCAGTGCCCAGAATATATGGTCTATAATGCTAATAAAAATAATATGGGCTTCAAATATCCTTAAGAATTAGAAAATGGGTTGTAAATTATTGAAAATAATGGCTAATGAGTTGTATGCTGTTTTCCACAGATTTGGAGACTGACTTCTGGGCCTACTAGATTGACGATGAGGCTGTCATAAAAAAAATTGACGCGTACGCAAGGCTTTGTCAACTTAGTCAACACAGAGCACTGACTGTTGGATGTCCATCTAATGGCTGCCATGCTTCTTCAATCTCTGATCTTCTTGCTCCAGCCGCCCAAACTAGCACCGGCGGGACTGCCTGCTCCCTCCTCCCGTGGCTGGCTGTGCTACCGTCAGGCCATCCCTCTACACACCCACACATCCCGTTATTTTCCAGCGACGTCAGCCTCACCCCGTAGCCGACCAGTCAGTGTTCGTACTCCCCTCAGCGCGGGCATCCATTGCGGTGGCTTCGCCTGCTTCGTCGGCTTCGCCGGCTCCGGGTCATTCCCTTCATGGGCCTCGCCCTTGTCCACCACGTTTGTGCTCTCGGCGCGGCGAGGTCACATGGTCAACAAACAACAACCATCGGAAGAGGCTGACATTAGGGGCCCACACAAGGAAATGCCTACTTATTACGCGCAAAATAATGATTCCTCCACCTGACAGCTGGGACCCACCGGAAGGGCCTTTGTATTTCATGAAAAAAATGTACCCCCCGCTGTCAGCTCAAACCCACCAGCTATATCATCGCACGTAATGAGGTGCCTCCTTATTACGCACAAATAAATGAATACTCCCCTGCTAGCTGGGACCCACTGTCGGTGTCAAAACCGGCAGATCTCAGGTAGGGGGTCCCGAACTGTGCGTCTGAGGATCGAAGGTAACAAGGAGGCAGGGAACACGATGTTTACCCAGATTCAGGCCCTCTTAATGGAGATAATACGCTACTTCCTGTTTGATTGACTTTGATGAGTATAGGGGTTACAAGAGTTGATCTACCTCGAGATCGTAATGGCTAAACCCTAGATGTCTAGCATGTATGATTGTGATCGCCCCTAAGTACTAAACCCTCCGGTTTATATAGGCACCGTAGGGGACTAGGGTTGTACCAAGTCGGTTTACACAGGAAGGAAACTATACACCCGGATGCCAAGCTTGCCTCAAAGGAGAGTCCCATCCGGACATGGGAGGAGGCCTTCTGTTCTTGTATCTTCACGGCCCGTTAGTCCGGCCCATGTCACATAGGTTGGCTCTCCGAGGACCCTACAATCCAGGACTCCCTCAGTAGCCCCCGAACTTGCCTTCAATGATGTTGTTGTATCCGACTCCATGTCTTCAGCTTTGCAAGGCGAGTTCCCCATTGTACTCTATATAGTTTGGCTTTTACATTAAATATTGTACTCTTCAGCTTCTGCGCCGCCTCGTCTCAGCTTCCACGTGTCAAACGAATGCGAATGGTCTAGGTATTTTTACAAATAACCCCTTCACCATGTAGGGTAGGCGCTTATTTAAAGAGATTAAATCTCAGATTCCATTCCTCACTAGACGAAAATCCTTGGAGCTTGCCATAAGAAACCAACCAAAGATGGCCAATGCTCCTTGCTCTTCCTAGCATCCCCAAGGCCCTCAAGAAGGCAACTGGGAGAGCTGTTCGGCGCCCCATGCCCAATTGACCAAGCTTCAGGCGCAGGGATACCTCCCTCCATCGGATCTAGTCCCCGTTCGGGCGGGATTAACTACCTTCAATGGTGAAGCCCTGGCGGAGAAATTCCCCAATCCCAATAAAGGGGAGAAGGTGTGCTTCATTTCCTTCTTGCTGAGGGGCATGTGATTTCCAATCCATCCTTTCCTCAGAGGTCTTCTAGAGTATTAGGGTCTCCAACTGCACAACCTCACGCCTGGCTGCATTCTACACATCGTGGGCTTTGTTGCTCTTTGCGAGCTGTTCCTAGGCTGTGAGACCCGTTTCGATTTATGGCGGAAATATTTCTACCTTGTCCCCTGCTCCCAGAAGGGATCCATATTCAAGGTGGGCAGTGCCGAAGTATGGCGTATAGGCGGAACAGGATACCTGCCTGGCACTTCGAAGAAGGCATCCAAAGAGTGGCCCTCAGAGTGGTTCTACATCGAGGATGTTGTCCTTCCGGACCCAATCCTGCAAGGTCTTCCCGAATTTTCCTCCGCTCCTTTAAAGAAGCACGCCAGCTGGCGTCCCCGAAGCTATGAAGAAGAAGATAGTGCGGAGGTTAAGAGGCTATCAAACAAGATCAGAATACTCGCCCACTCCGGACTATCTATAGTCCAGGTAATGGCAATTTTAATAACACGATGCGTTCAGCCGCTTCAATCCAGGGGGTTCCCTTGTGGCATTACAACGAGGAGGACGACGCCTCATGTTGTGGGTGCAAGGGTCTGGCTAGTTTCACTGCCTGGCCGCCACATTGGTTGACCTTTTCAAAGGGGAAAGGGAAGATTTCGCTCGCCTGAAGTGTCGAGAAGGTTTCTCCATGTATACCCCCATTGACTGGGTGAGTCTTTTATTATAGGCCTTAATTGATCTTTTCCCCTTAACTATGCTTCATAATCGAATTTAATCCGATTGCCCTTAACAGGAATGGAGAAAGGTTGTTGCGGGGATCTACAACCCTGCCCTGCAGCCGGAGGACCATAATCAAGACCTCGATCCTGGATACGAAGAGGATCCGGAAATATTTGTAGATTTTGAGGACGGAGTATTTTATCAGACAAGCTACAATGGCACGGAGTGGCCATTATAGCCGACTACCCCGGCCCTCTCCCTTCCTCCCATGTAAGTACCCAGGAGACATCTCCTCAAAAATAGTTTTCCTACTGTGACTCACCCACCACACTACATCGTGCTCCCAAGGGGCGACGCTCGCACCAGAGTGCCGCAGCAAAGGCGTCCTCTAAGAAGATGACGCTTGCACAAGGCGCATCTCTCGAAAGAAAAGTGAAAAATGATACGGCCAGGCCTTCTCCTACGTCGAAGAGTTATAATCTTTTAGCACGCACTCGGCAGATAGATCGGGCAGTGACGTTCCCTATTGTGCCATACTGCAGGAGGAGTGTACACTGGACTGCATCTAGAGACCTAGCCGGTCGTGCACAGACTAATCCATCCCCGGACCCTACCCCAAAAGACTGGAGGGGATGCGGGAGCAATGCCGGATTATCCTCTCCCAAAGGATTCGGATAATGTATCCGTCACAAACACCAAAGTGGAGAGTGCGATGGGTCACTGGCAGCGGAGAGCGGCTATGCGCGACCCACATTTTACCGAAGAGGCTTTTAATGCTCTCAGCTCAGCGGATGGTTATATTCGAGCTGCTCGTGGAGTTGCTGGAGCCACTCACCAGCTTTCAAAGGATATGCGGGTAAGAATTTTTTGCACAGATTCAATAATCATATGCTAGTAACCCCCGAGTCTTGAAGCAGTTGGCCCAACTGATTTAAGATTCCTTACATTGTTAGGTACTCACGGAGAGGAATAACACGTTATCGAAGGAGCTAGAAGAATGCCGAACTAAGTTGTCTGCTGCCACCGCCGAACTAGAAAATTTGAAGAAATCCAAGAAGGCACCTAATGGTAAGTATAGCAACAGCTCAGAAATAAGGCTCCGTGCACAAAACAAGGTTGCTTAATTATGCTTTTGTCTTAATGGTTAGGCTCGACAGATCAGCTGGAGGAGAGGCTAAGGGCTGCTCAAGCGGACAAACAACATGCCGAAGGGCAAAAAGTCGTTGGTCAACGTGTATTGACACGGACCATTACTGAAAAGAACAAACTACAAGATGCAAATATTAAGGCGGCATATTTAGTATGCTCTTGAACCTATCTGTCACACAGTCTCCTATTTGAAAATTTGACAAGTTTGCTTATGTAGGTGTGCTGACCGTACGTCCCGAAGGAGAAGTGTCTGGGTCCCAAGGCGACCTGCTACAAGAGCTCTCCAAAGTGCACGAGCAAGCTCGGAAAGCGTTGAGGAATATGGTGAAGGCTTTATGGCCATCCGATCCCCCTCCAAGAAGTATGGATGAGCTTACAAATTTATTCAAGGGAGCTCGTCGTCGTTTGGAGCTACGGAAGATATCAACATGTCAGGAAGGCGCCCGAGAAGCCGGGGCTATGGTGAAAACACGGTATACCAAGCTTGATCCGAATCATGTGCTCCGGGTCGGACCTCGGGGACCAGATGGACAAGAAATTCCTGTTAGCTTAGCGTACGACCAAGTGAGAACAGCCGCTAAGTTTTCTCAATAGGATTGTAAACTAGACAACCTACTAGAGGGCCTAGAGGAAGAAGAAGTTTTTGAGTCCAAGTAGTGTACTTTATCAAAAAACTTATCTCCAGTCGAATTGTAAATTGATTGTCATGGCAGACTTTCCGATTCGGCCTCCAGAACCCGAGGTTTGGAGTGTTTCTGGATATTTATACCATTGGTAAATACCAAGGCATGTTTGGAAACTAGGCAGTCCGGTCATAGTTGCTTAAACAGACAAGTTGTATTCAGGGAGTTATGTTATATTACATTTGATCGTAAGAAACATCTTCCATAGAGAATAGTTCCATTAAGGGTTCCTTTCTATGGGCCAGCACGCATTTTTGCACATACATAAACTGTGATGCAAGAAATCACAATACACATTATAGTTTGGGGGCGTATATTGCATCGTGGGCAGTTCGTCTCTTGTTCGCCGACCGATTATTCCCTTAAGAACGCTAGCTTTCGGCTTCACCCGTCTGAGGTACACGTCCAGATAACCCGGCTGTAAAAATCGCAGAGGTGCTCCCTTTATGCCCTAGCCGAACAAGCGGGAACATAGGGCATAAGCACAGGAGCCAGGCAACCCAGCTTGGCAAAAACTTAAGTCATAAAGGTGCATATAATGGCGAAGACAGGACACATATGAGTAGACAACACATATATACGGTGAGCTTGACGCTCCAAAATAATAATCAGAATAAGCTTCTGTGAAAAGAAGCCCCCAGGTTTCATGGGGTATGTACATTTAATGATGTATATCCTCAAGTGTGTAGTTTATCCGAACACTGGTAAAATTCGTACAAAAAACAAAAGAAAGAGAAAAAAGGGGTGAGAGGAAGAGAAGAAAAGACGAAAAAAGTTATGCGTAGAATCTTCAGAGCCGAGCGGCGTTCCATGGGTTTGGTTCCAAACGATTATCCAAAGTGTTGCAAAGGCGATAGGCTCCTCCAGTGAGAACTCCATCTATGATGAAGGGACCCTCCCATTTGGGCTTGACCTTGTCCTTTTTCTTCTCTAGTAGGCGCAGAACGAGTTCACCGACATTATAAGTCTTTGTTCATACTTCCCTGCTTTGATATCGCCGAGCTTGCTGTTGGTGAAATGCGGAATGGGCCTTCGCCACATCGTGCTCCTCCTCCAAGCCGTCCAAATCTTCCTGTCGATCGAGCTCGACCTCTCTCTCTTCATACATGCGCACTCGAGGAGAATCATGAATAATGTCACAAGGCAATACTGCCTCGGCGCCGTACACCATGAAAAAGGGTGTATATCTAGTCGTGCGATTGGGCATGGTGCGCAGCCCCCAGAGTACGGAATCGAGTTCTTCAACCCAGTGCTTGTCGGATTCACGCAGGGATCGCACTAGTCTGGGTTTAATGCCGCTCATTATCAAGCCATTAGCCCGTTTGACCTGACCGTTTGTCTGAGGGTGATATACAGAGGCATAATCGAGCTTGATGCCCAAATTAGCGCACCAGGTTTTCACCTCATCGGCCGTAAAGTTGGAACCGTTGTCAGTAATAATACTGTGCAGGACACCATAACGGTGTACCACACTGAATATGAAGTCTATGACTGGTTCGGCTTCAGCCATTTTGACTGGTTTGGCTTCTATCCACTTAGTGAACTTGTCAACCATGACCAGTAAATATTTATTCTTATGGCTTCCCCCTTTAAGGGGTCCGACCATGTCAAGCCCCCAGACCGCAAAAGGCCACGTAATGGGGATTGTTAGTAAGGCAGTGGGCGGCATATGGCTTTGATTTGTGAAAAGCTGGCATCCAACACATCATTATACGAGGTCTTGTGCGTCTGCTTGGGCCGTGGGCCAAAAGAAACCCGTACGGAAGGCCTTACTTACAAGGGCCCGAGCTGCAGCATGATGGCCGCCAAGACCGGCATGTATTTTGATCAAGAGCTGCCATCCTTCTTCTTTGGAGATACACCTAGTACTCTGGTGGTACTTTTGTTGTACAGTTCCCCCTCATGGACTTTGTAGGCCTTCGAGCACTGAACAATGCGACGGGCCTCTATTTGGTCATCAGGGAGCTCGTTCCTAGTAAGGTAGGCGAGGAAAGGTTCGGTCCATGGGGCGATTACAGCCATGATTTCATGAGCCGATGATGTTACTTCGATGCCCGAACTCCTGACGATATCGGGACTATGTTTGGAATCTGAGGGTATGGTCTGTTCTGGGACAATGTTGCCGCTATCGTCCTGCCACACGACGGATGGCTTGAAGAGCCTCTCCACAAAGGTGTTAGGCGGGACGGGATCGCGCTTGGCGCCCATGCGGGCAAGTATGTCCGCAGGTTGATTACTCTCCCGAGCCACATGTTGAAACTCGAGCCCTTCAAACCGAGCTGATATTTTGAGTACGGTGTTGCAGTAAGCCGCCATCTTTGAATCTTTTGCGTCTAAGTCGTTGTTTATCTGAAATATTGCGAGGTTTGAATCCCCACGTACTTTGAGTCATTGTATGCCCATGGAGACGGCCATCCGAAGATCGTGCAGTAGGGCCTCGTATTCGGCTGCATTGTTAGAGTTCGTATATAGTATTTGGAGCACATAACGGATTGTGTCTCCTGTGGTGGATGTCAAGACGACACCAGCCCCTAATCTGGCTAACATCTTAGAGCCTTCGAAGTGCATCACCCAGTTAGAATATGTGTTGTATTCTTTAGGGAATTCAGCCTCTGTCCATTCGGCGACGAAGTCAGCCAACACCTGAGATTTGATAGCACGGTGTGGCTTGTAAATTATTTCAAATGGTAAGAGCTCAATGGCCCATTTGGCAATCCAGCCGGTGGCGTCCCGATTATTTATAATATCGTTAAGTGGTACTTCGGAAGCCACCATGATGGAGCACTCTTGAAAGTAGTGCTGCATCTTGCGGGATGCCATAAAAACCACATATGCTATCTTTTGATAATGCGGGTGTCGGGATTTGCATGGTGTAAGGACCGTTGATACATAATATACTGGTTTTTGAAGTGGGAGTTTATGTCCCTCCTCATCTCGTTCGACAGCGAGCACCACACTCACCACCTAGTGAGTTGCAGATATGTAGAGAAGCATTGGTTCCCCGATGTTTGGTGCGGCCAGAATTGGGTTACTCGCTGGCAGAGCCTTTATTTCTTCCAGTCCGGCTGTGGCAGCGTCCGTCCACACGAAGTGGTCAGTGCGGCATAGCAAGTGATATAATGGCAACGCCTTTTCCCCTAATCTAGAGATAAAACGGCTTAAGGCTGCCACGCACCCAGCTAATTTTTGGACCTGCTTGAGGTCTGTTGGTGTTGCCAACTGTGATAGGGCTCGGATTTTAGCGGGATTTGCTTTGATTCCTTTATTGGAGACGATGAACCCAAGCATCTTTCCGGCTGGAACACCGAAAACACATTTTTCTGGATTGAGTCGTATGTCATATGCTTGGAGGTTGTCGAATGTAAGGCATAAGTCATCCACCAAAGAATCGACATGTTCGGTTTTGATGACTACGTCATCTACATATGCCTCCACAATTTTGCCGATATGTTTTTCCAGGCATGTTTGAATCATGCGTTGGTAGGTTGCGCCGGTGTTCTTAAGCTCGAAAGGCATAGTGTTGAAGCAGAAGGGCCCGTACGGAGTGATGAATGTTGTGGCGGCTTGGTCGGATTCTTCCATCTTAATCTGATGATATCCGGAATATGCATCGAGGAAGCACAAGGAATCATGCCCTGCGGTTGCGTTAATAATCTAGTCGATCTGAGGTAGTGGGAAGGGGTCATTAGGGCAAGCCTTGTTGAGGTCTTTGAAATTGACACACGGGCGCAAGGATTTATCGTTCTTAGGTACCATGACCAGGTTTGTTAGCCGGTTCAGATGTTTGATCTCTCTGATAAACTCGGCTTCAAGTAGCTTGGCTAGCTCCTCCCCCATAGCCCGTCGTTTGGGTTCAGAGAATCGGCACAGAGTTTGCTTGACTAGTTTGTATCCTTTCAATATATTGAGACTGTGCTCGGCCAGTCTTCGTGGGATACCTGGCATGTCTGAAGGGTGCCAGGAAAAAATGTCCCAGTTTTCACGCAGGAATGCGTGTAATGTGGCGTCCACCGTCGGATCTAGCAGTACCCCAATGGAAGCTGTTTTCATGGGGTCCGTCGAGTGAACCTGAAATTTGACTATTTCGTCCACTGGCTTGAAGGAAGTAGATTTTGGTCTCTTATCGAGGATTACATCTTCCCTATCTACTGTGGAACGTAGAGTGGTAAATTCCTCGGCCGCGAGGGCCTCGGATAATGCCTCAAGGGCCCGAGAGGCGGTTTTATTTTTGGCACTGAGTGTTATGTCTGGATCACTGGTGACAGTGATAATTCCATTGGGCTCGGGCATTTTGAGCTTCATATACCCGTAGTGGGGTACGTCCTGGAAGCGCGTGAATGCGTCTCGCCCCAGCAAAGCATGATACCCGCTGTTGAATGGTGCCACATGGAAGAGTAACTCTTCAGACCTATAGTTCTCCGGCATGCCGAATACCACGTCGAGTTTGATTTTTCCCAAGCATCTGGCTCCTCGACTGGGGATAATATCGCAAAAGGTTGTCTTACTTTGCTCAATCTGACTCTTGTCCATTTGCATTTTATTGAGTGTGTCCTCGTAAATGAGGTTTAGTCCGCTACCGCCGTCCATGAGCACTTTAGTGAGCCGAAAGCCGTCTACGATTGGGTTTAGGACCAAAGCGGCTGGTGCCCGGACTGAGCGTGCTCTTGGTTCATCATCGGCATTGAAAGTGATCACCATGTTGTTCCAAGGATTTACTGCTGCCACGTGGCATACTTCGGCGAGGCCGCGGAGCGCCCTCTTGCACCGATTATTTGAAGAAAAGGTCTTGAAGACCGTGAATACTTTGGGATTATTATTCTCCGAAGAATAGTTCTATGGAGTTTTGTTGGTGAGGAGACCTTCGCTGCTTTTGGCCACCTGCTGGAGTATCCAACATGCTCGAAGGTTATGTGTTGGTTCATTGTCCGGCGTCAATGAAAGCACCAATGTCTGTGTCAAAACCGGCAGACCTTGGGTAGGGGGTCTCGAACTGTGCGTTTGAGGATCGAAGGTAACAAGGAGGCAGGGGACACGATGTTTACCCAGGTTTGGGCCCTATTAATGGAGGTAATACCCTACTTCCTGCTTGATTGACTTTGATGAGTATAGGGGTTACAAGAGTTGATCTACCTCGAGATCGTAATGGCTAAACCCTAGATGTCTAGCATGTATGATTGTGATCGCCCCTAAGGACTAAACCCTCCGGTTTATATAGGCACCGAAGGGGACTAGGGTTGTACCAAGTCGGTTTACAAAGGAATGAAACTATACACCCGGATGCCAAGCTTGCCGTCCATGCAAAGGAGAGTCCCATACGGACATGGGAGGAGGCCTTCTGTTCTTGTATCTTCATGGCCCGTTAGTCCAGCCCATGTCACATAGGCCGGCTCGCCGAGGACCCCATAATCCAGGACTAACTCACCCACCATAGTGGGAGGCTGACTTGTGGGCCTACTAAGTTGACAGGGACGGAGGGCTTTGTCAACTTAGTCAATATGAACGATTCTAGCTCTAGTGACTGTATGATGTCCATCCAACGGCCGTGGTGCTTCTTCAACCTCTGGTCTTCTTGCTCCAGCCGCCCAAAGTAGCGCCGGTCGTGCTGCATGCTACTGCCTCCCATGGCCGGCTGTGCTACTGCGGAGGCCTCATTGCCCCCTACCATTCCCACCGCTGGCCAGGCCCTGCAGCGACGGTAGCCTCACACCATAGCCGAACCAGTGAACCCTTGTACTCCTCTCTGCGTGGGCATCCACTGCCGTGTCTTCCCCGGCTCCCGTCATCCCCTTCCTAGGCCTCGTCGTCGTCCATCGCCTTGGTGCTCTCGGCGCGGCCTGGTCAATGTGGCAATGAACGGCTTCCATTTGGAGAAGTACTGTACGTGGAGAGGCTGACAGCTGGGTCCACAGCCGCAGCAAGGAAGTGCCTCGTTATTACGTGGAAAATAATGATTCCTCCACCTGACAGCACGGACCTATCGGACGGGCAACCGTATTTCGCGAAAAAAATGTTTCCTCCCTGACTATTGGGACCCACCAGCTACATCTTCACACGCAAGGAAGTGCGTCCATATTATGGGCAAAAAAATGATTCGCCCCCTGACTACTGGGACCCAGCAGCTACATCTTCGCACGCAAGGAAGTGCCTGACATTCAGGACCCACCTGGTCGAAGCGTACGTAGCGTTCTCATTCTAGTCACAAACATGTACGTACATATTGGTCGATCTAGAGGCGTGCACGTGTTGTAGTAGAGGCGCGCACGTAGCATGTACACGTACGTACAGCGGCCAGGGTGCAAGAAAGAAAATACGGCCATGTACGTACATACGGGCGAGGTCTCAAATGCCTACTCACGCATACGTACAACCAAGCCTCGTGTACATGGTTGGGTCGGAACGGAGAAACCGCGTCGTCATCATGTTCATGGGGAGCCAACCATCTGGGTCAGAACGGAATGTGTCGTCGTGTTCATCGGGAGGGCTTGGACGGAACAACCGATGGAAACAAGGCCTAGCGTACTGCATAACGGAGGAAACGGCCTTGTGTTCGACCGGCCACGGTCGAGACGGGATCCTGTTCATCGGGAGGGGTCTGGCGTACCGCAAAACGGAGGAAACAAACTTTTGTTGGACCTCCTACGGTCAAAACAGGGTCTTGTTGATTGGGAGGGGGTGGCATACCGCAAAACGGAGGAAATGGACTTGTGTTGGAGCGCTACGGTCGAAACAGGGGTCCTATTCATTAGGAGGGCTGTGGCGTACCGCAAAACGAGACTCCGTGGGATACTGTTCATCTCCACCATCGACCTCCTCCAGACTCCATGGGCTACGTCCATCCACCGTCGACCTCCTCCAGCCTCCACCTGTGACTGTTCATCCATGGGCTCCTGTTCATCCAGCCTCCACCGCGCACTCCTCCATCGGCTACTGTTCAACTAGCCCTCTCCACGGGGTCCTGTTCAACCACCCCTCCACGGGCTACTGTTCATCCAGCCCTCCACCGGCTACTGTTCAACCAGCCCTCCACCAGCTATTGTTCAACCTTCCCTCCACGGGGTCCTGTTCATCCAGCGCTTCACGGGGTCCTGTTCATCCATGCCCAATCGGCTCGATCGATCGGGGTCATGTTCATCCAGCGGCAACACCACGGGGTCCTGTTCATCCAACCCCCAGCGGGAACTGCTCATCCAAACCCCCCAGCAATGCTCACTGTTCATCCATAGGCAGCATCGATTGGCTTCAGTTAGCAGCAGTAGTGAAGGAATCGCTCCATCGCTCGGGTTTAGTAACGTGTAGCCTGCAGTGCAATCACTCGGGTTCAGTTAGGTGACGCCTCGCTCGGGTTCAGTTAGAGCCCAACGCCTCGCACCCACGCGCATACGTGTTCTAGAGAAACGCGCATCGCTCGGCCCCCTACCACCCATCGTAACCGGAAACTCCCCGATATTTTCGCCCTCGCTTCTACCACGGTTTTTTCTGTCATGCACGGCCCAAAGAATGTCATGCAGCTGTGTCTCTGGCCCACCCAGGATGATAAGCCCATTTTCTGTCATGATTTTTTGTCATAGAAGTAGGAGCCCACCACATCTATGATGATACCGGGTTTTGTCACAATTATCATCATAGAAGTTTCATAAGCATGACAGAAAAAAAAATCATTCGGTCCAAAATGTCACGGATGTGTCTTTTTTTGTAGTGAGGGTCAGGATATACATACCCACGGGCCAAAATTTGGAAATTCCTTTGAAAACCCTTAGCCCGCGCATATCCTGCTCTGCCGACTCAGGTCTCTGGATCATCTCCTCGTCACCAGCGACCTCCCGTCGCTGGACTCCGTCATCGTCAACGAAAATCTCCGCCGCCGTTACTGCCGTAGCAAGCTCATCGCCAAATTAGGGTATGAGTTCGACCCTCTGTGTTTTCTACCTCCGATTCTTAGCACATAGACAATGCCATGGTTCTTGACAAGTTTGAGATTATCCTATCCAGCAAAAACATCCTTAGTTTAGATTTGATTCAAAAATTTAGGGTTAGGTTTCCGCCGAACTCATCTCGGACCGACCGAGTTGTAGAAATCGGTCTCACCAATTTGGCTTAGGCCATTGCTCTTGTGATTTTTGATCTAACCGAAACTTACAAATCGGTGTGACCGAGTTCAGAACTTTGTGAAACCCTAGCAATATCGTTGTCACCGAATTGTGCCTCGGTCTGACCGAGATCACTAGTTTAGACACAGATTGTTGCTTCGGTGTGACCGAGTTTACAATTCGGTAGATCCGAAATCTTTCTATAGAAAATTAAAACTAACTTTTTTACTCAATTGTTTTGCAAAAACTCTGCACTTTGTGATGCTCATCCACTCTACCTCATCTATAACTATTCACAGGGTCATCTTGTAGTGTCAGCCATGTTAGATCAGAGTGATAGCCAGAACAAGTCTGAGGAACAAGTCAACATGAGTGAGGGCACTAGTCCCTCTGACAATATGATGTGGGCAGCAGAAGCACTCCCAGCAACCTATCTAAGGCAACAACAAGGCAGAGGAAGAAGAAAACCTCAAATTCAGAGGATGAGGACTTTGAAGTTGAGGAGGTGACCTCAAAGAAGAAAGTGCTCAAGAAGGAATATGGTGTTGCTGCCTCCACCAAGCCTGGCATGAAGAAGAAGCTCCTGCCAGAAGGATTCCAATGTCCAAATCTAGAGCATCAACACAAGAAACTATGGAGTTTACTCTTGAGACAAGAGAAGATGCTGATGAAAAGAAAAGAAAGGGAAGGGTCAGAAAAACCATTGCAAGAGTGATTGGAAAGCCATCTATGGTGAGAGATTCTGAAGAAGAGGATGAGGAAGAGCAAGATGCACCTCCTGCCAAGTCTCAGAAGCTGATGGGGGTTGCCATCAAGTCTGGGGCTGCACCTTCAAAGCCCAAGACTGCCCCCAAAGCTCCAGCTCAAGCCTCCAAGTCTGCACCAAAGAGAAGCACTAGAAACATTCCTGCCGCAGAAAAGAACAATGCCCTAGTGCCTGAGATTGAAGAAGAAGAAGAAGAAGAAGACGAAGCCCAAGTGCTCAGAAAGTTGAAGCCAAAAATTCTTGTTCATGATGACAATCATCTAGTGGCTGAGAATATGGAGAGAAAGGATGCAGGTCTTAGATTGTGGAGACAAGCAAATCCTTATGCTGTGAGGAGAAGAACTGCTGCGGAATACAGATTTCACACTAAGGAACAACAGGAGTTCTATGAGAATGTGCTCTTAGATAAGAAGCCCATTGTGTGTGACATGAAGTGGGTGGACTAGAAATATATTGATGCCAATGAAGATCATTTTACTAGAGTGCATGAGAGCTTCAGACTCAATGGAGTGACACCTTTGTGGGTCAGAAATTAACCAAGTCTAATGATGAGCTTATCATGCAGTTCTATTCAACAGCTCACTTCTACCTAGATGGCAATATTGTTTGGATGTCTGAAGGTACTAGGTACCAGTCTTCTGTTGCTGAGTGGGCCAAGCTCATTAATGCCCCTGAAGAAGTTGAGGAAGATATTGATGTCTATGCTGAGCGCAAGAAAGATCACAACTCCATGGCCAACATGTACAAGGAGATACCTGACAAGGCCTTGGAGACACATAAGCTAGGCTTAGTATACTATCTGATGTCAGGAGTGGCCACCATGAACACCATTTTGAGGCACACCTTGTTGCCCAAATCAGGAGATCGCGGGATGATCAGAGGCCACTCCATCAACTTGCTTCAACTATTTGATTTGCCCTAGAAGTTTAAAGTGGGGAGTTTGATTGTTGAGACAATCAAGAGAACAACAGCAGACCAGAAAAGATCATGTGGGTATGCTCCACACATCCAGATGCCGATTAACTCCAAGATGAGCAAAGGTGTGTATCTGTTGGACAAAGAACACCTTCCCTTGAGGCTTGACTTTGAGGACAACACAATTGTCATGAATGCTGAAGATCCCACATCAGTAGAGGCTCAAGAGAAGAGGGAGAAATCAAAAGCTGAGAAGGCAACCAAGATGCCAAGTGTTGAAGAGGCTTCACAAGTTTTTCTCAAGTCAAAGCAAGATCAACTTGGATGTATTATTCAAGCCACTTTGAGGATTGAGAAAGGATTGGCCACCCTGACTCAGAATCAAGAGAGCCTGGAGAGGATCATTGAAACAAAGTTCTATGATCTTGACTTGAAGGTGACAGAAATGCAAACAACTGTTGAGCGGCTCCAGGAAGAAGCTGAAGATAGGAAAGGGAAAGCTACCATAGATGCTTTTCAGAGAGTGCCTATGGCACAAATATCTGCAGCAGTGCCTGTGACAGACACAAGAGCTACTGCATCAGCACCTGCAGCCACAGCTTCAGTTGCCCCTACGGTTGCAACTCCACCAACTCCAACAACTTCAACAGATGCATTCGTACTTGGATTCCTCTCAACGCCGCCTCCCGAAGATCAAGCTTAGAGAGCCGCATAGCACTATGAATTTTCAAGCTTTTTGGTAACTTGTTGCAAAAGGGGGAGAAAGTGTATATGTCTTAAGCTTTGAGAGAGAGAGAGAGCTTTGCTTCTTTTTGGCTCTTTTGCTACTTGTTTGCTACTTATTTGCTTGCTTGCTTGGATGATACTTTATGGTTATGTGTGTGAGCTCCTTGTATGGTCATGTGTTTGATCATATCATACTTAATGTTTGTGCTTGGATCATGATATTCTCTATCTCTTATGTATGATCATTCACACTTTGCCTTGGTGATGAGTGTGTATTCCATTTTTTGTCATTTTGAGCGCTCCACCAAGATGTATGTGACATGGAAGAGTAACCCATGATCCTAATTGATTGTGCCTTTGCATTCAAAAGCAAATTTCAAATAATGTACAAATTTAGGGGAAGCTCTTGCTTATCACATACTTCTCAAAGTGACGATGTATTTCATTCTTATTATCATTTGTCGAAGCTTTGATCTATATGTTGCCATCAATTACCAAAAAGGGGGAGATTGAAAGTGCAACTAATCCCTGGGTAGTTGGTAATTCCTAAAAACATATAGCTCATTGAACTAATACTCTTTCAAGATGATCATTTCAGAAAGTTCAATAATTGGCATGGCATGGACTAGAGATGTGGACCCCTCAAAATGCTAAGGACACATATTGGCAAAAAGCTCAAGACTCTACATTTTCATTTGAGTGATCCAAGATCACATTGATTCCATAGGAAAGCCAATACTATTAAAAGGGGATGAGGTGTTGCTTAATGGCTTACTTACTCAAAATGCTTAGTGATATGGTCCAAAAAACCCTCAACCACTTTCTCATATCCACATATGTCCTAACCTAAAGTCAAACTCGGCCCCACCGATTTGATCTATCTGGTGCCACCGAGTTCATTTCACATAGCCACTGCCACAAACCCTAATCACTTCGGTCTCACCAATAGGGATCTCGGTCTCACCGAGATGGGATTGCAAACTCTCTGTTTCCCTTCGTAACATTTTGGTCTCATCGAAATGAGCAATCGTTCCCACTGAGTTCACAATGCAAACTCTCTGTTTCCTTTTTGTAATGTTTTGGTCTCACCGAAATGAGCGATCGGTCTCATTGAGTTTGCCTGACCAACACTCAGTTTGCCCATTACTAAAATCGAACTGTTCATGTCATTGGTCTCACCGAGATCAAGTTATGTCCTAACCCTAGCATATCGATCCCCCGAGTTGATCATGTCGGTCCCACTGAAAAGTCTAACATTCACATTTTGAACCGAATCGTTCTGATCGAGTTTCACCATTCGGTCTCACTGACTTTGGGAATCTGTGTGTAACGGTTAGATTTTGTGTGGAGGCTATATATACCCCTCCACCCATTCTTCATTCGTGGAGAGAGCCATCAGAACATGCCTACACTTCCAACATTCATTTTCTAAGAGAGAACCACCTACTCATGTGTTGAGACCAAGACATTCCAATCCAACCACAAGAATCTTGATCTCTAGCCTTCCCAAGTTGCTTTCCACTCAAATCATCATTCCACCATAGCCAAATTTGTGAGAGAGAGTTGAGTGTTGGGGAGACTATCAGTTGAAGCACAAGAGCAAGGAGTTCATCATCAACACACCATCTATTACCTTTTGGAGAGTGGTGTCTCCTAGATTGGTTAGGTATCACTTGGGAGCCTCCGTCAAGATTGAGGAGTTGAACCAAGGAGTTTGTAAGGGCAAGGAGATCGCCTACTTTGTGAAGATCTACCCAAGTGAGGCAAGTCCTTCGTGGGCGATGTCCATGGTGGGATAGACAAGGTTGCTTCTTCGGGGACCCTTCATGGGTGGAGCCCTCCATGGACTCGCGCAGCCGTTACCCTTCATGGGTTGAAGTGTCCATCAACGTGGATGTACGATAGCACCACCTATCAGAACCACGCGAAAAATCTCTGTGTCTACATTGTGTTTTCTCCCTCCAAACTCCTCCCCTTTACCTTCATATGCAATGATTTACATTCCACTTCTCAACTCTTAGAATTGCATGTCTAGGTTGATTGCTTGACTAGTGTTAAGTTGCTAAAATCTGCCAAGACTTAAAATTGGGAAAAGGCTAGATTTTTATTGGTCAAGTAGTCTAATCACCCCCCCTCTAGACATACTTTCGATCCTACAAGTGGGATCAAAGCTTTGGTCTCCATTTGCCTTGATTTCCATAGCTTTGGTGATCATAGCCTTGGTTGCACAACCTAGGAGAGTATGGCGTCTAGCGAGGGAAATTACCACCATAGAGGTCCTTGCTTTGATGGTACTAATTTTGCTAGTTGGAAACATAAGATGAAATGCATATTCTTGGACATAACCCCGCCATTTGGGCCATTGTGTGTATTAGTTTTCAAGGTGAATTCTTTGATGGGAGAGAACCAAATCGTGAAGCTACCGCGGGAGAATTGAAGATGTTGCAATACAATGCTCAAGCTTGCGATATCCTCTTCAACGGATTGTGCCCTGAAGAATTCAACAAAATTAGCCATATTCAGAATGCAAAGGAAATTTGGGATACTTTGATCGATATGCACAAAGGTACCGACTCCATCAAGGAATCCAAGTTGGATGTGCTTCAGAGTCAGCTTGACAAGTTCAAAATGGAGGGTGGTGAAGGTGTCGCTGAAATGTACTCTAGGCTTGCTCTCGTCACAAATGAGATTGCCAGCTTAGGAAGTGAAGAGATGACCAACAAATTCATCATCAAGAAGATCCTAAGAGCCTTGGATGGAAAATATGATATTGTGTGCACTTTGATCCAAATGATGCCAAATCACAAAGATCTCAAGCCAACCGAAGTCATTGGAAGAATTGTTGCTCATGAGATGTCACTCAAAGATAAAGAAGAGCTTCACACAAGTCTAGTGGTGCTTACAAAGCCTCATGTGATGCTCCTACATCATCAAGTGAGAAACAAGCCTTCAATGAAGAATTGAGCTTAATGGTGAAGAATTTCAACAAGTTCTACAAGAGTAGAAGCAAGGAAAGGAGTTCCAAGTCAAGGTCCTACAATGACAAAAGATCTTCTAGTCATGAGCGAAATTAATACAATTGTTGAGGACCCGAACACTGCTCCAATGAGTGTACGGCTCCCTACAAAAGAAGAGAGGACTCACCTAAAAGGAGAACCAAAAGGGAAGAATCACCTCCAAGAGAGAGACGGAGTAGAGATGATTGCTATTAACAAAGAACCTCTCGCAGAAGCAAGGATTCAGAAAGGAAGGGCAAGTCATCAAGGAGCTACACAAAACGAAGACATCAAGCTCATGTTGGTGAATGGGTATCCGGTTCGACTCCGACCACCACTCCAAGAGAAGTTATCACTTCGACTCCAAATATACTCAAGATGAAGGTGTTGCCGTTCTTGGGCTTGTGTCAAACAACTCGTATGGCATATTTGAGTCACCAGATGAAGGAATTGGAAGATGGTTCATGGCTAAAGGCCCCAAGGTATCACACCCCGAGTATGTTGATTTCAATAGTGATGAAGATAATTTGCTAGGTGATGATGATTTACTTGTTGACAACTCCACTGATGAATGCTATGATGAAATTGCTATTAATCATGCTAATCAAGATGAAATGAATGAAAATGATAAGAAGGAGATTGAGCATCTAACTAAAGAACTAAACACCCTTAAGTTAGCTCATGAAACTACTTTAGAAGATCATCGAGAAATTTTAAAAACTCATGAGAAGCTATGCTTCGAGAAGCTCAATCTTGAGCAAGAGCATGGGTTCTCAAAAGCCAATCAATGATGATCTTCGTAAGGAAAGTTCTTCTTACATTGCCAAGCGTTTATTCTTGTCTACTTACATGCCAATCTTTCTTGGCTTACTCAGGTGATCTAATTAATGGAAAATCTAGCAACAAGAGTAAGAAAGATTCTTATTCTAGTAGTAACAATAATCATGTTAAATCCAATATTGTTGCTTCTAGTAGTTCTCTTGATTCCACTAATGATTCTCTTAGACAAGATACACTTGAGCAAGAAAATAGCTAATTGAAGGGAATTATAGAGAAAGGTGTTTAAAAGATACACTTGCCGGTGGAGGAAATTGTACGAAAGCAAGGAAGGCACCGGAAGAATCAAGGTGTTGGTTTTGAACGAAAGTTTAATGCCAATGGAGTTGAGTGGGAATAAGATCAATACCCCAAGACGAAGTTTGTCCCTCAACAAGAGAAGTATGATTGTCGGTGTCAAAACCGGCAGATCTCGGGTAGGGGGTCCCGAACTATGTGTCTAAGGATTGAAGGTAACAAGGAGGCAGGGGACACTATGTTTACCCAGGTTCAGGCCCTCTTAATGGAGGTAATACCCTACTTCCTACTTGATTGACTATGATGAATATAGAGGTTACAAGAGTTGATCTACCTCGAGATCGTAATGGCTAAACCCTAGATGTCTAGCCTATATGATTGTGATCTTGCCCTATGGACTAAACCCTCTGGTTTATATAGATACCGGAGGTATCTAGGGTTGTACAAAGTCGGTTATAGAGGAAGGAAGGTATGTGGTCCAAACGCCAAGCTCGCAATCCATGCCAAGGAGAGTCCCATCCGGACACGAGGAAGGTTCCTCCATCTTGTATCTTCATGGCCCATCAGTCCGGCCCATATCACATAGTCCGGACGCCCGAGGACCCCTTAGTCCAGGACTCCCTCAGTAGCCCCTGGACCAGGCTTCAATGACGATGTATCCGATGCGCGAACTGTCTTCGGTGTTACGAGGCGGGTTCCCCTTTTCCGAATACTTCAACATAGTTTTCCGCACACAAGAGATGTGTCCGGCCTTGCTTTAATAGGTACAACCATGAGCTGTAAAAAGTAACAATACTTAAAAATAAGTCACGTCCATGGGCCACTTTTTCGGCGAGACATTATGTTCTGGCGTTTATAATTATTCTGAACCGTTTTACAGCCTCGTTTCATATTTCGAGGTACGGCCAATGACACGTCTTGTCAAAGCAGAGATCGTGTCCCCTTATTACGGGATTCTCATCAATAGGGGTTTTGGGCAATCCAACCGTGTTGTTCACACATCCCATTGGGAATAGGAGAGTTTTAAGGCTTGTGGGGGCACTTGATATTCCCTGCCCCTATAACAGGACCAAAGACCCATCTGTTTACCTCACACCTTCTCCTTCCTCTGCCTTTCAATCCCCCGAGCTCCAGCGCCCAAGTTTCAAACTTTTCCTTCCACCCCAAATTTCTAGCAATGGCCAGATCTGGCTTCCAAGGCAAGTGGATGGCCTCCTCCATGATGGAGAGGAATATCCAAGATCTACGAGAGGCGAGGTACTTGATGGCGGAGATAAAACATAGGCTTCTGACCCCAGGGCGGATCATCCCTACCCCGGAACCTGGCAAAAGGGTGGTTTTTATCCCCCACTTCCTCTAAGGGCTCGGATTTGCCCTTCACCCCTTTGTCCGATGTCTTATGTACTATTACGGGATAGATTTCCATGATCTGGCCCCAAATTCCTTCCTCCACATCTCAACATTCATTGTCGTGTGCGAAGACTTCCTCCGCGTCCCTCCACACTTCGGCTTATGGCTCAAGATTTTTAATGTGAAGCCAAAGGTGGTCAAAGGCCAACACGCCGAGTGCGGCGGCGCCATGGTGAGCAAGCTCAACAAGGTTACCTGGCCCGAAGGAAGATTTATACACACCGTCAAGGTATGGCAGCAGGAGTGGTTCTATATCACCGAACCCCGCGGCACTAAGTGGGCCGCCACTCCTGCCTTCAGATCTGGACCTCCGCTGCAGCTCGCATCCTGGACCAACAAGGGCCTAGATTGGGGGCCCCTCGACAACGTGTCGGCGCTGCAGAAGCGCGTCAAAAGCATGGTAGACAAGAACATCACCCTTGCCGATGTGATTCAAGTGATGCTCATCCGCCGAATTCTCCCCTGCCAACGACGGGCTCTTAAAATGTGGGAGTTCAACCCAGAGGGAGCATGGACTCTGCGGCACGACACACAAGAAGATCTGGAAGTTGCTTTTCAAGAAGCAGAAGACGTGGCCACGGACGTCTGACGACACCGGGCTTGACTCCAACAATCCGGCCTCCCCAGTAAGTATCATTTTGCCGAACACTACTTAACATGTCAATCTTGGGGAGGGGTCTTGAAAATTCTATCTCCTAAACAGGACAGGATAAAGAAGGCCGAGCGGATTAAGTGTTCGGCCCCGCTCCCCGAAAACCCAGCGGATCCTATGCTAATGAAGATGTTGGTCCTGGCGCCCTATCAGGCGGCGGCGAAGAAGAAGAAGAAGAAGAAGAAGAAGAAGAAGAAGAAGAAGAAGAAGAAGAAGAAGAAGAAGAAGAAGAAGAAGAAGAAGAAGAAGAAGAAGAAGAAGAAGAAGAAGAAGAAGAAGAAGAAGAAGAAGAAGAAGAAGAAGAAGAAGAAGAAGAAGAAGAAGAAGAAGAAGAAGAAGAAGAAGAAGAAGAAGAAGAAGAAGAAGAAGAAGAAGAAGAAGAAGAAGAAGAAGAAGAAGAAGAAGAAGAAGAAGAAGAAGGCCAAGGAGGCCCAAGGAGACCTCCATCCCGAAGAGACTTCGGGCGCCGTGTCCAAAGGAACCGAAGCTCCTCCCTCTGACAAGGAAGACAAAGATGAGGATGAGGAGGAGGAAGCGGAGAACCCTCCTCCCAAGGGGAAAAAGAGAGCGGCCTCCGTAGATCCGGAGGATGGGGCACCCAAGAGGGGAAGAGTATCTCTTTCTGATAACTCGGATTCGGGCACCGAAGCCGTTCCCAAGCACCGCTCCCGCACCAAGCCTCTTGCCAAATAGTGAGTACTTTCAGATGCCTTATACACATCTAATCCTCTTTATAGATTATGAGAATAATATAAAAAAATTATGCCGTAGTCCGGCCCGTGACATTCCTCAAGGTTCGTCTTCATCAGGGGATCTTTCGCCGGACAAGATGGAGAGAGAGACGCCTCCACAAGCTTCCTCGCCTCCTAGGGCGGACGATCCCGAGGTGTCGTCCCAAAGGGTTTCTCCGGGCCTCGGAGAAGTGTGGGCGATGATCAATGCGGCACCAGAGGCTGCCGAAGACATGGGGGCACAACCCCTATGGAAACCGGCCATGGGGGTCCTGGGTCATCGGACCCGCAGCCGGGTACCATTCCAGAGACCCATATAGTCCTGGAATCGGATCGGCAACCCCCTCCGCATGAGGGGGGACGGCAACCTCTACCAATATAGAGGCGCCGAACAAACTGATGGATGTACTACAAGGTGCATCCGTCTTGGAGGAGCACCGTACCTTAATGGGTACGGTGGTAGCAAAGGTTCAGTCCACTAAGAGCGGACTAGATGAAGCCTTCACGAGCCTACTAACAGGCTTCGAGGTATGAAATGTAATGTTTTTAGCCGCTTTTTATAACAAATCCGTCTATATATAGATAATATCCCCTGGGACTCTGTTTGGCCAACAAAGGAGGGCGAACAGAGGGTATATATGTGCCCGCAGTGAATAACATATTTAGCCCTTTTGATAATCATCAGGCTTCACTGTTAGCAGCGACCGCTCAGGCTGCCAAGGTTACCAAACTCAAACGAAAGCTGCAGCTGGTTGATGAGGACAATATCCGGATTAACAAGCGACTCGACGAAGTGCAAGGTTTGTTTCAAGTGCTCCATATTCCACCAAATTAGGTTTGCAAATGCGAAAGTAATACTCACGCGCCATGATACGCATCCGGCCTATGTGACAGGTGGAGATGTGGAGGTCGAGACCCTCCAAAGTGACCTTGCTCGCGCAAAGGAGCAAGCAAGGGTGAGCAATGCGGCTGCTGAGAAAGCGGCTACCGATTTGAAGGAGGAACAGGCCACACGGAGCCAGTTCGAGGAGCACGTATCCAAGATTGAGCAAGAGCTCAAGGACGCGACTCGCAAGTGCGAGCTCCTCGAGGAGGACAATAAAGCGAAGGCGGTCAAACTCGCCAAGGCCCTTCAGGATGCCCAAGAGGCGAGGACCGAATCCCGCGTGGCTCGCGAGGAGCTCTGACAGGCCGGACAGATAGCGGTTGGTAAGCCCTTTCTTTTACAGTCTAAGTTTGCCGATCAGAGGTATGCCTTACCTAATCGACTATGGAGTTCTCCAGACTCCTTTGCGGATCTATCGAAGAGCGCGGCTGATGCGGTGCAATTCTACCGAGCCCAGGAGGGGCATACGAGGGAGAAGCTGTTCAGGTCGTAATATGCGACTCAGGAGCATTCGACGCTGCTGAACGACCAGATGGCTCAATGGGCTGATCTGCACAAGATGTCCGGAGCGGCCATGAAGGAGGTTATACTCCGGTTGTGGCTGGTTGAACCCGTTTTGAGCTCTTACTTTGGCTTGGTGCAGTGACTCGTTGATGTCGTGCCCTGCATTAAGGCTATCAAACAGTCGGTGTGCATAGAAGGTGCACAGAGGGCTTTCGCCCGTGTCAAGGTGCACTGGGCCAAGATGAAGGCCGTCGTTGTCGCAGTGGAGGGTCCTCCCAAAGGCAAAGACCACCGCACACCGGAATGATATTTAAACAACATACTGGAGGGTGCTCGTTTGATAGAGGGTCAGTGCTCAAAGGACGTCATATTCGAATGAATGTATCCGAATGACCCGATCGTGTGTATTATGGATATGTATGGCTTTGTAATATATTTGCATTATGATCTAAAATTGTTTCCTCCTGTGTGGCAGTATTTATATGTCTAAGAGTTCTCTAGTCGTTGGCTTTGACCCCCTCGTAGATACTACGGGGGTGTTCGGTATGGAACAGGAACACTCTTGACCCAACATCTTGGTCCGTGACGGAGGTGTCAGTGCGCCGAACTAGGCAATCAGACTATATGGCTTTACTGCTCTCACTTCGCCATAGGAGTTTGACGATGGGGCTGTAAAATAGCCCCTAGTACGTATGCGGATGCCTTACATGTATAACTGAAAAACGGTCCTTTGTTTAATACGGAAAAATTGTTAAAGATTTATTAAGTCACCGAGCGGCTGACCAGCTCTCACCGCATCATGACAGTCAGTTTTCGGCTTTCTCTACTGAGGTTGTTGACCGGATGAACCAGAAACACAATCGCAGTAGTTCTCCCTTTACTACCCTAGCCGAACAAACGGAATGTAAGGTAGCAAACACACGAGCCGGGCAACCCAACTATTGACCAAAGACATGACTCGGAGCCGATGCATATAATGCCAAGCTCGGGATGCCGAAGTATGCTACAAAGTTGTTCGGACTTTCGTTTAAGCGGCATGTATGTGGCCGCATAGAGCCCCTGGCCACGGGTGCATGTATGACAATATCAGAGATGGAGTACAATTTTATGAAAAGGTTAATACCGAAAAATTGTCCCAAAATAGGGTCTGATTGATACGTCAAATGTGATCTTACAAAGTGTACTATAAGCACCAAAATCATTTTACATGTCGGGGATCTAATATCAAGGAGAAAACCTCAGTACAGGTCCTTTTAAATAAGGTTTGGTCCGAAGAATTCTTTGGATGTCCTGCCGCACGTCTGCGCCGCTTTCGTCCTATGGAGAGGGATTCCTTGAAGGAAACACTCCTGTGTTTGCCATATGGAACCAGGCTCGGAGTGAGTTCTTGTAAGACCGTAGGATACATGGGCTCGAATGCACCTGTAGTAAAAAGATAAGCGAGAGAAAAAAGGGTGGAAGATCATATAGGGTCAAGTCGTACTATAGACCTTCCCGTATTGTGCCTCCGCCAATGCCCAAGGTATTTTAAGTGCATAATGATGCATGCACGATACGAATTCCGCATGTGTTTGTGGCGATCGACGGAGGCGGAACTGCTAGTCTAGCTCTGGATGTATCGAGCCACTAGTTTGCGGGACTGACCGGACACTTTTAACAAGGTTCGGTGGCTTGATAACCGACAAGGTGTGCGGTTTGAGTAGGCCTCTCTGTACTTTGGCTGCGAGAGCTGCAGTGTGCTCCTCTGTACGGCGAGAGCATTCCATGTTTCCATTGACTGTTATAACACCGCATGGATCGGGCATCTTGAGATTTAAATCAGCATAATGTGGTGCCGCGTTGAATCGAGCAAAAGCGGTCCGTCCAATTAGTGCATGATATCCACTTCAGAAGGGCACGATATCGAAGATCAAGTCTTCACTGCGGAAGTTGTCAGGCAAGCCAAAGACAACTTCCAATGTTATTGAGCCCGAGCAGCGGGCCTCTATGCAAGGTATTACTCCTTTAAAGGTAGTTTTTGTGGGCTTGATTTTGGATGGATCGATACCCATTTTGCAGACAGTGTCCTGATACAGCAGGTTCAGGCTGCTACCGCCATCCATGAGGACTCACGTGAAATGGAATCCGTCAATGATTGGGTCGAGGACCAACGCTGCCGATCCTCCATGACGAATACTGGTCGGGTGGTCCTTTTGATCAAAGGTGATCGGGCAAGCCGACCATGGGTGGAATTTTGGGGCAACCGGCTCTACGGCGTAGACGTCCCTTAATGCGCGCTTGCGCTCCCGTTTGGGGATGTGCATGACATAGATCATGTTCACTATTTTGACCTTGGGGGGAAATTGCTTCTGACCCCCTGTGTTCAGTGGGTGAGGCTCTTCATCGTCGTCCTTGTTAGGCGGCCTTTTCCCCTTGTGTTCAGCATTGAGCTTGCCGGCCTGTTTATACACCCAACAGTTTTTGTTGGTGTGATTGGCAGGTTTACCGGGGTGCCGTGAATCTGGCAAGGCCGATCAAGTATTCTATCCAAACTAGATGGACCATCTTTGTTTCCTTTGAATGGCTTCTTCCGCTGACCGAATTTTGAGCCACTGAATACGGCGTTCACCGTGGTGTCTTCTGTATTGTTTCGACGCTTGTTCTTGTCACGTCGTGGTTTTCCATTGCCGTCTCTGACTTCAGAGGTGTCTGGGTCGCTAGTGTTATTGCTTCTACGAGCAAGCCAACTATCTTCTCCCGCGCAAAAGTGGGTCATGAGTGCGGTAAGGGCTGCCATGGACTTCGGTTTCTCTTGGCCGAGGTGTCGGGCGAGCCACTCATCTCGGACATTGTGCTTGAAGGCCGCGAGGGCTTCGGCGTCCGGACAATCCACAATCTGGTTTTTCTTAATCAAGAACCTGGTCCAAAGCTTCTGTGCTGATTCACCGGGCTGCTGGATTATGTGACTAAGGTCATCGGCGTCCGAGGGCCGAACATAGGTACCTTGGAAGTTATCTCGGAAAGTGTCCTCCAGATCTTCCCAGCTTCCAATGGAGTTTTCTGGGAGGCTATTCAGCCAATGTCGTGCCGGTCCCTTATGTTTTAGGCGGAGGTATTTGATGGCATGTAAGTCGTCACAGCGAGCCATGTGAATGTGGAGAAGAAAGTCTTCAATCCATACTGCGGGATCCGTCGTGCCATCGTATGATTCAATGTTCACGGGTTTTAAATCCTTCCGGGAACTGGTGCTCCATTACCTCATCTGTGAAGCATAGGGGGTGTACGGCGCCTCTATATCGTGCCATGTCACGACGTAGTTCGGATTTGGGTCCGAATGTGGTGATTGGCCTGGGTAAGGTTATGCTTATCTCGCCAGGCCTGACATCTATCTTCTTGTGTTGGGGCGCGCCCCCTTGACCCATAAATTGATCTTGTCTGACCGACTCTATTATCCGTGTCTTGTCGTAGGTCATAAGTGTATCCTGCAGTCGTTGTCTCTCTACATTTATGGCGAGGTGGTGTAGGTTGGTGTTCGACTTGAGTTGTCGTTCTGTCCCAGCCACGTGGTGGTCGGTCAGATCCGTCGCCGGCTTTACGCTTTGGCGGTATAGGCTCCAGGGCCTCATTGTCGAATTGGGGGAGCAGCTTGTGCTTTGGGTAACTCTTGGTTGAGCGCTCGAGTCTGTATTCCTCGGCTGCTAGGACATCAGTCCATCTATCGTTGAGCAGATCCTGATCAGCTTGAAGCTGTTGTTGCTTCTTTTTTAGGCTTCTCACTGTGGCTATTAGCCGGCATTTGAATCATTCTTGTTTGAAGGGATCCTCTGGCACAATCAATTCTTCTTCGCCGAGGCTCTTGTCTTCCTTGGTGGTCGGTAGGTAATTACTGTCCTCCGATCCCTCGTCCTCGATAGGCTCATCGGGGTTGACTTGCCCATCCTCCAAATCATCCTGTTTGGATGTTTACTCGATAGGGGCTTCTTGGTCTTCGGCATTTTCCGGAGTATTATTGTCTCCGGTGCCGGTATTGCTATCTTTTTCACGACGTGACTTCGAACAGCGCTGCTGACGCCGGTGCTTTGGTGGTACCTCGACAGGCTTGTCCTCATCTGGATCTTTTGCACTGTCGTCGTCATCCTCTTTGGGTGTGCCCACCATGTACACTTCATATGTGGAAGTAGCCGTCTAGTGTCCGGTGACCGGCGGGTTCTGGCTTTGCTCTTCTCCGGCATCATCGTCCATGTCGTCGATGTCCTCGGAAGCATAATCGAGCATGTCGGTTAGTTCTTCGATAGTGTCTATGAAGTGGGTGGTGGGTGGGGCGTAAAATCCCCTGCTCTCAGCCCCTAGTGCGGCCTGGGCATAGTTCGGCAGCGATCCTTCTATAATGGCAAGAGATCGCATTAAGTCCAGAGCCTCGTTTAAGGGCAAGGTATAAACAGGGGAGCAAGAATCTACGGAGCGGGGCGGGACAGGAGTTCCCTGATCGAGCTCGTATGACACGGACCTCGGGAGTTCGGAGTTGGTATACGGAGGCGAGTCCGGCTCGAAGGGGATAGAGGGAGCCTGGAATGACTCCGGGCTGGCCGGTGAAACTATCACCTCCGCATCTTCGGTGTTAAGCTCTATGGCTACGGAGAGTCCGGCGGGTTCTAGACTCCTGTCTTTGGACTTGATGAGGTGCTCCGGATTTGAGGCCGAAGATGTGGTTGGGGCCGTGAACCCTTGGAAGATCAAGTCTCCTCGGATATCAGCAACGTAGCTTAGGTTTCCGAAACTGATCTGATGACCAGGGGCATAACTGTCGATTTGCTCCAGATGGCCAATCAAATTGGCACGCAGTGCGAAGCTGCCGAATATGAAGATTTGGCCGGGGAGAAAAGTCTCCCTCGGGGTGGTGTTGTTATGGATGGTTAATGGAGCCATTGAGCCTTCTGGTGATGACATAGTGGAACTCTCAATGAAAGCACCAATGTCAGTGTCAAAACCGGCAGATCTCGGGTAGGGGGTCCCGAACTGTGCGTCTAAGGATCGAAGGTAACAAGGAGGCAGGGGACATGATGTTTACCCAGGTTCAGGCCCTCTTAATGGAGGTAATACCCTACTTCCTGCTTGATCGACTATGATGAATATAGCGGTTACAAGAGTTGATCTACCTCAAGATCGTAATGGCTAAACCCTAGATGTCTAGCATGTATGACTGTGATCTTGCCCTATGGACTAAACCCTCTGGTTTATATAGATACCGGAGGGATCTAGGGTTGTACAGAGTCGGTTACAGAGGAAGGAAGGTATGTCATCCGAATGCCAAGCTTGTCATCCACGCCAAGGAGAGTCCCATCTGGACACGGGGAAGGATCCTCCATCTTGTATCTTCATGGCCCATCAGTCCGGCCCATATCACATAGTCTGGACGCCCGAGGACACCTTAGTCCAGGCCTTCCTCAATGATCCTACTTCCTTCAGGGGGAAACAAGCTCAAGATGACCTTCAACCACAAGACCACAAGCTAAAAGGCAAGGGCAAGCTTCACAAAGAGATTGATGCATTTGAAGATGCTCCAAAGGCCTTGGTCAAGTGGGTTCCCAAGTCTACATCAAGTTCTACTTCATCAAGTACATCTACAACCCCAAGGATTCCCATCAAGATGATGTGGATCCCGAAGAAGAAGACCTTGAGAGTTCTTGAGGGTGACTCCGCCAACATTTTTTCACTCATATTCATTTTGTCAAGGACAAGTGCAAACAACTTCCACATCTTGCACAAGTTCAAGGAGTCACAAACCCTCTTGTTGGTAAGACAAGGGACAAGGTAATCTAATGCTTTCATGGACATCATATTGTGTGTGCTTCACTCTATGTCTATGGATATCCTTGTTTGTTCCTTGTGGGATTAACCCATGTAGGTATTGAAAGTGCAACTCACTCCAATGGATTGCTCCAAATGATCTACATCAACAATGAGCATCCACATCTTCAACACCTACATGAATTCATCATCGACAAAACCCAAGGTTAGTTCATCCCTCTTAGGGGGGATATCACATCTAGGGGGAGCTTTACTCTATGAATTGGGCTAAAGCAACTCTAATGGTGTGAACACAACAATGCTTTATGTAAAAGTGGTAACCCCACTTGTACTTAAACGATGAGTATGACCTATTATCAAATGTTCTCATTTCACCCCTAAGTCGATATACTCATATATAGATGACCTAGTCATCGCCAATTGCTTGATAGATGCTAGAGTGATTGTGCATGCTTTGCCACATATCTTCAATTTGCCATTTTATTGTGTGAGAATGTTGATTGCATATTTTTCTTATTCGAGGACATCCATTTGTTGCTTTGATTGTTTAGATCTTTTTCTTTTGCCAAATGGATGGACAAGAATGCCTAAGAACTCCCTCTAGCTATCTATGCTTTTCTCGTCTAAAACTCTATTCATGCTACATCACAAAGTTTTATCAAGTCAGAATCGAATCCTCTGGGTGAGGAGCACTCGGAGTCACCATTTCTCATACACTTAAACTTCCAAAACCTCTCTATGCATTTCAGTCTGACCGATTCATTCCTTTCGGTCAAACCGAGTTCATTGAGTTGATCTAGGTTTTCAATCTCGGTACAACTGATTTGAACTATTCGGTCACACCAAGTTGCAGTAATCGCTCATGATTCTGCATCTCAGTGCCACCGAGTCGTTCCACTCGCTCACACTGATAGGCACTACAAAAAATACACTTTTGTAATGATACATGTTTGTCATAGTAGGTCACATTTTCTGTCATGCATGTACATCCATGACGATTTTATGACAGAATTAAGATAGTCATACATGTGTTGTCGTAGAAGTGTTCCATGACATTACCAAAATTATCATCACGGAAGTGTCCACTTCCATGACGATAAATCGCGCATCATAGAAGTGCTTTCGTCAAGAGTGACCGACACGTGGCATCCACCGTAATGGCTCACCGTTAAGCTATCGGGTTCGGTTTTGGATCTGATAACCCGTTAACAGACCGGACCAATGGGGATTTTCCACGTGTAAAATTCTCATTGGCTAGAGGAAACATGTGTTGGCTCACCATTGGGATAGATGTCATTCACTCATTGGACAGGAGGCGCCTATGGTAAACGTGGCACGGCCCAACAGAGGCCCATTTTGGTGAAAAGGCTGTCCCGTTTGACTTGGTCAAAAGGTAACGGGCTGGCCCATAGAAAGCCTACTAACGGCATGTTCGTATATCGCCCATTGACGGCCCGCTAACACCCGGCCCATTATGGCCTATCAAAATTAAGCCCAGTAGCTTCATCTGGGCCATCCAATATGATTCTAGCCCGTTGTAACTTCTGGCCCATGTATGGCCCATGATGTCTTTCGGCCCATATGAGGCCCTTCATAACTCTGGTCCCATTAAAGGCCCGAGATGAAACTGGCCCATAATGAACAGTGTATCGCTTTGTACCCATTAACGACCCATTATTCCGTCCGCCGTTTCCAGCCCATGTTAACTTTCGGCCTTCTAAGGGCCCATTTGATCTTGGGCTCATTTCTAGAATTCGGTTAGTTACAGTCTGTTACTGTCCTGTTCCATTTGTGGGCCAAATTCAGCTTGTGGTTACATTCGGCCCGTTTGTGGCCCATTAACCCGTTGGGCTGTTTTCATGTAAAAAAACGTTCGGCTTTTTTCATAGAGTTATCAAATACGGCCTATTAACAACCCGTTATGGTCCATGAATACGGCCCATGATTGGCAAAATTATTATACGCCCCATAGAAGGCCCATGGATCCTACGGCACATAGAAGACCAATGGATCCTACGGCCCGTAGAAGGCCCATGGATCCTACGGCCCGTAGAAGGCCCATGGATCCTACGGCCCGTATAGAAGACCAATGGATCCTACGGCCCGTAGAAGGCCCATGGATCATATGGCCCATAGGAGGCCCATGGTTACAACAGTCCATTTGTTGCCATGATTATTGTGGCCTAGTTACCAAAAATAAGTTATTGTGGCCACTAGAAAAACACGGAAAAAGAACTACAGTGACTACAAGCAAACAACTAAATAAGACAATAAGGAAATAAATAAGCAAGCAACTAACGCTAACCTATTACCGCTATTACACATATTACATCCACTGGGCATCAAAGTTCTCCACCAGTGCAAATATAGGGAACAAAGCAGCATATTACATACACTGGCCGTCAAAATTGGCCACCAGCGCAAATAAACGTGACAGCAAAACAAGAGCATAACTGAAACAACTTCAGAAGAGGTCAAGAAACCTTATCCTGGGTATCCACCATGCTGGCAATAAGCTTAGCAAGCTTATTAGCTTTGTCCTGTTTGGCGCTAAAATCCTCCAATGCTTGTTGTTGCACCAGAAAGTATGCATCTGAATGCTCCAGGGACTTCTGCAGTCCTTTCGCTTCTTGTTGCAGCACAGCTGATCGATGTCTTTCAGCTTGTAGTTGAGACTCAAGAAACCAAACTGATTCAGACAATGAGTTTGAAAAGCTTGTGCAAGCGATAGTGGCCAGTAACTCGAACACTAAACCAAGACAGGACTTTGGGGTTGTCTCACTGTCTTCAAGATAGTCTTCGTTAGCTATTTTATCAGCTTTGTTGGAGACCAACAAGGATGTCTCACTATCCTGAACCTTATCTTCATTACTTCCTTTACCATTGCTTAATAAGGCACTCTTCCCCAATATTCTGTAAACATTCTAAAAGAAGAAACAAGCAGACACATAACAGGTTTAGCATGTACTAGTATATGAAACTCATTTCAGTGAACCAGTTCATTAGTAAGGTGGAAAGGATTAAACTACCAAGTCTTCTATTGCCAAGTACTAGTACATAATAAAATCATCAAACAAACATATATCTATGTCATATGGTTCGTGACCTTACCACATTCTTGGTTCGGGACCAGTACAAAACAAGATGTTCCCAGTCATCGTCTAGTAAATGTGTCTCAGGAGAACGTAAGGGAATTTGATGAGTTTCTTTGCTGGTGAAGTATGTTTTCTTCAGGTAATTCCGATACTGCCACCAAGCATTCTTGAAGATAGCAGAGGTATTAGCATAGGTTACCTCACCCTGAGTTTCCAAATCGGTCCTTCTCTATAGAGAAAAATGGGAAAACTTGTTGTATTATAACCATCATGGAGGTAGGATGTATGGGACAAAGCAAAGTAATTGACATGAATAACATTACTTACACATAACTCCTGGACAAACACCTGCAACTGGCATTTTGCTTCATCTTCAGTATAATATTTCCAAGATGGGAAGATGCGCACATGGGATTTAACAACATCAAATGCGATAGATGCTAAACTACGACTGGTTGGTTGTGCTTCCTCCACAGGAATAGGTGTACTAACTGGTGGAGTTGGGGTTCACCGTGGTAGTACTGGCCCTTTGTGCACTGGAGATGCCTTACTAACTGCTCTTGTTTGGGAGCTCTGTGGTGGATATGGTGTTGTGTCAACGGGAACTAGGTTACTATCTGCTAGGGTTGGGGTTAGATTGGGGGAAGTTGGTTCTCTATCCATCACAGTAAGGGTACAATCTATGAGAGTCTAGGTTATGTGTGGTAGGTATGGTTCTCGTGCATGTACAACCGGGGTGCTATCTCCACCAAGATGTAGCATTGTTTTATTTGAAGACCGTGTTTTTACTCCGCTAGATACTAGCATCACCCGCTCCAATTCAAATGGCTGATAAACAGGAAACATAATTGAATGTACAAACATTGTATGAGAGACAGATGCAATAGATAGTGTGGTAAAAAGAGGGCATGAAATAGTTGACATGTATATTGTTTAACTAAAACGGATAGCATGACATAATTCCACATATATGATGTCTATCTAAACTGGATAGCATAGCATAACATAATTCAAAGATATGATGAATAACTAAACAGGATTGCATGACATAATTCACATACATGTTATCTAAGTAATCAGGATCGCATAAATTAATTCATATACGTGATTTATATGCTAAACAGAGGGCATTCGATATGATGTCTGAACTAAGAACATGGTGTTGGATATTGTGTATATGATGTCTAAACTATGCAATGCAAGACACCATATGCATGATATGAACAGTATAACCATGCCAAGTTAGAGCATACACCTCGGTGGGGCAATAGGACTGGTCATCTATCTCTGAATTTTGCACTGGCATCGACTTTAATCACGTCACCTAGCATCTCCACAATGGATGGGCTGGATGACACCTACGGCGGCGGATCGGGACCGGTAGTGAGGATTGGGAGCAAGGGTGGCGGACGGTGACGGCTTGGGTGTGGGAAAGGTTGGAGGGCGGCGGGAGGAGGATGAAGGGTTTGGTGGATTTGGTGCAATTTGCGGTGGGGTCGGACTGTCGGGTCCGACATGGCGGGTGCGCCCGGGCGCCCCCATATCCGCCCCATATTTGGGCTGGATATGAGGGGTGCCAATCAGCTTGGCATTTGAGGCACGTTTAAGGATCTCGTATGGGTCAAAATTTCGTGATCGGTCAGTGACCTGGCGGCCCGCCCGGACGTATGAAGCAGGTTTGGGGCGCCCGGCCGTAGATGCTCTTACATCATATGCAACATAAATAGCATCTTGGTTGAGTATTGCCTTTACTACCAAATGAGCAGGGATATTGGCACTCCTCGTCACGTACTGAAGCTTACTAGTAAGGTACCCATGCATTGCACGCAAAAGATTTGATAACCAAAGTATAAATGCATATTGATGTACCATATTATAGCATGTAAAGGGTCATGTTGGCATGATTTAGATGTAGATTTTATTCTTCTAGTTCTTCCCATTCAAATTCAAGGTTATAGCTACAAAATATTCCAAGACCACATGGTACAATACTACATGAAACTCATGTAAATATATCCAACACATTTTTTTAAGTATATCGTATTACAACTTTGAGTAGTTAGTATTGCATCTTCAAAGACAAATAGATTTCATGAACGTGTTGTCATAGCCTTTAACACCGAAGTTATAAACTAAAATGTGAGACGAAATTCTTTTAGAAGAAAAAAGATCAGGGACGAATTAGTATGGAAGAGTTTAGAACAAATGAGAAGTGTCTATGATGCGAGGTTTGTTCATATTGTTCATTGTAAATCATAAAGTAAATAAAGAATGGTCATTCATTTAGAAGAAAAAAAATTGAATAATTAAAGATGAAAAATTCTAGAAAAAAAGTTTGAGATTTGTGCATATTGAGCAACATAAATGATAAAGAAAAAATATAATTCATTTATAATTTATTTTTTCTAGATAATTAGAGTATAGAAGATTTTATATAAGAAAGAGGAAGATTCTAGAACAATGGAAAAATTGTCGTGTTTTGATGTTTGTGCATTATGCTTAAGCTCAACCATGGAATCTTCTAGATTGTAAATGCGGCAGAATCGGGTGGAGTGAAGCTAATATCCAATGGTTAATAATGCTCATATTTTCTACCTCTATACCGTTGGATTGGCTCCATCCAACGACCAATATTGAAAATTATTTGCACACCATATAGGGGTATAGATATCAAAACCCCTAAAGAGGAGGGAATACTACTTCATCTCCCTGAAAACAGGGAATCCAACAAATCTATCATTACCAACATTCCACAGCTTAACCACATTATGGCAATTTGTTTCAACAACAATAGCTTGGGATCCACTATCCATAGCCAGCATCATTACATCCTTGCATGCCAGCAGCTCAATAACAAAAGGATCTGAGATAGATTCATACTTGATACTTCATCTATGAACAAACCCTCATGTATGATCGCACAATACTAGGCATGCACCAGTGCACCTTGTGCAGCTCCTACTGCACCAGCAAAGTTGATTGTAATCCATCCTAGACCAGGTGCCTTACACATAGCCTCCATCCCCTTGGCCTGCCCCATCTGGTATTTCCAGCGAAGCAACCAGTTCATCAATCAATTGCATTGGATTATTTCAATGGGGACACTATTGTGAGAACTCTCATTCATGCCTAGAGATCCCACTTTACAGCAAGTTTGCCCGTTCATGTTCAAGCTCTCTTTGAACCTTCTAAATCGTTCGCTTCACGTCACCAAACTTGCAGTCTGCATATTCATAAGTGCATCATTCAAACCCAATAGGCCAACTTAAGACGAGCCAGGAGTCCATCCTTGGCTCCTTGCACCACAACTTTATCATATGATTCTTCCTGTTGCCAGGCTTTTTCATACATGAATTTTCTTAGCCCACTCTCGACCCCATGTGCAAGCCGCCTAATTTTAGCTAGAAAACTACAATGATCCGACCTTGGAGATGGTATAAGTCTCACACACGTCGTCAAGTACATCTGAATAAAGGTCGACTCTACCAGGAATCTGTCAAGCCAAACCTTGACGTTAGCCTCTCCATCCTGTTTGTTATCCCATGTAAACAACACATCATTAAAATTGAGAAACATAGTAGAAAACAAAAAAATTGCCCTACGTACACCCAGGAACAATATGAAGATGCATATAGGGTTTGGATCAACGATCATTACAAACTCTGGAGTGTAGCAAAAGTAGACGAGTTGGTGCAGATCGTACTTGGAGCCCCACAAACCGTTGATGATGATCCCGTGAATCGTCCACAACCTCTCTAATTGGTTGCAAGCGTCCGATCTTCATGATTCGGTAGCGCTTCGCCATCCAAAGCTAATTGTCGCTGCAGAATTAGAGGGAGGAGATTAGAACCATATTGGGCTTCTAATTATGAGGATCATAGGATCTAGGTCAAGCTCTAATTGATCAACTAGAACTAGAACTAGAGGAGGCTCCAAAACTTTTGCATTCAAAAGGGCCTAATACCTCAAGTATATATAGTTGGGAGGGGAGGAGGGGCATCACACAAGGGGGAGCAATCCTACCTCCTTGCGCCGGCCCTAGGGGGAGGAGGATTCCTCCCACAAGGGGGAAAGGGGGAGCCTCTCCTACATGGGCCTTGGTAGCCCAATTCTCCCTCCACTACTTTGCCTTTAAGGTTTGTTCATGTTAAATTAATTATAAAAGCCCTATAACAATTACTAGAGCATATTATATACTCCTTGTGTACCAAAATACTTGTAGTTGGGGAAAACTAATAAAGTTCCCCAAACAACAAGTATTGTGGTTTATAGGGAGTATAATTTAACATCACCAGAAACATTTTCACCTTTATATTTATCGATAATACCCGGTATTGCCCGATAAACTTCGAAACCCTTCTGGTGACCCCGAAACACTTCCGGATCCTCTTGAAACTATTCTGAATATTAATGAAACAATTACACAAATAAATTCTCGATACTCTCGTCCTACTAACACTCAGCAGATCATGATTTTCTTAATATTGTGACTCCGTAGGTTCGGTAAATCATAGATATGAACGGAATCCCTTCGTTCAATGACCGATAGCGGAACCGTGAACATCCGTATTGTTGGTGCAATAACCTGCCTCCTTATGTTTTGGAGTTTGTTGACATAAACAGTATGGGACTTATGTGGTTTGCAAGTGCACACAGAGTAACAGGTCCCTAGAATCAAGAAGAGTTTGGTTCAAACGACGAAGATATGGTAGTGAAGGTTATCACCGAAGATTATTGATGACAAGAGTAACCCCTCAAAATTTGTTAAAGTGAAGCAATTGGTTCGGTGTCGTCCGAAGGCAGTGACTGCGTCCGAGAAGATTGATCACAAAGTGAAGACGTATCATCTATTTTGTTGTTTCTCTTCTCTTTGTCGAGTCATAGGACCACCGTACTATTAAGAGAGGTGTAGCGGTCAAAACTTTGATTCTCTGATGCTAAACCCAAATCCTATGAAAGTTGCGAGAGAAATCTCTTTGTGTTCCGAGCAAATACTTGCCAGCAAGAGACCATGATCTTCTTCGATGCGGTAGATTTGTCTCAGACCGAGGAGTTAGCATTACTTGTTCCTCAAGTAATGTTACCATTGCTCCAAAATCTGACCGGTGTGAAGGTGTCGGTTGTCCATTGGTTGGACCGTGT
Organism: Triticum dicoccoides; assembly: GCF_002162155.2. Lineage (NCBI taxonomy): Eukaryota > Viridiplantae > Streptophyta > Magnoliopsida > Poales > Poaceae > Triticum > Triticum dicoccoides. Next base: position 679,852,984 of record NC_041385.1, on the reverse strand, counting down.
GTCCAAAATGGTCATTTCCCATCCGGGAAGGCTGAGGCTATAAATAGCCACCCCGCGCCGGCTTTGTCCGGTGGTTGATCCGTTTGATTATGAGAAGATTGTTGCGAAACCCCCACTATGAGTGATTTGAGTTTAAAATCCATCGAGAGAAAACCCCTAGAGCCAAAAAAATAGATAGTGTTCAGCATCACTCGAATCTAAGTCCAGTACGCTCCGCCTATTACTCTTGAGACCTGCAAACTCTCTAGACGGTTAGGTGTCAATTTCTTCAGAGACCAAGAGTGATTGTGGTTCTCGAAGAAGAAGTTTGTGAAGTTTTGGAGATGGCCTCAAGTATCTAGCACGAGTAATCGGCATTGGTTGACAAACCAATTGTCGAGGAGAATAGGGGAAGAGAGTTTATATTCTGTGTTAAATCACAAACCCTCCAACCAGATATAGTCCTTGTGCAGAAGGACGAACATGTCGAACAAATTCCCTGTCGCCATCGAGCATCACTGGTTACATTTGTATCTCAGCTTTTCATTCATACTAATTCAATCATGTGATTTGCCTCGATGCATGCCTTAGTTTCCATTCGATAGTTTGTATTCGCTCACTGTACTCGTTTTCATTCGCTCCGTTGTTGGATTCTGAGAGTTTTGAGATTTTCGAAAGAAATTTTAAAAACTACCATTCCCCCCCCCCCCCCCTGGTAGACATACTTCGTTCCTACACATATCGATCCCTATGATTACACAAATGACATTCTAGTGAACATTTGGTTATTATGTGATGTCCCTTTGTTTCGTGATACTTTACAAAACTTGGGATGCATCGGTATCCTCTAAGTCATGCACATGCTCACTATACCGTTGATCTCGTTGCCGGTTTTGTTCTTCTTTCTCATTGAAGTGTTCCGGCATACCCGTGACTTGGTCACCCATGTCTAGCCCAACGATGATGGATGTTGTCACATCGAGTGGGCCCTAAAATATCTCTCCATCGTCGGAGGAGCAAATCCCACTCTTGAGCTATCTAGTCCCTTGTCAAACTTTTCGATGAACCTGTAAGTTGTCTTATGATCACCGTGTTATAGATGATGTTTGAGCAACCCCAAAGTCTACCGTATGGTAGGAAGTAACTATGATACTCTCATGGTCCAAGGGACTAAAATAGATGCTAACACTCTGTCTTATAACTATTGATTTCAAACGATTTTATCTCAAAATATAATAAACAAGTTTTGGTAATTTTAATATGATCGTTCTTTTAATGCCATACTCTCAATGTTGTTTCAGGACTATCGTTACACTTAACATATCCTCAGATCTAGAAAACATGATCAACAACAACACTTGAGCCAGTCTTAGAGGCAAGACTAGGAACCTATTCTTTATTGTTTGTCATTCCACACGTGCATATGAGTTTTCCACTAAATCACATATTCCAGGATCATAGTAGTTATAGCATGAAATATGAACACTTTAATTATGAAAATGGAAATCTAATAATACAATTGCCTCTAGGGCATATTTCCAACATAAACAAAATATCTTGGAAGTTACATAAATCAACTACCTCTGTGAACCCTTGGATTTTCCATTCCACTCTTTCATTGGCTCCAAAATACTCCGAGTTATCAAGTACACCTAGTAAAACTCTCATGCCACAAAGCCACGGGAGGTCACATTGCCCTCGTAACCATCTCAAAAGCTCCCAACTCTGGGATCGCTTGCTTCTTCAAGCTCTGGCATAAAAGCTTGTACACGCCAAGTTTTCATATCTCCTCCCACATTTTGAACCTTTGCATCTATGTGTGGATTGTTTTTTAGATGTTCACAATTGTGACATCCACTTCTCCTGGACGAAGTAACGCCAAACCGTCACTTAACCCATCACTGCTTGTGAGCATACAACCTACAATATCCAACCTGGAAGTTAGGTCAGCTACTCATTTCCCCTCGATCTTTGTCTCACACAAAAAGAATAATATGGCCCTCCCGGCCTCACAATTTTTTGAAGCTCGCGAACTTTCTCTTGGTTCCCAAGCCCCTGACATTTCCATGCTAAGCAACTCATTGGTCTTGGTGGGACTACCACGCAACCTCTGCCGGAAAAACATTATTCTCCTGCATATGCTCAATTATGTTCTTCTTTGAGTCTATGCTACTATCCCTAGGTTCATTAGTCAGTTCGGTTTCACTCGCCATTTGTTATTTTGAGCGTATTGATGCACACGCATCAGCTATGTGTTCGACTTTCCATGGCTAGCTACAATCTTCCCATCAAGATCCACAAGGTGATATACCTACTTGTTCCCAGGGGCAGGACCTCAGATATCATTGCCATCCCAGCCATCGAGACCTTCCCTAGCATCTAAATGATAAACATCATCTCTGACTTTGCTCCCGCAAGGTTTCTCTGGGAAGGTTACTTCTTCCCCTTGTTCAACTTCATCGTCATCCCACTCATCATTCACCTTACTCGCCCTAGAAGGGCCAACCTGATATCTAGGTGGCACACTTCCCCAACTTCTCCTACTGCTTTTCCAACGTAAGTCCTCTCTGTATGGGAGGTGGCCTTGTTCATCCCTCTCTGTTGGATCTGGGAAGAAACCATCTGCATGCCCAACTAAACTACACAAGAAGCGAAAGTATGGTAGATTTTCATTGGTTATCATAGGACGCCGCTCCTTCGTTCGACCTAACTCGAGCTACACCAATCTTATCAATGGCTCATTAACATTGATCTTCTTGCCCTCGATGAATCACCATAAGCGGATCCTTTAGCACTGACATCGAGTTTAATCACGTCACCTAGCATCTCCACAACCTTTAGTGGCAATGGATGATACCAAAGATTAAACGTCCGCTTAAGAATTCTAACTCATATCTATAATTCCTCAAATTTCCAATCTCCTGGACAAGACCGACGATCAAAAATCTCCATACTACTACATGCTTGCCCACCATCCATGGGGCTCCGTCCAAATTCCTATCTCTATCCTATTTTCCCTCAAGATTGGCCACGAACATGTTTTCTCCAACTGAGTTGAATGAGAGACCTCTCGGATTAACCCACCCTAGGAGTAGGGAATCTACAATTGTGTTCACATGTAGCATTTTCGGTGCAGAACCTTACTAATGAGCGTCCACTGTGGGAGCCCCTGAGCCTCCACCTGGTCATCTACAATCAATTTCGTGTTTTACTTCTCTGGTAGGTGCACCCTTTCCACCATTCCCCGCTCCCACACCATACTTGCCCCGATTATCCAAGCTTGCCATGTCAATCACCCTCCACCAAAACCCTAGCTCTCCTGCTCTGACGTGCGCACCGAGGGTGGGTGGGACAACAGGGACCCCCACAATCACCTTGAGTGCGACAACCCAATGGACGAGGCGAGCATCGGCCTAACCGGTCGGAGAGCACTATCACAAGAATCAAGATCGTGTCCCAGAGATTAGAAATCACCATCCTTGTCGCCGCTCGAAACCCTAACAAAACGGTTAAGGGCTTGCCTCTGGAACGACCTTGTTGAAACTCAGGAACTTGTAGAAACAACAACCGAGAAGTCGTCGATGTAGAGAAGACACTCACGACTGGGTTCTGGATAGACCGTCGTCCTAGAGAAGCTGAAACCGAGGAGGGTCCGAAGCTAATCCAAACTCCATGGGACACAAACCTCGTAAGTTCCCCGACGGATCCATATTGGGTTGAGCTTCATTGAACGAAAATGGAACTAGGGAACCAAAACACGCTGCAACGCCATGCCCTCCACAAGGAGCCGCTGTCGTTGACAAACACTAATCATGCAAGACCAAATGTCTGACGATGGACACCACCCTCCCGCTACACTGAGGAAGGGTATCAACATGGTGAAAATTTGAGGAACCACTATTCTCATCGCACTCATTGTCCCAACTTTGTCGTCGATGAATAAAACTAAAAAAAAATTGGTTCCCCCATCCCCTCCCACCGCCGTAGCGGCCAGTAGAGGGCAGGGAACCCACGCCGCCGCCAGCGGACTGAGAGGAAGTGTTGGGCGCTTCCTATAAGTGAAACCCTGGAAAGTTCCTGTGTAACACATGACAATACGAGGAAACAGCATAAAACCATCACAAGTTGTGGTTGAAATCGCGAAAACCCACCGGCTGTCATTTGTTTTTCTAGTAAAATCCTACAGCTCACGGGCAATGACCGAGAAAAATTCACACGGCTGTCAGGCTAGAAGAGGTAAATTTGCGTGTAGCAGTTTGGAAAAGGAGCTCGGGATGCTACAGAGATCCGCGTTGCCGTCAGACTCTGAGATGGGATAGACCGGGTAGGGACGTATAGGTGCATGTAGCACAGTAGCACGGTGCGATGCCCACCCGGCTGTCTTGCGTGCACAAGAGCATGTGGCGGATCATGCGTCCATGTGCTGCTGCTGCTTCCGCTGGATGGCACTGGCAGCTGCGCAATCTCACACTCACAGTGGAAAGAAGTTCCCGAAGAAAGGCAGGCAGGCAGGCGCACGACGCCGTCGGAGCACCACCACATGGATCCCTTGATCGATGCCGATGCGCCGATTTCGCTACAGCAGAACCGATTCCTCGCCGCAGAAGCCAGAAAAGGCTCTTTAACAGATCGACGAAGCCGAACCCGGCCTTTTTCCAGAACTGACGCCGAATCGCTTTCCGTGCCTGCCTGCCTGCCCAACTCGCGTCCCTTGCAATCCTCCGTTCCAAGTCATCATCCTCGTCCTTTCTGAAAGCTTCACAGGATTGAACACGCGAATTGAATTTAACCCCTCAAAAAACCCAAATAAACATTGCAAATAACATTAAAACGTTAAAACGGACACAGTAGACAAGTTCACCACATTAATATAAAAAAACAAAAACAAAAAAACTAGATAAGGCCCGTCACCGCTGCGGCCGCTGTCGTCTTCCGTAGCCGCCGTCTACTCGTCGTCATCGTCGTCGCCGGTGAAGTCGACGTATGGAGGTGGCTGCCAGAGGTGGGATGGCGGCCCCTGCCAGGCCGGAGGTGCCTGTGCAGGCTGAGGTGGCGCCTGCACGACCTCTTCGGGTGGCAGGGATGGTGACCACTGGCAGGCGTCCAACTCGGGCGTGCACGACACGGTCTCCGTCCACGTCTAGGACTGCCCAACCAAGGCCGGGTTCCATCCTTGACGAAGTCCTCCCTCGGTGCCACCTCCATGGCCTCCTCCTTGACGAAGGCGTCCAGCTCTAGGAAGGCGGCGTCGCCGGCCGCTGACAGGGACATCATCTCCTCGAGGCCCTGCAATTGGCGCTCATCGTGGGTGCGAACGGAGTCCTCCATCACCTGCCTCATGAGCTCCTGCTCCTCCTTGGGCGCCACTGGAGCGGGTGACGACGACAACGTCAGAGTCAGCCCGCGAACCAGCCTACGCCCGTGTAGCTGGGGCGACCCGGAAGCGTGCGCGGCGCTCAGAGCGCGGGCGCGGTGGGCTCAGAGCACAGGCGACAAAGAAAGATTGTCAGCATATGTTGTGCTCGTCGTGGAGCCAAGTATCCCACATGAGGGAGTCAATGGCATACCTCCAATCATCGATGAGGTCTGGCAGCAGGCGGGCCCGACGTCGGTTGATCTCCTCTGACGGGCCCGACCGCTCACCGGGATCGGGGGAATGGGCACCCGATCTGCGGAGAGGTGCCAGTTAGTAGGGAGGTGCACGTCTATCCACGGCAGCGCCGTGCGCGTCTCCCAATAACGCTTGCATACCTCCGCCTTGACGTACAGCCGCGAGCAAGATCCGGTCGCCGGTGGCGCGGTGTGGAAGGCGGGTGGTGGAGGTGGAGGTGGAGGCGAAGGAGTAGAGCGGCGGCGACGGCCGAAGGAGGACCCGCCCTCGCGGTCGTGCTTGCCCTTGCAGCCAGGGATCCAATGCCATCACATGGTGGCTGGCAGAGAGGTGGAGAGCGGCGGTCTAGGATATGGATGTCGGTCCTCGAGGAGGCACGCGTTGTCGGGAGTGGAAATGTGGACTCCCACCGGTCCACGGCTTCCCCATTAAGAAGGACAGTTGCCACTCGGACGGGATGGCTGTCAGGTGGGGCCTCCCGCCCATGCGCAGTCAATGTGACCGGTGAGATTTAGGTTGCCTGCTGTCAAGCGGGCCCGAGGCGGACACGGAGCGGCGCGTGCGCGTCCATTCAACATCCGCGTGGCCGCAAACCGGGCGCATGTTTGCACCGAAAATGAAGCGGGCCCGACGTCAGACGGATGAATTATGCGGATGCGGTCGCGCGATGACCCGCGTCGTCGGTCCGTTTCGGCCTAAATGGACACAGGCGGACGATTTCGGGTCGTTGCCCTCATGCACCACAAGGGTCCGGGCGGATTGACACGTGGCGCTGCATTGATGGGCATGTCAACATAAGAACTGAAAATGTGGGTCTGCGGATCTGCGTCGTGACGTGCGAGTGCGACCGATGATGTTTACGGGGCGGCTGGTCAAGTCTGAAACGGCTGCGGGTGGCGCTATGCTTGTCCAGAGAAGAAAACGCCGTGTCTCTGCTTGATTGCACGCAGGCAGTCCAGCTTGCCGGTCTCGTCTGGCGTCGTGCCAGACCGGCGTGACGATGGGCCGGGTCAGTGGACTGGGAGCAGGAGATGGCGGCTTCCATGATTGCGAGGAGGAGAATATGAGATGAGAATATCCGTTTGGCAGGGCGCAGATAGTATTGGTAACGACTAAATAGAGCAGCATATCCTGATCCTGGGTGCCGAGCTTCTTTCCCACGCCTGGAGCAGGACGGGCCGGCCAATCGGTTGGGCGCAGCGATCCGTGTGCCTGCGTTGTTTACTCGTTTGGCACCTTGTTCCTGCGCGATCTCCAAACTGAGGGGTCAACCAATGACAGCACCGGGGTAGTTTTTTTAGATGGAAGCACCGGAGTACTGTTTTTAAAAAAAAAAAAAAAACTTTCAATCTATTCATCTTCAATCATGGTAGTACAATAAACACTAGAAATAATAAAACTTACATCCAGATCCGTAGACCACCTAACGATGACTACAAACATTGAAGAGAGTCGAAGGCGCGCCACTGTCATAGCCACTCCCTCACTGAAGCCTGACAAACCCTGTTGTAGTAGCTAAGGCCCCATAGAATTAACGCACCAGAACAACCGCCGCCGCAGATGAAGAGTGTAGATCAGAAGGATCCAACGTAAAGACACACGAACAAAGACGAACGACGAATGGATCCGATCAAATTCATCAAAGACAGATCCACCGGAGACACATCTTCACACGTCCACTGATTTATTCCATCTCCAGGGAGCCGCCGCCGTCTCGCGGACACAAACACTAACAAAGCTCAAAAAAAATCTAAAAATGAAGGCCTCCCACCGGCAAGGGCCTAGATTCACTCCGTCTCCATGGCCCTACAGCCACCAGAGACGGGGTGGACCGGCGCCAGCGCCGGTGCCAGTGGAAGGCAGAGAACCATAGCTTTTTGGGAGGCGGCGGCTGGCTAGGTTATTAGTAGTTGTTTAGTACCCTGTCCGTAGTTGTTCCAAGTCACCTTGATTATTTGTTCTAGTGTAGCTTTTTTTTCTTTTTTTGAGCGGACTTCGCTAGTAGCTGCTTGACGTTTTTTTTTTTAGACAAATCTCCTTGACGCCTTCACACAAAGCATCAGTTTTTTTTAATTTTTTTAGGGGTACAAAGCATCAGACTTCAGACAAGAACCTGCGTTCAAGCACGGAAGGCCGGGAGCTCGGACGCATTCTGCGTCAAACAACCGCGCGACGCACGCACTAAAGCCCCGACTGGGCCGGCCCAATAGTGGGCGCACCTGTTTCCTTGTACAGTAGCGCAAAAAAAAGCAAACCAGCAAGGATTCGACATGTGGACCTCCATGTTGCGTACGAGAAGAGCTAACCAGTAGACCTGTCAAGCGTTGGTGCTAAATGTGAAGGGTGCTAGTATAAGAACTAACAACAATGACGAATGTGGACAGTTTTTGAATTTTTTTCAACGTTTCCTTCGAAATTGTGATTTTTTTTAACAAACGAGCAATGTTTCAAAAATACCACAAATTTTTTAACAACTCGGACATATTTTCAAATTTCAAAAATAAAACAAAATACATGAACATTTTTCGAAATATTTGTTTTTGAAATTCCTGAAGATTTGCTGAAAACTCGAACATTTATAGAATTTTGAGAACAAAAATTTGATTATGGGAACAAATTTTCAAAAGCACAAACAGTTTTTGAAATAAACAAAAAACAAAATTGAAAGGAAGAACATTATTTGAAATTGGGAATATTATTTGAAAAGATGTGAACACTGTCAAATTTGTGAACAAAAATTTAAAAAGTAAAACCTTTTTGGAATCTAGAAAAAGCAAAAATAAACAGAAAATGAGATCATTTCTAAAATTTGTGAACAGACTTTCGAATATGCGATCATTTTTTAAATACAAACACATAATTGAAAACCAAAAAAATTTCAAAAAATATGTAACTTTTCAAAGCACAAACATTTTAGGAAATTTGAAAAATATTATTAAAATTGGTGAATAGATACTGAAAATAGAATATCTTTCTGAATTTGTGAACAAAATTTGAAAATAGGAACATTTTCTGAAAACCTGAACATTTTTTGGGAACCTCAAACATTTTTTAAAAGGGAAAAAATGAAAGCGAGAACATTTTTCGAAATTGCTAACATTATTTTTGAAAATGCGAACGTTTTAAAATAAAAAGTAACAAAATTGAAACAGCGATTTTTTTTTTGAATTTATGAACAAATTTAGAAAACAAGAACATTTTTTGAATGCGCGAACAAATTTGAAAAGGGGAACATTTTTAAAGTTCCCGGAAAAAATCGTATTTCTGAAGAAAAATAAAAAATGCATACATTTTTCAATACTTTGAAGTTCTAAGCTCTTTGAAATTTTCAAACATTTCTTGAAAAAAGCAAACAATTTTTCAAATTCTGAACTTTTTTGCAATTGCTGAACAAAATTTGAAAACAGGAACATTTTCCCAAATATGTGCACAAAATTTAAGAAATTCATACATTTATCTAATGTCTGAACCCTTGTTCAAAAAGAAAAATAAACTTCAATAAGAAAAAGAACAGAAAATAATAAAGAAAGAAATAAGAAACAAAAGAAGGAAAACAACAAAGAAAAACGAAAAAGAAACGGAAAATGAAAAAATAAACCGGTTCAGGAACCTGCTGGAAGGTTCCTAAAATCAAAACGAATCAGGTGGAACGTCCTAGAAGTTTCCTAAAACCGGCAATACTGAAAACACTTAACGGGCCGGCCCACCCGAAATGACCGCTCGATCCCCTGTGCGTTCCCCCGACATTTTGCCGCAAGGAGCGGCAAATAGGGTTTTCCCGGAAGGCCGCCAGCTTATAAGGGAGATGGATGGCCTAGGCCCAGGTCCAAGCCCACAGATGAAAAGGCCGCCTACGTGTCACAGTAATCCGTGAATTTTGTTCAAGGATCAGATTGGTTGTTCACTCACTGTGAAGTTTGCCTCAAAAAAGAACTCACTGTCAAGTGTTCAGTTACTTAAACTACTACTAGACCCCCAAACAAAGTTAAACTACTACTGATCTAAAAAAAAGAGTTTGGCTCCTCAGTCCTAACTTTTGCTTACCGAAATTTCAAGCGGTTAAATATACTCACTGAGCCACTGTCAAGCACCCAAACAGACTTACTCCAAAGTAGCGGAGTATAATGCTAAATACTTCCTCCGTTTCTAAATATTTGTCTTTTTAAAGATTTTAACTAGTGACTACATACGAAACAAAATGAGTGAATCTATACTCTAAAATATGTCTATATACATCCGTATTTGATAGTCCATTTGAAACTCTAAAAAGACAAATATTTAGGAACGGAGGGAGTAGCTGGCGGTGAGTCCAGATGTAAGCATGCCGCGCCTAAGCTCTTCACGGGAAAAAATTTATGCATGCAAATAGTGCACTTGCGACTTCAAATAATGGGCGGATCTTGAGCCTTCATATACAATGGAACCTTATTCCTCCAACAAAATGTCCTCAATATAACTGGGCTACCAGTTCCTCCGCAAAATGGGGAGCGTCACGTCAAAAAAGATCTAACAATTATACACTGACGGTCAGGGTACACACAAGGAACACACACGGTGTGGGAAGAATTTCCTATAGCTATGTGCACTGCAAAGAGAGGAGTAAACTATCAACAAGCAGGGGCAAAACTTTACGCGTTGAACAGCTTACGGAACGGCCCGTCCTTCCGGTCTTTGGCCGCCTCTGTCAATGCTAGGAACCTCTTGAACCCCGTCGTGGCGGCGCCGCGCCCGAGCGCTGCGGCACGGGCGAGCACGTCCTCCCGGTTGGCCAGAGCGCCCGTCAAGGCGGTGGACATGCTCGGTGACGCTGCGACGGCTTGGGTTGGGAGCGGGACTGGTGCCATCGGGACTGATGCTGTGGCTGTGGCAACTGGTGGCGCGGCTGTGGGGGTAATGGTAGGGTGTTTGATGCTGGGGCTGTGCTTGTTGAAGTCTTCCAGTATAGCTTGTTGGTCTGCTTTTTTCAAGCCCTGTGGCAACGCGCAAAGAGCAATAGAAACAATGAACTTGTGTTAGGGCAACCATACTGATGGAAAGCTGCACCTGCCGTATAAAGGGGTTCAGGTTTTTTAAGCAAGAACCTTGAGCTCAAGTATCCGCTGAAACTCAAGAGGAGTGCCTTCTGGAAGGAGCGCACGGTAGGTACTAGCAACAGAATCAACTGGTGACAAAATAACCTGCGTTGGGTAAGGTTATTAGCCAATCTGGGTGTAATGCAAAGTGCCTTTCCGTAGTACTCATGTACATCATCAAAAACCTAAATTCATTTTCCCAATTTACCTTGAGGAGTGCTTCAGCTTTGCTCATTTCCCGGGTTACAAACTTTGAGTAGCTAGCCGCAACTGTAGTCTGTTACATGCAATACAAAGAAACCAAATGTGAGTTACGAAAAGTAACGCAAAAAAAATGTATTTTTGCAACCAAGTGACGATAGTCGGACGGGGGTAAATAGGAAGTTAGAGTTATGGAGACAAACCTTGGAATCGAAAGGGTTTAGGCTTAGTAGAACTAAAACCGAGTACATGATGTGCGGTTTCAGTACTACTAGCTGTGAGGAGGAGGAGGTTAGCCTTGATGGCCAGGTGGTACCTCGGAAGGACACCTTTCGGTATTTGGGGTCAATGTTGCAGGAGGATGGGGGTATTGATGAAGATGTGAACCATCGAATCAAAGCCGGATGGATGAAGTGGCGCCAAGCTTCTGGCATTCTCTCTGACAAGAGAGTGCCACAAAAGCTAAAAGGCAAGTTCTACAGGACGGCGGTTCGACCCGCAATGTTGTATGGCGCGGAGTGTTGGCCGACTAAAAGGCGACATGTTCAACAGTTAGGTGTGGCGGAGATGCGTATGTTGAGATGGATGTGTGGCCACACGAGGAAGGATCGAGTCCGGAATGATGATATACGAGATAGAGTTGGGGTAGCACCAATTGAGGAGAAGCTTGTCCAACATCGTTTGAGATGGTTTGGGCATATTCAGCGCAGGCCTCCAGAAGCTCCAGTGCATAGCGGACGGCTAAAGCGTGCGGAGAATGTCAAGAGAGGGCGGGGTCGACCGATTTTGACATGGGAGGAGTCCGTTAAGAGAGACCTGAAGGATTGGAGTATCGACAAAGAGCTAGCTATGGACAGGGGTGCGTGGAAGCTTGCTATCATTGTGCCAGAGCCATGAGTTGGTTGCGAGATCTTATGGGTTTCACCTCTAGCCTACCCCAACTTGTTTGGGACTAAAGGCTTTGTTGTTGTTGTTGTTGTAAGTATAAAGTGCAAATATGCTGCCTTATGAAGCCAACAAAGCAAATTTATTGCATTCATTGGCTGCCAACCTTCTTTGAGTAACATTTTGAGTTTGAACAATTCTATACATATTTAACTATTTACATGGCCAAATTTCTTTCAAAGATTCAATGAAGACTTGGTACAAAATAATTACTACTACACCTGGCTGGTTTCCTGAACCAGTCACTGTTAACTGAAAACACGTAGGCTATGCAGTATGGCGTGATCATTATGTTCTGACAAGACAAGGTTACCTGTTTCCCAAGAGCTGGGATGTCCAATAGAACAGTCTTAACCGCTTGAGTGTCCAAAAGCATCTGAAGAAACAATGCAAAGTGATGAAATCTGTGCTAAATAGTAGTACTAAATAGCTTTGTTAAATTCATACGCACCTGCTGTGCACCAGTTTCCGATATGTGCTTGCACTTGTATATATTGAGATAAAACCGAGGACCAAGCGAGGCAGCCAGCTGCAGCACAACAATGAAAAAAGTATAATAAACAACGCTGATAGAAACAAATGATAAGGACCTACAAGGTTTTATCTATAATAAAGAAAATGCTGAACTTACTTTGTCGAGGAAATACTGGAAGTAAGTAGGTGAAAGCAGGCTACCCAGCACAGGAACGGTACTGGACAAAATAGAGCTGATACCATTCACGTACCTGGAATGGAACAGTGTAAAACTTAGCTTCAAATAGAGTAGTGGAAAACTCAGTGAAACCACTTAGCAGTTATTTATAAAGTTGAATAAACTGAAGAATACAGTGTTCCAAACTTTCAATGAAGTGATTTTTATGGCAATAAATATGTAGTGCAAACATATTTGTGCTCGAGTGTGCTAGTTTTAGCATGAGCCATTGGTTGGACTATTTAGAAAAACCCGATGGGGTGATAACTTCGAATTTTAGGGGATTGCATGCAAATTCTGCATCCATGCTTCTGCCATGAGAGTTGGTGTATATGCATCTCTTTACAAGTAACGGCATGCCACTTCCCATAATACAGACCCCAATTGGCAGTTCATAAGTTATCAAATATCCTCTTCTTTTCAGTCAGAGAAAACTAACTACATCAGCTATGAGATATGTGACATCATTGCAATTTTATGGAACAGATACACTTTTCGCAGCCCATGAAATATAGGCCATGGGGCAGTGAGTGGCTTAGCATAACTTCATATTACTTTCAAATATTAGTGGGGTGTGTACTATAAAGGGGATTTGGCAAAATCCTACTCGGATTGATCGCCGACACTTTCAAGAGTCGACCATGGAACGCGAGTCATTGCAACCATTTCAGCGTCAAATTTGGTTTCTACGCCATGCACAAGTGTCATCAATGCTTTTGTGATCACAGCTGAGAATTCATCCTGCAAGCATTGAAGTATTAAGGTATTTCCTATAAATCTAATAGTGATATTAGAATCAGGTAGAAAGAAGAATAAAACAGAAAGATAAGTCACCTGAACGTCAGACATGTCCACCTTGTCAGAAAACTGAGAACTAATTATCTTAGCAACATTCTCAGCTAGCTCACCAGACTGCCAAATTTACAGAGAAAGTTAATTCGCATGAGCATACAGAGGCATCACACACATGCAAGCGCAGACATAAGGAAAGATTAGGTACATGCTGCTCCGTACTAGGCTTCCCTCTCCTCCCACCAACTTTGCACTGAGACTGACAACAGGCCAGCTATGCTGACAAACCAGCATATACGATGCCGTTTTTTGCTCAATTGCAATCAGAATAGTATACCATCTTTTTTTAATCAAGAAACGTAAAGCTATTGAAGGGACTTTCACCCAGGAAGCACTGTGCGGCCCATCTCTGGTGCCACCCACTTCCAATGCCAGCTTTCCGATGTGAAATGCATGGTGGCTGGGTCTTATGACGAGGGACTGGAAAAGTGCCAGGTGTTATGCTATGGGCATCACAACATGGTACGCTTGGAGAACTGTGGAGAAGGGCTAGGTAACTGAAAATATGTAGGGGTCCGCTTCCAAAAGCAACCAATGGCAGCATGTGTTACACACTTGTTTGCGGTGGCTTTTTTTTTAAGTGCGGTAATAATTTATGACACATAGCTAACTTTCCCCAGAAGGGGAAGAAACGTTTTGGTGAACAGCAGAGCTGTAAATATTTACTGGAGAATAGAACGCTACTACTTGAATGCATAAACCTAGAATTTATTTAGTCCGAACATGTTGTTTCTGTCTCTCCAAGCAAGTTCCATAATTCTTGTCGTGGGCAGTAATTTCTTTCTGTTTTCTTCTACACCTACCAGTTATGGCTTAATAGAAAGAAAACTTACCGTTTGGTGACAATATTCTGCGGTATTTACAATGTAACATATCATTTTCTCGTCCCTGTCAGAAGTCTGCAGTGCCCACAGAACATAAAATGCTGTTACCAGATGAGAACAACAAGTGATCGAAAAGCAACCGGTGTAATGATGATTGTCATACCCTGATCTGCCCGTCGGTACCAGTAGCAGCTGCAACAATGCCAGTACCACCTTTTGGCAACCTGGCATATAATTTTGCTGCATAGGCCTTAAGTATTCTTTGAAATACCTAAAAACAAATGTATTTCATCAGCAATGAATCTGTTTAAATTTATCAGATGTGATAACTTATAAAATCGGCAGACAGAACCATAGTCGCTGAACTAATAAACATGTGTTCAGTTGAACCATATGGTTGGTTCTTCAAGGTTATTTCATGGCGCATTCTTGTTCTGTAGGATGATACCTGTCCTATACTCTTTTTAACAATTGAACGATGGATAAGAATCAATATTAGACATTGCAAGCAAACATATATGGTTCTCCATCGCATGCAGCAATTTTCGGTGATGGAAATGCCAAATCACCTAATGTTGAGTCCATATTAAATTTTAGCACACCTGGATCAAGCATCATTATACATAGCAAAACAAAATGCTAAATAATCACATATGGAGAAAGTCGATGAAATTGGAAAATAAAGAAAATCTGAGAGGTGCGCAAACAGTATGCATGAAGGCATAACATTTGGAAAGAACATGGAATTATCGATATAAAAGGAAAACTGTTAACAAAATCTGGAAACATTGTATACCTGAAACAAGTTGAATAATGTTTGGTTCTTTGTCAATGCACTGCACCTCTTTAAGCTTCTTCTAATTACCAAGAACACCTGCATAAGGGAAATTGCAAAGCAGATTAACATAATGTTTTGAAATATGTTGTTGACCATCAAATGCAGATTTGCACATGAGATCTGCTACACACGGCTTCAGGAAAACCTAGCATCGTTATAGCATACTGGCAAAGTTTTGACCAATACTGAATTGCTATTTGCTATCAGTCACGTGTAGTAAATTTGCCAGAAACAAGATTTCGAACTAGCAAGAATTATTTCCCATACCTGCATGCTGCTTGATAGAATGTTTGTTTGACTCCCTTCCTCGATTTCCCATTTTTCTTCCTGCCAGCATAGAAGGGCGAAATCAAGCTAAGCAGGCTCAAACACCAAGAGTTCAAACTTTAAGTATGTCTATACTTGTCTAGCGTACCTGGATAAGTTTATCTAATTGTTCGACCAGAGATTTCTCCTCTAGTTCTATGTACACAGCCATGTATGGCTCAAAACAAGATGATATAATCCCATGAAAGTTGAACTGCCAGAGTACAGAGCAAAATATGATATATATGAGTATACGACACATAGCTCGTAATTCAAAGAAGTAATAAATATGCACTGGCCCATAGTTGATAAACTACTAACCCCAGCACCAGGAACTGACAAATCTTTCTGCTTCTCTTTGTCCTGCCAGTAAAGAATTGCAGAAGAGTTGGAAAGAAAAGATCAACAGAGGAAGAAAAAAGTTGAGACTAAGCAAGTAAGCAGCAAATACTTGTTCAGCTTCATCATTGGGCACTCCCAGTTTCTTCTCGTATTTCTTCCGTATATCTGAAACAATTTTATTGTGTTCCGTACCCTCATTTTCATCATCACTTTCCAGCTCTTTATTCCGAGCAGTCGTGGTTCCTCCACTGAATTTCTCAGCCAGTTCTTCCTCAAATTCAAGGGTTCTTTGCAACGCCTGCATTGCAAGAATCTCAGAGTGTTTGGCGCAGAAGTTCCATATCGTAAATGAATGATTGCACACTCAGTTAAAACATTCAACATATGTAGTATGACACAGCTCATAATCCAAGATATAAGCTGCTACAGCATTAATGCATTATGTTGTACATAATTCCGTTACTTCATTGATATTTTGTCGCATTAAAACCAACAGAAATCTAACAGTATACCAGAAGCAAGATGAAATCAATAGAAAAATCATCCAAAAGATAAAATGATTTGATATGATATAGGTATCAGTCGTCTGCACAAAATGGTAAGACAAAGGGCACATAGTAATTCCCATCTGTCACCCATACTTCCAAGAAATAACAAGCAACTTACCAATAACAAAGTTGCAACATCTGGCTTTTCTTTGAGATTATTCAGGATATCGACAAGCTGGGTCCTGGAAAAGAAGCAATTTGTTACCAGTAAATTAATTCGTCCAGCAGAAGATAATAATTGATCTGACATCTGAGTGGTCAAATATAATTAGCGACATAATGCATAAAAGAGGATGTAAACTAAGTAAGTGATGGTTGCTTTAGTTCTATGTAAAACCCCGTGCTTGGCGAAGAAAAGTAGGAAGTTCATAAAATGCAAAAGTGGAGAAGCAAAATCAAACCTTGTAATCTTGCAGAACTGGATACACAACAGATAATCAACATGCCAGGAAGGTGGAAATATTTTCCAGGTATCTTCATTTGACCGCAATCGGCGCTTAATCCATGCATATCTCCTTTCAGTCTTGTCTAACTTGGCCAATTCTGTTCCCCCCAAAGAAGCATCAGAATAATAATGGAGCAACATGTACACACATTTGTAATAAAGTGAAATAGACAACTGATGTATGTAACATATACAGGTTTTGACCTGCTCCGTCAAAGATCTGCTTATACGAGATAAGCTCCTTGCTGCAAAAATTCTTTACTAGTTCTTCCCTCACGGACGGTTCCAGAGCATCAACCACCAAACAAGCATCAGATAGCTGCTGCAATAGATCCTCATCTTCTGTTTCCTTCCCAGTCCCTAAGCTGCAAAGTTATACTAATTTGTGGATCTTTTTCATAGTTTGAATTATATAGCAAACAAAACAGTTGGTTAATAAATACTCCCTCCGTCTAAAAATAAGTGTCTTTGATTTAGTACAACTTTGTACTAAAGTTGTACTAAATCGAAGACACTTATTTTGAGATAGAGGGAGTACAACTTTGCAGTGCTTCAATGTGTTCCCATTTCTCAGGCATGAAATAGTCAGGATTCCCAAACTGTCTGTCCAGCAGGGAAAGTATTTGATAAAGTAGCCTATTTAGGGAATATAATTTTTTATGGCTTTTTCAATCAAGTTATTTGCTATTCACTGGATTCGAACTATATCCGCTGATAAAACCTCACTTATTGAGTGATAATAATTGAAAAATGACGAGGAAATGAAAAGATGCCACTTCCCAAGTTTGGCCACCTGTTTCTAGCTAACTCAGGGATTAACTGTCAATTGCATTCATCTTACTTGCAGTACCTGACTGGTTTACTACTCCAGATAGTGTTGCTACCAAGGACAAAATAAAGTTCATTTGTTGTGTACCTTGTAAAATCTGAATATACATGTGATTTGAGGATTTTCTTGATGTTCTTGAGTTTCTCTCTGAGCTCTGATATTTTTGGCACATCCCGATAGGCTTCAAAATGACTGCACAACTGGTTCACTGCCTGAAGGAAAAAAAGGGTAATGAACTTTCCTGAATAACATATGCACACAGATAAAAGCACCAGCATGCCAATTCAAAATGGTTACAGTAAGAGGTAGCATGGACATCAACGCTAGAAAGTTTGCAGATGTACCGCCGATTAATGTGTCTTACACGCTTACCTCGAGTTGTGCAGCTGCTTCTTTGTACTGACGCTTTGAGGCCATGACCTGAAGTTGCTCGACAGCAGAAACTGGACATGACGTATGCACATTACGAATTAGCTTGGGTGGATGTATTTTTGCTACTGAACGTTTATTTCTAAGCACAATAGCACATACCCCAAATAAAGTGAAGTAAAGAAACTAACCAAGCATAGTAAGGCGGTGAAGAGCCGTTATTGTAGTTGTTATATGCCTCTTGGCGCAATCCAACTTTTTAATGTCTCGGCAGATTTCTTGAACCATTGTTTCACTTTGCTCAGCCTTCGTTTTTATTTCACGTATCTTATACATTAGTTCCTGTTAGTACACAGCAAAGTTAAACTCCAATCATTTCATTAAAAGTGCACTCCAGTACCTGATTAACATCCTACCCTTTTCCCCCCAAATAAGCATCCTACCGTTTCCAGAGCTAATCCAACTATAGTTTAGTAAGGCTTGCCGCTCAATCAATTATGCAGTAAGTTCATTGTGATTAATACGCAAATCACAAGGAAAAGGGAAAATATGACCTGAACAGCATTTGTGGCAGCAGCAAGTTCTTCCTTGGCCTTGGTTCCCGAGTTACTCTGCGGAGTAGCAATATCTTTCCGTTATCAGATATAGTATAGCAATAAGCAATAATAAGCACATACCAAGCAATTCTGGGGCTTCCAGCCACACATTCTCATTGAGTGCATATTCAAAGTAAATTCACTGCAATTGCGTCATCGCAATACCACACTCCCTACTTACACCAAAGTGCGTAACCCATCAGCTTGGGCACATTAACCAGCTCTGATGCAAAGAGTGAAGGTATTGCAAATCACACCACTGCGCAAATGGAACACGGGATCACGAGTCCGAACCTGCTGCCGGACGGCGGCGAGGATGCTGGCGTCCACCCGGCGAATCTCGCTCTGAATCTTCTGCATCAGCGGCTCGACCCCCGACAGCGACGCCTCTGCCAAGCCGCAGAGAAACAAACGCGAGCTGTAAACACTATAATCCTCGAGCAACCAATGCTAAATCCCGGGACAGCGAAGCTCGAAACGAGCGCATTGCCGCCGCCGCAGCAGCAGCAGCATCGCGGGCGAGCAGCCTAGCCGAGGAACGGGAATCAAATTCGAGCGGCGAGCGTACCGGTGGGGAACATCTGGTTGATGTACTCGAGGGCGCTGGACTTGTCCATGTCGGGCAGAGATCTCGCTGCCCCGAGCGCCGGCTCGCCGAGGATCTGGAGGGTTCTAGAAGGATCTGGGAGCAGGGGAGCGGGACTAGAAGGGGGCCGATCCGATGGGACCCGGGCGGTTGGGGAGCCGGGCTCCCTCTCGCGTGCGCGGGGGAGGAAATGGAAGGCGGGGACTCGTCGGCGGGGTCGTCCGCGTCGGCGTCGGCGTCGCCCGCTCGACCGATTTGTGCTCGGCGGCGGTGGGCGCCGAGTCGTGACGAGTCGGTTGCTGGCAGGTGGAGCCCCGGTATACCCGCTTTCCTGCTCTGAACCCGAACTTCACTTGGTAGTTAGCCTATTTTTTAAAAAACTTGTTGGTCGAGCAAAATGAAATGCACATAGTGACTTTCTTGCTAGGGAGGGGGGTCATGCAGAATTAGTGAGCTAATGATAGCACGAATATTCAAATACACATAAGCTTCTAAAACTTATGCTTAAAGTTCAAATTTCAAGGTTGGCGAGTTCCAACGAGGTTAGGGTTTGGTGGAGGAAGAGCCGAACACGTAGCTTCGGACGCACCAGCAAAGTAAAGGGGAAAGCCAATTACCACAACATCATCAAGCCCTCGCATGAATGCGTTGTTGGTCAATACTACCGCAACTAGGATCATATAGATGGTAACAAATCTGCTCATTGCGCTCGTCGCTTCCCCACACAATAGTGACTAGGACCTAACAGTGACTTGGTCTAATTTTTTGAACTTTGCATGACCTACAATGCGGGTATTTGGTGGACTTGGCTTTGCTCATGTAATTGTTGTATGGTCATCCAAATCTCGATGGTATAGTCGATACAAGTTTGTGCTGCTGTTGATTGTGCAGTTCATTTGGTTTTGTTGATTGCTCTTGTTCATTTGTACACTCATATAATTGCTTTCTTGTTGATGTGTGTAGCTGATGCAGAGGAGAAATTGTTTACTGTGTAGTCGACGATAAAGATACCTGATGGTGGAATGATGATGTCCAGAAGGCGATTAAAGAGAAGAAAGGTTGCATTCAGACGCATATACCTGGATAGGAGTGCAGACAACATAGAGAAATACAAGATGGCGAAGAAGCCCTCAAAGCGAGCTATCAGTGAAGCAAGGGGTCGGGCTTATGAGGACCTCTACCAACGGTTAGGCACGAAGGAAGACAAAAGGAATATCTATAAGATGGCCAAGATCCGAGAGAGGAAGACGAGGGATATTGGCCAAGTCAAATGCATCAAGGACGGAGCAAACGAAGGACGATGAGATTAAGCATAGATGGCGGGAGTACTTCGACAAGCTGTTCAATGGGAGAATGAGAGTTCTACCATTAAACTAGACGACTCCTTTAATGAGACCAACATGCGTTTTGTGCGGCGAATCCAGGAGTAGAGGTCAAGGAGTCTTTAAAAAGGATGAAAGGAGGCAAGGCGATGGGCCCTGATTGTATCCCCATTGAGGTGTGGAAAGGCCTCGAGGACATAGAGATAATATGGCTAACCAAGCTTTTCAGCCTCATTTTTCGGACAAACAAGATGCCAAAAGAATGAAGACGGAGTATATTAGTACCAATCTTCAAGAACAAAGGGGATATTCAGAGTTGTACTAATTACCGTGGAATTAAGCTGGTGAGCCATACAATGAAGCTATGGGAGAGAGTCATTGAGCATTGTTTAAGAAGAATGACAAGCGTGACCAAAAATCAGTTTGGTTTCATGTATGGGAGGTCGACCATGGAAGCCATTTTCTTGGTACGACAACTTATGGAGAGATACAAGGATCAAAAGAAGGACTTGCATATGGTGTTCATTGACTTGGAGAAGGCCTATGATAAGATACCGCGGAATGTCATGTGGTGGGCCTTGGAGAAACACAAAGTCCCAACAAAGTACATTACCCTCATCAAGGACATGTACGATAATGTTGTGACAAGTGTTCGAACAAGTGATGTCAACACTGATGGCTTCCCGATTAAGATAGGACTGCATTAGGGGCCAACTTTGAGCCCTTATCTTTTTGCCTTGGTGATGGATGATGTCACAAGGGATATACAAGGAGATATCCCATGGTGTATGCTCTTTGCGGATGATGTGGTTCTAGTTGACGATAGTCGGACGAGGGTAAATAGGAAGTTAGAATTATGGAGACAAACCTTGGAATCGAAAGGGTTTAGACTTAGTAGAACTAAAACCGAGTACATGATGTGCGGTTTCAGTACTACTAGGTGTGAGGAGAAGAGGTTAGCCTTGATGGGCAGGTGGTACCTCAGAAGGACACCTTTTGATATTGGGGTCAATGCTGCAGGATGATGGGGGTATTGTCGAAGATGTGAACCATCGAATCAAAGCCGAATGGATGAAGTGCGCCAAACTTCTGACATTCTTTGTGACAAGAGAGTGCCACAAAAGCTAAAAGGCAAGTTCTACAGGACGTTTGTTCGACCTGCAATGTTGTATGGCGCTGAGTGTTGGCCGACTAAAAGGCGACATGTTCAACAGTTAGGTGTGGTGAAGATGCGTATGTTGAGATGGATGTGTGGCCACACGAGGAAGGATAGAGTCTGGAATGATGATATACGAGATAGGGCTGGGGTAGCACCAATTGAAGAGAAGCTTGTCCAACATCGTCTGAGATGGTTCGGGCATATTCAGCGCAGGCCTCCAGAAGCTCTAGTGCATAGCAGACGGCTAAAGCGTGCGAAGTGTCAAGAAAGGTCGGGGTAGACCGAATTTGACATGGGAGGAGTCTGTTAAGAGAGACCTGAAGGATTGGGGCATCACAAAAGAACTAGCTATGAACAGGGGTGTGTGGAAGCTTGCTATCCATGTGCCAGAGCCATGAGTCGATCGCGAGATCTTATAGGTTTCAGCTCTAGCCTACCCCAACTTGTTTGGGACTAAAGGCTTTGTTGTTGTTGTTGTTGTTGTTGACTATTTCACTTTTTACTGTTGTGTAGTTCATGCAAGTCTTTTTGTGCCATTTTGTTGGAGTTTCACAGGTGGATCGATGTACAATCTGGTCGTAATTTAACTCATGGATCTATGATATGCCGTGGTTTTTGTGATATATGATGATCGCTGTGTATGCAGGCAAGTTGTAATGCCAGATTGGAACAAAGATTAACTAAAATAAAATCAGTGAAACAAGGCTAAAATAGTGTGAAGTCAACATTATCAGTTAAACAACATTTCAGTTCAGTATAAAACTCAGACGACAATAATCACAAAGGACTGGGAACTGGACTTGGTGTCAAATTAAAAAAGCAACAAAGATGTTTCTGGATATTTCAATAAGGACTACATACAGACTGAAATGAGTGAACACACACACTAAAACATGTCTATATACATCCTATTCAGAAAAAAAGTTAGAACATCTTATATTTGTGAACAAAGGAAATAGTGGGGACTCATACAAACTCTCAAGTGATACTACTGAATACTGATACTGGTGTTAACACAACTTCAAACTGGAGATGGTGTCGCACAAAAAAAAAGGGAGACGGCGTCGTGACAACTGATCTTACAGTGAAAGTGAGTTGTGTTTGTAGCTAAAACTTTGAGGTGTTATGTACAGGGTACTGGTACAGTCGTTCATGTTCATGTCGCATGCCTGTTACAAACTTACAGTCAAATTCTACTCCAGAATTTCTTCGACCGGCCACAGAAAACCTACCAGCACAGCAACTGCGGAGCCTGGGGGCTGATCCGCTGCACATGGATGGCAGCAGCCTTAGAGTCACCAAGCATAGCTTCTGAGTTGGCCCCTTGAAGTTGACATTCCAGATCCGAGGTTTGCACGGACAGGAACTTCCTGTTCGAAGCTCCAGCGCAATGTCTGAAAGGTCATCATCGTTCATCATCTCTTGCTCTATTGTTTCTTAGCCAACGCAAGGGCTTTTGCCAAGTTCGATTTGGCAGCATCAAGCAAGTCGTCAGACTTGACAGCCTTCTCAAAACAGCTTACAGCATCCTCCCAACGGCCCTCCGCGACAAACACAAGCCCCAGGTTGTTGTTGGCTGGTGCATACCCAGGACAAATTTCCAAAGACCTGGATAGCATCTTTCTTGCAAGTTCATACAACCTGTGCTGCCGATAAAGGATCCCAATGTTCGAGAGGATTGCGTACGACTGCTGGCTGGATGATAGCACTAGTGCCCGTTTATACACAGTTTCAGAGGACGGATCATTCGATAACTGCAACGCAATACCTGTGTAAACAGCCATCGGTGCATACATATTAGTCATGTAGTTAATGCAGAAATAATGTTCAGGGAATTACAGATAATGATTGGTGGTTCCGGTAAATCAACTATGGTGGTGAAGTTCCTTTGTCCAGGGGTATGACTTAGAGCATTGCTAGACTAATTAGATAACTTGATAAAATTTGAAGACTGATGGAACTTTAACCAAGTATACTAACAAGAAAATGTTAGACGATTTTTTTAAGCATATATGACATCATGACCTTGACAAACATAACGAATTAACATTCTACTGGCTTGCTTACTCAAGATATATACATGACTGAACTGAGCTTCAAACTTACCGAGATTAGACCAAGCATAGCAGCATTCTGGGGAACGAGCTATTGCAGCTTTGAGAAAATTTACAGATCGACTAAACTGAGTCGTGCACATATTGTATAAGCCAAGCTGATGCCATTGAACAGCATCATCTGGGTCCTCTTGGATTGCCTGCGAACAAGATGTCAATATAATATTATTATTTTGTTGCTGTTTTGCAGTGCCCATATTTTGCACTTGTCAGTTCAGGATGAAGTGAATGGCTTTGTGGTGGTGATAGTTTGCAAATGTCACCTGCTTTAATGTATAAAGAGCTCGCTCTTCTGCCTCATTTAGAATTGCCTGCTCACCATCATAAGCAGCTGCAATTTCATGTTGTGCCCTGTGAGCCATTGCCAACCCCGCCCAAGCAACCGGGAGATCAACTACTGAAGTGTCTCCTTCTTTTAGAACCGTTGCCATCTCATTTGCAGCCCAGATAAGCT
The DNA here is from genome assembly GCF_002162155.2 of Triticum dicoccoides. Classification (NCBI taxonomy): domain Eukaryota; kingdom Viridiplantae; phylum Streptophyta; class Magnoliopsida; order Poales; family Poaceae; genus Triticum; species Triticum dicoccoides. Next base: position 679,828,901 of record NC_041385.1, on the reverse strand, counting down.
GATCATCAGAACATTGCGACCTTACAGCATCTCTGATACGGTGAACTGCAATAGCATACCGAGCAGGCATATGATTGGGTTCAAATTTTGCTGCCTGCAAAGAATAAAAAACAAGAGAATGTGATATCTACTTTGCCCATTTACCAAACCATCAGCAACTTCGTCACAGTGGAATGTAACGCTGGGACTATCTAGTACCATAACAGAAAGTAAGTACTTCACGGTATTGTGTAGCTTCAGTGTTCGGCAATGGTGATGCTGGAGGGAGATTGACTGGTGGACAAGTATTTTTCAACTTGAATATTGCAAATTTCATTGAAGTTCATAGACCACAAACTCACAGTGGTAACACAGCCAGGATCCACTGTTTAAACCACATAAAACCAGTTGGAAGCTCTGTGACTCGCCCAGTTTGAGGTACTGGTAGGGCAAGCGCCAAGAACTAGCTAATAACTCCAATATAACTAGCTCAGGACCCTGCGCAAGCGGGAGCTACATGCACCAGGTTGCCCCTTAACTAGCTCAGGACATCATGTCACAGCACACGCGGTAACCAACTGGTAAACAGGCCACAGTTTATTTGGATGAGCCATAGTAGTGTTCTTAGCAGTGGACTTCATGCACCTCCCCTCCCCCCAACCCCAAAAAACGCGCACACAGAAATTCACACACGTAAAAGAGACAAGACACATCAAAGAATGAATCATCATTAAAAATTTACTAAAAGCCGGTACCAAGTGCTTATAGGATATATAGTATCAATGGTAAATAAGTGTATATGACAGTAATTTGAGCAGCACTAAATTCCCCAGAAATAATGTTAATAAAAGAAAAATAACAACACTCGTTACCTGCTCCAAACACCTCTTTGAATTTTTATGTTCACCAGCCATGTGATATGCATTTGCAAGATTGACCCATATCGATGCGGCTTTAGGATCAGACCTCACAGCTGCAAGTAAGCACTCTTTTGCAGCAACTAAGGCTTCTTTCTGATGCAGATAAAATCCTGCATCGACAGTACCACTCGCCCCTGCTATGTGACAATTGTATTAGGCAGCAACTAAAAGTAGTATCCACTCATCCAAATATCATGATACATATTAGCTTTAAGATAAGATATGAAAAGACTAAAGAAGGGAAGACTATGCCAAAGACATTGCTCGTGTACCTGCGGCCAAAGACCCATATTTACATAGAAGGAGAGCACCGTAGTTCACCAGAGCAGCTGGGTGACTTTGATCTTTCAGAACAAGCTCTTGAAAGCATTTTGTTGACAGTTCTAGATCCCCACTGAAAATTGATAAATATATTAACAGTGTGAAACAAAGGAAAATTGGAATGGTAATTTCACAGTTCACACCTTTGAATATATGCAACACCAAGATTGGCAAGCGAGTCCAGGTAATCTGGAGCAACAGTCGTGAGAGTAGAAAAAACTGAGATACCACTCTGGACAGGGTGAACAATCAGGTAGTATTCCAAGAAATTTCTTTTTAGGCACTGACATGTGACAAATGGAAAGAATCGCATCACAATCAGCATATTGGTACCTGCAGTTGACCACCCCGAAGAAGAACTAAACCGAGAATGTTCCAAACAGCGGCCTGCCTTGGGTCCAATTCAACTGAACTCTTCAGCTTAACAAGGATTTCACTCAATTCACTAGCATCAAGTTCTTCGTCAAAACTATCACCCATGCTTGCTTGCAAAATACACTGCATGAT
>NC_041385.1:679814505-679827045 GCF_002162155.2 Triticum dicoccoides | reverse complement strand
GGATACACAGCCAGAAGAAGAGTTGCAAGTTGGCTGATGAACCTGAGCATGGTGAATCCTCACTGATGAGAGTAAATCAGGCCTCCGCACTTCTTGTTCATCTTGTAGCAATATTTCAGACGACTTATCATATGCTATTATTGCCTGGCAGATTTCAGGAGTCAATTAAGCTCTATGCATATGTTACAGAGTTTAATTTTCCAAAGTGAAGGACCATTTACCTTCTGTGGCTGACCAAGCCTTTGGTACATCAAACCCAACATAAAATGGGCATGAGCATTCTTAGGCATCTTCCGGGCAACATTTACCAGAGCCTGCAAACAAACATTAAGCTCGTAACCATAATCATACCAAGAATTCCCCTTCAAATGACCAGCTTACACTCAAAGCAATGGGATGACAACCCCGTGTCGATACAATATTAAATGGTATCTAAATACAGTTTCACCTTTTTATATTAGAGATATAAAAAGGAACTACAAATGCTCATTCTCCGGTGGCATTAGGACTAATAACTCACAGCTTTCAAGTTGCTAACTTTCTCCTCGCGTGAAACGGAAGCCCCTGGACAATGTTGCTCGACATCTGTTCACAAAGAGTCATAAGTAATCAATTCACAACAGAAAACTTCCCTTATACTGCTTAGCATGCCCTCACCTTCGCATTCAACAGTATCAGGCTCCTTCGCCGTGGTCGTGCTTTTTGCCAAACTACCCTCATCGTTGCAACTCCTGCAAGTAAAATATATAAATTATCAATGCCTAAGGCCTAAGCACTCAATACAGAACCAGGAAATTACCAGGCAGGTGATATTAAAGGCCATCTAGTGCTGAAGAGATGTGTGCTAATTCTAAAAGACTGCCAAGCAAGCTTCGAACTTCGTTGGATGAGCATGTGCAGTAAATCTAGCAGTCCATGTAAAGGGATCGTGCTGAACTCAACACAATTCGCCAGAGAAGTTCAATGCTATGGCAGGATCACTCTCCCAGGCAAAAAAAGAAAGAGAGAGCACATCCTAGGGTTATGACCTACGAGTGACGACCGTGAGTGCGCGAGGAAGAACGCCCAATTCGAAACTATTTGCAGGGGGGGGTGAACCCACGAGTGGAAGCAGTCTAGCACAGTCAGATCGAATTAGAACTCTATGCTCGTACCTAGTGGAGGAGTCGACGGCGACCACCGGAGCAGCGGCGGCGGCTGCTACGGCGGCGGCGGCGATGGCGGGGTTGGGTTTGGGGGTTGGTGGGTGATCCTCGCCGTCGCTCTCCGGCGGGTCGACGTTGAGGTCGGCTAGCATCATCGCCCTCTGCGGCGGCGGAGGCTGGGCCTCCAGCATCGTCTCCGCCCGTGTCTCCGGCGAGGGGGCGAGCTCCGGCCCGCGGATGCGCTGCCGGGTACAGTAGCGACGAGATGTCCTCCTCTCGCCTGTGGGTCGATGGGAGTGAGGCCGGGTCTGCGGTGGTACGTCGCCGTGGACTGCGTACAGTGGGCCGAGTGAGACTGCTACGGCCTGTATCAGTGATGGGCCTCACTGAGGCAGGCCCAGCTACTCGTTGAGGCGCGGCATGGGCGAATGGATTTTATGCCAGCAACTACTGCCTTTTATTCCTCAAAAAAAAAGCAACTACTGCCTTTTTCATTTGTTGTTCACACATTTTCTAAAAAAAATTGTTGTTCACAAATGACATTTTGCTGTTTTCCAAAGCAACGCGGGCAGCAGAAAAAAAAAGTCTAAAAAAAAGCAATGCGGGCATAGCCAGAAGAAGTATATTTTTTTTGTTATTTTTATGCAAATGCTTCAGGTCAATGTATAAATCGAGGAAGGTCCTCTTCCATAGGAGTTGCTCTAACAACATCAATGAAGAGGTATACAAAATATATTCTATAAGTATACCAGATAAACAACTTAATGAGAAGTACCTTGGCATTCCGGCGGATATGTGCAATATGAAGGATGGGGTGTTTAAATATATCAAAGATAGGTTGTGGAGCAAAGGTCTTCGGTGCTATAGTGTGGGTGGAAAAAAACGATGTCTTTTGTTGGGAGATGTGTCTTGATTAATCTGTTGCACTTTCACTCGCATGAGGGAAAGTGTTATTGCATGCAACTTTCACTCGCCTGGTAGTTACTCAATCAGCTATTTGGTCGACAAGGCAAAAATTAATCCATGAACGAACCCATTAAAGAACTCTGTCTACCCATCTATTCATCTTTCGATACATTGTCGAGTTTGATCACATGAATCACTTCCAACGCCTCATGAGTAACCATTTATTAGGGATTACTGCTCAACTGAACAGGAGGTGGATTCCACCGCCGGTCTTGTTAAATTCAATGATGGTGCCAAAGTATCTAGAGCGAGTGAAAGGGGAACTATTGTTGTCATTTGCCGGGATGAGACAATAATGTATTTGGGTTCTTCTTTACACAACATATCAAATTCTTCAACTCTTGAGGCACTTGCTTGTCGGGAATCACTCTCACTAGTTGATGATCTTGGTGTTCATCATCTCTATATAGCGTCGGGTTGCTTGAGCATCATCAAGAACATTAAGGAAGGAGGGGTGGCTAGTATAGGGCGATCATTAAGGAAATCACAAGTCGGAAGGTTTCTTTTGCTGCATTTTTGTTCAAGAATCTAGGAGCTCAAACTATGGCGCTCACCATATTTTTAGGCATGTGTTTTCTCTAGATCAGAGTCGATATATTTGGCCAGGTCAAACATTATCCCTATAACCATTGGTATTGTCAATAAAGTATCACAAATTGTTCTAAAGAACTACTGCATGTTCCGGTTCTATTCGATTGAAGATGCTCCTAGTGAGCTTGTTCTCTTTTGTTGTATGATGTAACTATGATTACAAGTAAATAAAGACCATGTCTTAGTTATAAAAACATACTGACTCATCTTGATGTCCAACAGAAGTAACGACTCAACTCAATACGAAGCCGATCCAGGCACTCCTTAGGTTTGATATGAATCCACACTAACACATGTAGTGACCCACCCTAGAACTCATCAAGATCCTAATGCACAGACTTGCTTATTTATAACGTTCACCATGCACATGTCTCGGACCACCTCGTACAAGGCCTCGGGAGTGTGTTGCGGAGCTAACCAACAATCAAGGAGGGGTTTGAAAATAAAACAAACTTGGGGGGGTGAAAAAATACTTTATTTTTTTCTATTCCATTTCCTCTAAGGCTAGGGGACAATGCCCCCCCCCCCCCAAAAAAAGCAAAGTACACATAACTCTAGCGTTGTTGTGCCATCGGCAACCCGTTGGACGTAGACCCATTAGATGTGGTGAAAAGAAAACAACCCTTTTTGGCGTTGAGCTCCACACGTGGTATCATGATGTTACTCTTACCAGTGAGGTTGAAGCACGTGTCTCAGGTGCCGCTCGATGGCCCCGTTGAGTAATGCGTCATCCTGTCCTTGAAGATCGAGGAGAGCATCCTAGAGTCCAGCATCGACCCGATGGAGAAGCGAACGAGGTCCAACAATAGTTCGAACGGCGTGTCAGCCTGGATGTCACAGCGCACCGAGGAGGTGTCACTGTCGCTATGACGAGGAATGTCGAAGACCCAATCCCAATGGTCACCAAGTACTCCATCGAGCCTAGCGCAACTCCCAGGAGGGTCGGCACGCTCACATTGACTGGTGCAACCCGTCGGCAACCCATTGGATGTAGCCCTCTCAGACGATGTCAAGGCGCAGCCGCTCTGCCAAGCTTCACTCTTTAATGGATACATATGAATATGTGTTCAGTTTGCAAGCCGTTGGAATTTCACAGACTATCGTGTGAGTATTTCCTTGTAATTCTTAACCATGTTAAGATATTAGCATTCTTGGGCCATCTATGCGTGTGAACAAGCCTTAGTGTAGACTGTTTGTTTGCTCTAAGTCTATATAAGTGTGTTCTTCGCTATCTATCAAGGGTGTATAATTTGGTCTGTGTTTTTAATGTTGGAAATATGCCCTAGAGGCAATAATAAATGATTATTATTATATTTCTTTGTTCATGATAATTGTCTGTTATTCATGCTATAATTGTGTTATCCGGAAATCGTAATACATGTGTGAATACATAAACCACAACATGTCCCTAGTAAGCCTCTAGTTGACTAGCTCGTTGATCAATAGATAGTCATGGTTTCCTGACTATGGACATTGGATGTCATTGATAACGGGATCACATCATTAGGAGAATGATGTGATGGACAAGACCCAATCCTAAGCATGACACAAGATCGTGTAGTTCGTTTTGCTAAATCTTTTCCAATGTCAAGTATCATTTCCTTAGACCATGAGATCGTGTAACTCCCGGATACCGTAGGAGTGCTTTGGGTGTACCAAACGTCACAACGTAACCGAGTGACTATAAAGGTACACTACAGGTATCCCCGAAAGTGTCTGTTGGGTTGACACGGATCGAGACTAGGATTTGTCACTCCGTATGACGGAGAGGTATCTCTAGGCCCACTCGGTAATGCATCATCATAATGAGCTCAAAGTGACCAAGTGTTTGGTCACGGGATCATGCATTACGGTACGAGTAAAGTGACTTGCCGGTAACGAGATTGAACGAGGTATTGGGATACCAACGATCGAATCTCGGGCAAATAACGTACCGATTGACAAAGGGAATTGTATACAGGATTACTTGAATCCTCGACGTCGTGGTTCATTCGATGAGATCATCGTGGAGCATGTGGGAGCCAACATGGGTATCCAGATCCCGCTGTTGGTTATTGGCCGGAGAGCTGTCTCGGTCATGTCTGCGTGATTCGAACCCGTAGGGTCTACACACTTAAGGTTCGGTGACGCTAGGGTTGTAGAGATATTAGTATGCGGTAACCTGAAAGTTGTTCGGAGTCCAGGATGAGATCCCAGACGTCACGAGGAGCTCCGGAATGGTCCGGAGGTGAAGAATTGTATATAGGAAGTCCAGTTTCGGCCACCGGGAAAGTTTTGGGGTTCACCGGTATTGTACCGGGACCACCGGAAGGGTCCCGAGGGTCCATCGGGTGGGGACACCTATCCCGGAGGGCCACATGGGCTGAAGTGGGAGGGGAACCAGCCCCTGGTGGGCTGGTGCGCCCCCCTTGGGCCTCCCCTGCGCCTAGGATTGGAAACCCTAGGGGTGGGGGGGCGCCCCACTTGACTTGGGGGGGAAGTCCCCCCCTAGGACGCCGCCCCCTTGGAGATGGGATCTCTAGGGGCCAGCGCACCCCCTAGGCCCCCTATATAAAGAGGGGGGAGGGAGGGCAGCCGCACCCTAGTCCCTAGCACCTTCCTCTCCCCACGTACCACCTCTCCCTCTCGCTGAGCTTGGCGAAACCCTGCCGAGATCGCCGTTGCTTCCACCACCACGCCGTCGTGCTACTGGATCTCCATCAACCTCTCCTTCCCCCTTGTTGGATCAAGAAGGAGGAGACGTCTTCCCCAACTGTACGTGTGTTGAACGCGGAGGTGCTGTCCGTTCAGCACTAGGATCTTCGGTGATTTGGATCACGACGAGTACGACTCCCTCAACCCCGTTCTCTTGAACGCTTCCGCTCGCGATCTACAAGGGTATGTAGATGCACTCCTCTCTCGTTGCTAGATGACTCCATAGATTGATCTTGGTGAAGCGTAGAATTTTTTTATTTTCTGCAATGTTCCCCAACAGTGGCATCATGAGCTAGGTCTATGTGTAGTTTCTATGCACGAGTAGAACACAAATTTGTTGTGGGTGTAGATGTTATCAATTTTCTTGCCACTACTAGTCTTATCTTGTTTCGGCGGCATCGTGGGATGAAGCATCCCGGACCGATCTTACACGTACGCTTACGTGAGACAGGTTCCACCGACTGACATGCACTAGTTGCATAAGGTGGCTAGCGGATGTCTGTCTCTCCCACTTTAGTCGGATCGGATTCGATGAAAAGGGTCCTTATGAAGGGTAATAGAAATTGGCATATCACGTCGTGGCTTTTACGTAGGTAAGAAACGTTCTTGCTAGAACCCTATTGCAGCCACATAAAAACATGCAACAACTATTAGAGGACGGCTAACTTGTTTTTGCAGCTTATGCCTTGTGATGTGATATGGCCAAAAGGTTGTGATGAATGATATATATGTGATGTATGAGATCATGTTCTTGTAATAGGAATCACGACTTGCATGTAGATGAGTATGACAACCGACAGGAGCCATAGGAGTTGTCTTAATTATTGTATGACCTGCGTGTCAATGAATAAACGCCATGTAATTACTTTACTTTATTGCTAAACCGTTAGCCATAGTAGTAGAAGTAATAGTTGGCGAACAACTTCATGGAGATACGATGATGGAGATCATGGTGTCATGCCGGTGACGAAGATGATCATGGCGCCCCGAAGATGGAGATCAAAGGAGCAATATGATATTGGCCATATCATGTCACTATTTGATTGCATGTGATGTTTATCATGTTTTTGCATCTTATTTGCTTAGAACGACAGTAGTAAATAAGATGATCCCTCATAATAATTTCAAGAAAATGTTCCCCCTAACTGTGCACCGTTGCGAAAGTTCGTTGTTTCGAAGCACTGATGATCGGGTGTGATAGATTCCAACGTCCACATACAACGGGTGTAAGACAGATTTACACATGCAAAACACTTAGGTTAACTTGACGAGCCTAGCATGTACAGACATGGCCTCAGAACACAAGAGACCGAAAGGTCAAACATGAGTCGTATGGAAGATACAATCAACATGGAGATGTTCACCGATGATGACTAGTCCGTCTCACGTGATGATCGGACATGGCCTAGTTGACTCGGATCATGTATCACTTAGATGACTAGAGGGATGTCTAATCTGAGTGGGAGTTCATTAAATAATTTGATTAGATGAACTTAATTATCATGAACTTAGTCTAAAAAACCTTTGCAAAATGTCTTGTAGATCAAATGGCCAACGCTCATGTCAACCTCAACTTCAACGCATTCCTAGAGAAAACCAAGCTGAAAGATGATGGCAGCAACTATACGGACTGGGTGCGGAACCTGAGGATCATCCTCATAGCTGCCAAGAAAGCATATGTCCTAGAAGCACCGCTAGGTGAAGCACCCATCCTAGAGAACCAAGACGTTATGAACGCTTGGCAGTCATGTACTGATGATTACTCCCTCGTTCAGTGCGGCATGCTTTACAGCTTAGAACCGGGGCTCCAAAAGCGTTTTGAGCAACACGGGGCATATGAGATGTTTGAAGAGCTGAAAATGGTTTTCCAAGATCATGCCCGGGTCGAGAGATATGAAGTCTCTGACAAGTTCTATAGTTGTAAGATGGAGGAAAATAGTTCTGTCAGTGAGCACATACTCTAAATGTCTGGGTTGCACAACCGGTTGTCCCAGCTGGACATTAACCTCTCGGACGAGGCTGTCATTGACAGAATCCTTCAGTCGCTCCCACCTAGCTACAAGAGCTTTGTGATGAACTATAATATGCAGGGGATCGTGAAAACTATTCCTGAAGTATTTTCAATGCTGAAATCAGCGGAGGTGGAAATCAAAAAGGAACATCAAGTGTTGATGGTCAATAAAACCACTAGTTTCAAGAAAGGCAAGGGTAAGAAGAACTTCAACAAGGACGGCAAGGGAGTTGCCGCGCCCGGTAAGCCAGTTGCCGGGAAGAAGCCAAAGAATGGACCCAAGCCTGAGACTGAGTGCTTTTATTGCAAAGGGAAGGGTCACTGGAAGTGAAACTGCCCCAAATACTTAGCGGACAAGAAGGCCGGCAACGCCAAAGGTATATGTGATATACATGTTATTGATGTGTACCTTACCAGTACTCGTAGTAGCTCCTGGGTATTCGATACCGGTGCGGTTGCTCATATTTGTAACACGAAACAGGAGCTGCGGAATAAGCGGAGACTGGCGAAGGACGAGGTGACGATGCGCATTGGGAATGGTTCCAAGGTCGATGTGATCGCCGTCGGCACGCTACCTCTACATTTACCTACGGAAATTGTTTTGAACCTCAATAATTCTTATTTAGTGCCAGCTTTGAGCATGAACATTGTATTTGGATCTCATTTAATACGAGATGGCTACTCATTTAAATCCGAGAATAATGGTTGTTCTATTTATATGAGAGATATGTTTTATGGTCATGCCCCGCTGGTCAATGGTTTATTCTTAATGAATCTCGAACGTGATGTTACACATATTCATAGTGTGAATACCAAAAGATGTAAGATTGATAATGATAGTTCCACATATCTATGGCACTGCCGCCTTGGTCACATTGGTGTCAAACGCATGAAGAAGCTCCATACAGATGGACTTTTGGAGTCTCTTGATTTTGAATCATTTGACACGTGCGAACCATGCCTCATGGGTAAAATGACCAAGACTCCGCTCTCCGGAACAATGGAGCGAGCAACCAACTTATTGGAAATTATACATACTAATGTGTGCGGTCCAATGAGCGTTGAGGCTCGCGGTGGCTATCGTTATGTTCTCACTCTCACTGATGACTTAAGTAGATATGGGTATGTCTACTTGATGAAACACAAGTCTGAGACCTTTGAAAAGTTCAAGGAATTTCAGAATGAGGTAGAGAATCAACGTGACCGAAAAATAAAGTTCTTACGATCAGATCGTGGAGGAGAATATTTAAGTTACGAATTTGGTACGCACTTAAGGAAATGTGGAATTGTTTCACAACTCACGCCGCCTGGAACACCTCAAGCGTAATGGTGTGTCCGAACGTCGTAATCGCACTTTATTGGATATGGTGCGGTCTATGATGTCTCTTACCGATTTACCACTATCATTTTGGGGATACGCTTTAGAGACAACTACATTCACTTTAAATAGGGCACCGCCTAAATCCGTTGAGACGACACCGTATGAATTATGGTTTGGGAAGAAACCTAAGCTGTCGTTTCTAAAAGTTTGGGGATGCGATGCTTATGTCAAGAAACTTCAACCTGAAAAGCTCGAACCCAAGTCGGAAAAATGCGTCTTCATAGGATACCCTAAGGAAACATTGGGTATACCTTCTACCTTAGATTCGAAGGCAAGATCTTTGTTGCCAAGAACGGGTCCTTTCTGGAGAAAGAGTTTCTCTCGAAAGAAGTAAGTGGGAGGAAAGTGGAACTTGATGAAGTACTACCTCTTGAACCGGTAAGTAGCGCAGCTTAGGAAGATGTTCCTCTAGTGCCAGCACCGAATGGAGAGGAAGTTGATGATGATGATCAAGGTACTTCGGATCAAGTTGCTACTAAACTTCGTAGGTCCACAAGGACACGTTCCACACTAGAGTGGTATGGCAACCCTGTCCTGGAAATCATGTTGTTAGACAACGGTGGACCTTAGAACTATGAAGAAGCAATGGCGGTCCCAGATTCCAACAAATGGCTTGAAGCCATGCAATCCGAGATAGGATCCATGTATGAAAACAAAGTGTGGACTTTGATAGACTTGCCCGATGATCGGCGAGCGATAGAAAACAAATGGATCTTTAAGAAGAAGACGGACGCAGATGGTAATGTTACCATCTATAAAGCTCGACTTGTCGCTAAGGGTTATCGACAAGTTCAAGGGGTTGACTACAATGAGACTTTCTCTCCCATAGCGAAGCTGAAATCCGTCCGAATCATGTTAGCAATTGCCGCATACTATGATTATGAGATATGGCAAATGGACGTCAAAACGGCATTCCTTAACAGCTATCTTAAGGAAAAACTGTATATGATGCAGCCAGAAGGTTTTGTCGATCCTGAGAATGCTAACAAGGTATGCAAGCTCCAGCGATCCATTTATGGGCTGGTGCAAGCATCTCGGAGTTGGAACATTCGCTTTGATGATATGATCAAAGCGTTTGGGTTTATGCAGACTTATGGAGAAGCCTGCGTTTACAAGAAAGTGAGTGGGAGCTCTGTAGCATTTCTCATATTATATGTAGATGACATACTTTTGATGGGAAATGATATAGAACTTTTGGACAACATTAAGGCCTACTTGAATAAGTGTTTTTCAATGAAGGACCTTGGAGAAGCTGCTTACATATTAGGCATCAAGATCTATAGGGATAGATCGAGATGCCTCATAGGTCTTTCACAAAGCACATACCTTGATAAGATATTGGAGAAGTTCAATACGGATCAGTCCAAGAAGGGGTTCTTGCCTGTATTGCAAGGTGTGAAATTGAGCTCGGCTCAATGCCTGACCACGGCAGAAGATAGAGAAAAGATGAGTGTCATCCCCTATGCCTCGGCTATAGGGTCTATTATGTATGTCATGCTGTGTACCAAACATGATGTAAACCTTGCCGTAAGTTTGGTAGGAAGGTACCAAAGTAATCCTGGCATGGAACACTGGACAGCGGTCAAGAATATCCTGAAGTACCTGAAAAGGACTAAGGATATGTTTCTCGTTTATGGAGGTGACAAAGAGCTCGTCGTAAAGGGTTACGTCGACGCTAGCTTCGACACAGATCTGGATGACTCTAAGTCACAAACCGGATACGTGTATATTTTGAATGGTGGGGCAGTAAGCTGGTGCAGTTGCAAGCAGAGCGTCGTGGCGGGATCTACATGTGAAGCGGAGTACATGACAGCCTCGGAGGCAGCGCATGAATCAATATGGATGAAGGAGTTCATCACCGACCTAGGAGTCATACCCAATGCGTCGGGGCCGATCACTCTCTTCTGTGACAACACTGGAGCTATTGCCCTTGCCAAGGAGCCCAGGTTTCACAAGAAGACCAGGCACATCAAGCGTCGCTTCAACTCCATTCGTGAAAATGTTCAAGATGGAGACATAGATATTTGCAAAGTGCATACGAATCTGAATGTCGCAGATCCATTGACTAAACCTCTTCCGCAAGCAAAACATGATCAACACCAGAACTCTATGGGTGTTCGATTCATCACAATGTAACTAGATTATTGAATCTAGTGCAAGCGGGAGACTGTTGGAAATATGCCCTAGAGGCAATAATAAAATGATTATTATTATATTTCCTTGTTCATGATAATTGTCTATTATTCATGCTATAATTGTGTTATCCGGAAATCGTAATACATGTGTGAATACATACACCACAACATGTCCCTAGTAAGCCTCTAGTTGACTAGCTCGTTGATCAATAGATAGTCATGGTTTCCTGACTATGGACATTGGATGTCATTGATAACTAGATCAAATCATTAGGAGAATGATATGATGGACAAGACCCAATCCTAAGCATAGCACAAGATCGTGTAGTTCGTTTTGCTAAAGCTTTTCCAATGTCAAGTATCATTTCCTGAGACCATGAGATTGTGTAACTCCCGGATACCGTAGGAGTGCTTTGGGTGTACCAAACGTCACAATGTAACCGGGTGACTATAAAGGTACACTACAGGTATCCCCGAAAGTGTCTGTTGGGTTGACACGGATCGAGACTGGGATTTGTCACTCCGTATGACGGAGAGGTATCTCTGGGCCCACTCGGTAATGCATCATCATAATGAGCTCAAAGTGACCAAGTATTTGGTCACGGGATCATGCATTGCGGTACGAGTAAAGTGACTTGCCGATAACGAGATTGAACGAGGTACTGGGATACCGACGATCAAATCTCGGGCAAGTAACGTACCGATTGACAAAGGGAATTGTATACGGGATTACTTGAATCCTCGACCTCGTGGTTCATTCAATGAGATCATCGTGGAGCATGTGGGAGCCAACATGGGTATCCAGATCCCGCTGTTGGTTATTGGCCGGAGAGCTGTCTCGGTCATGTCTGCGTGATTACCGAACTCGTAGGGTCTACACACTTAAGGTTCGGTGACGCTAGGTGTAACGCCCCAGATCCGATGCGCCAGGTGTCTGCCAGTTATTCGTCGTTGTTACCATGTCATTTGCTTGCGTGTTGCATTTTATCATGTCATCATGTGCATTGCATTGCATACGTGTTCGTCTCATGCATCCGAGCATTTTCCCCGTTGTCCGTTTTGCAATCCGACGCTCCTATGCCCTCTGGCATTCCCCTTTTGCCTCTCATTGTGAGCGGGTGTTAAACTTTTTCGGAATGGACCGAGTCTTGCCAAGCGGCCTTGGTATACCACCGGTAGACCGCTTGTCAAGTTTCGTGCCATTTGGAGGTCGTTTGATACTCCAACGGTTAACCGGGTAACCGTAAAGCCCCTCTCTCTTTGCAGCCCAACACTCCTTCCAAAGTGGCCCAAAACCCATCTAACTCCCCTCCATGCTCTCGGTCGTTCGATCACGATCACGTGGCCGAAAACCACTCCTCATTTGGACTCTCCTAGCTCCCTCTACCTATAAAACTAGACCTCCCCCAAAATTCACGGATGATTCCTCCCGAAACCCTAGATTTTTCCCTCTCCGCTGCCGGACGCGTCCAGCCACAGCCGGACACGTCCGCCATCGCCCCGCAGCCAATCAGAGTCCGCCACGTGTCCCCGCCGCCGCCGTTCCCACCGCGTGCCGCCGCGGGCCCGCGAAGCCCGTCCGCGGCCCTCCCGGGCCCGAGGAGCCCGCCTCGCCCG
>NC_041385.1:679777338-679814205 GCF_002162155.2 Triticum dicoccoides | reverse complement strand
CGCCGGAGCGCCCGGTCCGGCCGCTCCTCCGCCGGATCCGGCCTCCCCGGCCCCGATCCGTGCCGCCCGCGTCCTCCGGCCGCCATCCCTATCGTCTCTGGCGTATCTCCGGCCAGATCCACCGCGCCTCGATTTCCGTGCATCCTCAGGTTGACCCCGAAAATTCGTCTGTCCCCGATTCTGCAATAATTTTCAAGCCATGTTTGACCTGTTGTATCTCTGCATCCGTAGCTCCGTTTCGTGCGTATAATATGTCAAATTGTTCGTCTCGACGAGTACATCATTTCATTCCATTGCATCATATTCATTTGAGGTCATCTTGATGCCCGAATCATCGTTGTAAGAGTGCTTCATAATGTTTTCTGCTGTCTGTTAACAGAACAAGCTCATTTGTCATTTTTGCCATGATTGATGTGTGCATCTTATGAGGTTGATGTCTACATGTGTTTTGATCTATGATATGTCTTCTTTACAGAGGTGCTTACCATGTATTTTTGTGATCAATGTGGTGACTAGCACAAGCATCCAAACTAGGCATCGTGATGTTGCTGATTTTAGTCCCTGTTCTGCTGTTATTTTGATGCCATGTGAACTTGATGCTACAGAGAGATCCATGCATATTTTGAGATACTTCAGTAAGGGTGTTTTGAACATATGATTGTTTTCTATCCATTAATGCCCTTGGTTACAATTATGGAGTAGTATAGCATGTCATTTTCGTGCTCTACTTTTGCTTCAAAATGTTTCCTAGCAGATTGTTTACATGTTATTCAATTTGGCCAAGCTTGCTATAGTTGATCCTTGCATGCTATGAACTTGTTCTTGCCTTGGTTGGTTACATAAACATGTCTTCTTGATTATGCTATGCTTATCTTGTCATGCAATGACTTGTGGTGAGTGAATCGAGCTTGTTAAGTAGTGTACTTGATGTTGCTGTTTTGCTAGGCTGAATCTGTTATTTCGCGATGCTATATAAACATGTTGCTACTAATCATTCTATGCATAATCTGGAGATGTCCGCTAAATATGTTTTGTTCTACATGTCATGCTATATCAATACGTGCCCCTGGTTGCATTTATAGCTTGTTGTAGCTTGTTCATATCTTGCTCCAAAGTTGCTTCATAATGTTGTTGTCAGCGTGTTAACATTAAGTTCAGTTGTTGCCATGTGTTTTCCTAGTGTTCCTTCCACCCTATGAACTTGCTATTGCCATGCTTAGCTTCACAAATATGTCTTCTTACTGTTGGTTACCTTGCCATGCCATGTATTTCTCTGTAGTGAGTTGCACAAGCTCGTCTAGCCTTCATAATTCTGTTTCTGCCATGTTTGAATCTGTAATATAATTTGCTATGTTTACGTGGGTGCCATCATATTTTCTGATCCCCTTTGGCCTATGGTCAGTAAGGGACTTTTGATCTATGCACTTAGTAGTATCATGCCATGCCTTTGTTTGCCATTATAAGTTCCTGTAACATGTTGTTTGATAGCTCTAAACATTGCATCGTGATGTTATTTTCTGCGAAGTCTGAAATTGTTATAACTTGCAATCTTACCATGTGTGTTTGAGCATGTTCTAGTGATTTATGGAGATAGCTCAGTGTTCATGTTTTGTTATGCTTTACATGTACTTCATGTCCATGTCTTTTGTTTTCATGTTGGGGTGCTGTAGCTTATTGTTTTGATGCTTGCAATATGCCTAGTTGCTGTTTTGGACAGCTTGTCCTTTAAACTTGTTTCATGTGTGTGTGTTGAACCGTTGCTCCGTTTTGAGTGTGCTCTATATGAAACTTGCTTAGAATTGCATGTAGTTTCATATTATCATGTTGCATCATTGTTTTGGTGTGTTTGCTTGATGTTTGTATGCATTTTGCATCAATGCCATGTTTAACTTGTTTTGCTCATATCTTCTAGGCCGTAGCTCCGAACTAAATGAACTTTATATGTAACTTGACTAGAATCTCATGTAGATCATCTTTGTGCATCTTAACTTGCTGTTTAACAACTTGAACATAAGGTTTATTCAGATCTGGACCAATTTCGAAATATGCATATGAGGACTTACCAGAATTATTATATGTTGTTCCCGGCCTCATTTAAACTTGCCTTGATGTGTTGCTCTTGTTTTACATCATCTCTTGCCATGAGTAGCTTCATGTAGCTTTGTCATGCATCATGCTTGTTGTGCATCATGCCTTGTTCATGTGTGGTGTATTTACCATGTTGTGTGCTTCTTTTCGATAGTTCCTGTTTCGTTGCGATCGTGAGGATTCGTTCGTCTACGCTCGGTTCGTCTTCGTGGCTTCATCTTCTTCATGGACTCGTTCTTCTTCCTTGCGGGATTTCAGGCAAGATGACCGCTACCCTGGATCTCACTACTATCATTGCTATGCTACTTGCTTGGTTCTATCGCTATGCTGCGCTACCTATTACTTGTTTATCAAGCTATCCCAAATTGCCATGAACCTCTAACCTTTGACACCTTTCCTATGCAAACCGTTGTTTGGCTATGTTACCGCTTTGCTCAGCCTCTCTTATAGCGTTGTTAGTTGCAGGTGAAGTTAAAGCTTTCTCCATGGTGGACAGGATTTTGGTTGGGATATCACAATATCTCTTATATTATTAATGCATCTATATACTTGGTAAAGGGTGGAAGACTCGGCCTTTTGCCTGGTGTTTTGTTCCACTCTTGCCGCCCTAGTTTCCGTCATACCGGTGTTATGTTCCCGGATTTTGCGTTCCTTACGCGGTCGGGTGATTTATGGGACCCCCTTGACAGTTCGCTTTGAATAAAACTCCTCCAGCAAGGCCCAACCTTGGTTTTACCATTTGCCTCACCACCACCTATCCCTTTCCCTTGGGTCGGCCAACCCGAGGGTCATCTTTATTTTAGCCCCCCGGGCCAGTGCTTGTCTAAGTGTTGGTCCGAACCGAGCGATGTCCGGCGCCCCGTGGGCAACCAGGGTCTATGCCAGCCCGACGTCTGGCTCATCCGGTGTGCCCTGAGAACGAGATATGTGCAGCTCCTATCAGGATTTGTCGGCACAACGGGAGGCTTTGCTGGTCTTGTTTTACCATTATCAAAATGTCTTGTAAACCGGGATTCCGAGTCTGATCGGGTCTTCCTGGGAGAAGGTCTATTCCTTCGTTGATCGCGAGAGCTTGTCATGGGCTAAGTTGGGACACCCCTGTAGGGTATAATCTTTCGAAAGCCGTGCCTGCGGTTATAGGCAGATGGGAATTTGTTAATGTCCGGTAGATAACTTGACACCAGATCTGAATTAAAACGCATCAACCGTGTGTGTAGCCGTGATGGTCTCTTTTCGGCGGAGTCCGGGAAGTGAACACGGTTTCTGGGTTATGTTTGACGTAAGTAGGAGTTCAGGATCACTTCTTGATCATTACTAGTTGACAACCGTTCCTTTTGCTCTCTTCTCGCTCTTGTTTGCGTATGTTAGCCACCATATATGCTTAGTCGCTGCTGCAGCCTCACCACTTGACCCTTCCTTTCCTATTAAGCTTTGCTAGTCTTGATACCCTTGGTAATGGGATTGCTGAGTCCTCGTGGCTCACAGATTACTACAACAACAGTTGCAGGTACAGGTTCTGCGATGAGCTTGACACGAGAGTGATGTTTGCTTGTCTTGGAGTTCTTCTTCTGCTTCTTCTTCGATCAGGGGATAGGTTCCAGGTCGGCAGCCTGGGCTAGCAGGGTGGATGTCGTTTGAGTTTATGTTTGTGTTTCATCTGTAGTCGGATGATGCTCTTATGTATTGTGATGTTGTATTCGTGTGGCATTGTATGCCTTATGTATGTATCCCCATCTATTATGTAATGTTGATGTAATGATATCCACCTTGCAAAAGTGTTTCAATATGCGGGTCTATCCTTGGTGGGACCTTTGAGTTCGTTTTGGATAGGGTCGCATATTGGGCGTGACACTAGGGTTGTAGAGATATTAGTATGCGGTAACCCGAAAGTTGTTCGGAGTCCCGGATGAGATCCCAGACGTCACGAGGAGTTCCGGAATGGTCCGGAGGTGAAGAATTGTATATAGGAAGTCCAGTTTCGGCCACCGGGAAAGTTTCGGGGTTCACCGGTATTGTACCGGGACCACCGGAAGGGTCCCGAGGGTCCACCGGGTGGGGCCACCTATCCTGAAGGGCCACATGGGCTGACGTGGGAGGGGAACCAGCCCCTGGTGGGCTGGTGCACCCCCCTTGGGCCTCCCTTGCGCCTAGGGTTGGAAACCCTAGGGGTGGGGGGCGCCCCACTTGACTTGAGGGGCAAGTCCCCCCCTAGGATGCCCCCCCTTGGAGATGGGATCTCTAGGGGCCGGCGCACCCCCTAGGCCCCCTATATAAAGAGGGGGGGAGGGAGGGCAGCCACACCCTAGTCCCTGGCGCCTCCCTATCCTCACGTACCACCTCCCCCTCTCGCTGAGCTTGGCGAAGCCCTGCTGTCGGTGTCAAAACCGGCGGATCTCGGTAGGGGGTCCCGAACTGTGCGTCTAGGCGGATGGTAACAGGAGACAAGGGACATGATGTTTTTACCCAGGTTCGGGCCCTCTCAGTGGAGGTAAAACCCTACTCCTGCTTGATTAATATTGATGATATGGGTAGTACAAGAGTTGATCTACCACGAGATCAGAGAGGCTAAACCCTAGAAGCTAGCCTATGGTATGATTGTTGTTTTTTCCTTCAGACTAAAACTCTTCGGTTTATATAGACACCGGAGAGGGCTAGGGTTACATAGAGTCGGTTACAATGGGAGGAGATCTTCATATCGTATCGCCAAGCTTGCCTTCCACGCCAAGGAAAGTCCCATCCGGACATGGGACGAAGTCTTCAATCTTGTATCTTCATAGTCCGGGAGTCCGACCAAAGGTTATAGTCCGGCCATCCGGACACCCCCTAATCCAGGACTCCCTCAGTAGCCCCCGAACCAGGCTTCAATGACGACGAGTCCAGCGCGCAAATTGTCTTCGGCATTGCAAGGCGGGTTCTTCTCCAAATTCTATGCACCTGTCGGATAGTGTCTGGCTTCTGGTGGTGTTGCTCTCCTCAGCTTCTGTGCCCCATAATGACCATCTTCCACGTGTCGAACGAATGCGAAAAGCCAGGGAGTTTTTCATTTATCCCCCTAGTCGTGTAAATGAACCGCCCATAAAAGAGACGGGGGTTTAGATCCAATTCACACCTCCCTCCCTCTGCGAGTATTCATCAGAGCGCTTTCGACTGAGATCCATTCCACCATGGCCGGTCGAAGCAGCTCCTCCTCTCGCCTCTCCAGCCCTCGGCCCAGAGATTGGGTGCGATGTTCTGTCCTGCATAGCAAGCTAGTAGTGCTTCAATCCAAGGGTCTCCTCCCACCAGCATATATGGTCCCAGTTCGAGCCGGGATCGCCACCTATGGCGGCGGAGAGCAGGCGGAGAGCGTCCCCAATCCCTCTCAAGGAGAGCGGGTGTGCCTAGTTCCTTATTTAATAAGAGGACTCGGATTTCCAATTCATCCATTTCTCCGAGGTCTACTGGAGTTTTATGGCCTCCAGCTACACAACCTCACGCCTGCCTCCATACTGCATGTTGCGGGCTTCGTGGCCCTCTGCGAGCTGTTCTTAGGCGTCGAGGCCCATTTTGCACTGTGGAAGAGGTTGTTCTGCCTTGTGCCCCGCTCTCAGGAGGGGTTAATTTATCAAGTGGGCGGAGCCGAACTATGGCGCATCGCCGGGACCGGATATCTATCCGGTACTCCAAAGAAGGTGTCTGAGGACTGGCCTTCGGAATGGTTTTATATGGATGACGTCCCCCTGCCGGACCCTGTACGGATCGGCCTCCCTGAGTTTAATAACGCCCCGTTAAAGAAACGCCTGAGCTGGCGCCCACGGAACCCTCAAAGGGAAACTGACAGGGACGTCCTTTACCTGATGAGCCGGATAAGATTGTTGGCTCATTCCGGATTGACCATGATCGAGGTCATGGCCACATGCATTACGCGGGGGGTGCAGCCGCTTCAGTACAGAGGCCACCCCATGTGGGATTTTAACGGGGAGGATGACGCCACCCGGTGCGGTCGCAAGGGGCCGGATTCGGCTGCCACTCTAGCGAATATCTTATCCGCTTTGTACAAGGGAGAAGAAGAGGAATTCTTCCGTGTCAACCCATGGGGCGGATTCTCTATGTATAGTCCTCCAAGCTGGGTGAGCGAATATTTTCACTTATCTACCCGCTTTCGAAATTCCCATAATTGAGTACTTAGTCTGGCGATGTTAACGTAGGAGCTGCGCCAGACTGTGAAGGAGATAAACAACCCTCCTCCGCAACCCGAGGACCCCGAACGGTCCCTCTATCCGGATTCCCAAGAGGACCCGGACTTATGTGTGGAGTTAATTGATGGGGTGTTTCATCAATTGAGTGAGGACAACACCTTAGTGGCCATTACGGCCGACTATCCCGGACTACTTCCAGCCTCAAAGGTAACCGAGACCGAAGTCCCAGTACTTTCAAGGAGATCCATCCATGCCTTATCTTGAATGCTGTAAACTAATAGTGTTTCGTTTCGCAGGGGAAATCCTCAAGACGGAAGGCCGAGCCCGCGGTGGGCAGCCAACAAGGGCCGCTGAAGCTAGGCGGGCCAAAAAGAAGTGCAGACCAGATCAAGATTCCGGCGCAACGGTACGGCGTGCGAATTTAACGCCTAGGGTTTATTCCCTCAAGTCATACTAACGCTCATGCTCTTCTTAGGAAGAAGAGAGCCCGCCGGACTATATCCACCGGCCAGGCTTCAAGGCCGGGTCCGAAAGCGGAGGCGGACACGGGGCGTGCCTCGGGCATTCCTCCGTTAGAGGACGCAGACGGGCTATCTGCCACCAATTCAGAGGTGGAGAGTGCCATGAACCACAGGCGTCGCCGGACTGTTCTTCGTGACGCATGTTTTTCCCCAGAGGCATTGGACGCCTTTAATACGGGAGATGCGTACCTCCGTGCCGCTCAAAATGGTCTAGCCAGAGCCACAGAGCAGTATGTAGAAGACATACGGGTGAGTAAAATTGAAGGTTATATATGTCAGTAGCCCCCGAGACTTGAAACAGTTAAGATAACTGTTTTAAGGATCATATGTTATGCAGGGTCTTACAAAGAAGAACACGCAACTGTCCCAGGAGCTGGAAGAGTGCAAGGCCCAACTCGAGGCCGCACTGGCCGCTTCAGATAATGCCAAGGGGACCCCCTCAGGTAATATATGCTTTGAAAGATAATTCCGTTGTGAAGTGCGGCATGTGTGCAACTCTGACGATAATAGTGCAGATGGGGCCGGAGTAAATCCGGACAAGCAACAACTCCTACGCCAACTAAAGGCTGGCGAGAGCGTGCTGACGAGGGTGAGGCAAGAGAAGAACAAACTTCAAGACGCCAATACCCGGCTGGGCGAGGAACTAAAGGATGTTCGTGTTTAGCTGTCTGCTTCCGTAAAGGAAAATCGGCGACTTCGACGCGGCATTTTTAGTAAGTGCTTGAACGAATCTTCGAAAAAGGAATTCGACGAGGAAGTCGTTTGACAGAGCTATGTTTGTAGGTATGCTGACAGGTCGTCCTGCAGAGGAGATGCCCGGTTCAATGGGGGACCTTATTCCCGAGCTGTTGCAACTGCACGAACGAGTTCGGCAGGTGATGCAAGGCGTCGTCCAGGCTATGTGGCCATCCCTCTCCATGCCTGAAGGCCTTGGGGAGCTTGCAAAGGAGCTGGAGGGAGTGTGGCAGCGCTTCTGGTTGTGGAAGATATTGGCCTGCCGTCAAGGTGCCAGGGAGGCCTGGGCCATGGTGAAGACTCGGTACACGAAGGCGGACCCGAACCATATGGCCGAGGTCGGCCCTATGGGGCCTGACGGAAAGGAGATCCCTGTCAGTTTAGTATATGGCCAGGTAGAGCTGGCTGCCAAGTATTCTCAACAGGACTGTAAATTAGACCGCATGTTGGATGGTATTGAAGAAGAATATACCGAGTCGAATTGACTCTGTAATTTAAAATGACATGAAAAAATTCCTTCTAGCAGGATTGTAGATCGTTTGTCATTGCGGACCTTTTCGCCTCGACCTCTGGACCCTATAGTCCGGAGTGTGTCCGAATACCCTCTCGGTTATGTAAGAACCGAGGCATGCATGGAGACAAGGCGTAGGGGTCATAATTGCTTTAGCAGACAAGTGCCCAACTAGTTATGTTATATTACATGGTTAGTAAGAAACATTTTCTAGGGAGAATAGTTCCGTTAGGGGTCCCTTTCCCTGGGAGGCATGCCCTAAAGTGCATGTCCAAACTGCGAGAAAGAGCAGAAAAGCATCTGGGGGCAGATAAATAAACAAGAAAAATCATCTTTTAGTTCACCGACCGAATATTCCCTTAAGAACGCTAGCTTTCGGCTTCACCCAGTCTGAGGTACACATCCGGCTGACCCGGCAGTAACAATTGCAGAGGTGCTCCCCTTTACCACCTAGCCGAACGAACATGAACGTAGGGGTAAGCACAGGAGCCAGGCAACCCAGCTTGGCCAAAACTTAAGTCATATCGATGCATATAATGGTGTATAAAAGGTTCATGCGGAAGTGTCACACATGTTTTGGGCATGAAGCCCGTTAATATAAACTTCTGATAAAGAAGCCCCCAGGTATGATGAGCGCGGGTGACGCGTCAAGTATGTGCGAACAATCGTGCAGGCAAGCCCCTAAGGGCTTGGGAGAGAAAAGGTAGGGAGAAGGAGAGAAATACTAGGCAGCAAATTTGAAAAAATAAAAAAAGGGACAGAGGAAGGAGACGAACACGGAGTCCGGCGCTAGGCATAGAATCTTCGTAGGCATGCTGCGTTCCATGGGTCCGGCTCGAGTCAGTTGTCCGATGCGTTTCGCAGACGGTACGCTCCATCAGTCAGTATTTGGTCGATTATGAAGGGACCCTCCCATTTGGGCTTTAGTTTGTCCTTTTTCTTGTCCGGCAGGCGTAGAACTAGTTCACCAATGTTATAAGTTTTGGCCCGTACTTCTCTGCTTTGATATCTTCGAGCCTGCTGTTGATAGAATGCAGAACGGGCTTTTGCCACGTCGCGCTCCTCCTCCAATGCGTCCAAGCTGTCCTGCCGATCGAGCTCGGCTTCTCTTTCTTCGTACATGCGCACGCGAGGTGAGTCATGAATTATGTCGCAGGGCAGGATTGCCTCTGCATTGTATACCATAAAAAATGGTGTGAATCCGGTAGTGCGATTCGGCGTGGTCCGCAGCCCCCACAGTACGGAGTCAAGCTCCTCTACCCAGTGCGTGTTAGATTCCTTGAGGGATCGCACTAGTCTGGGTTTGATGCCGCTCATGACGAGACCGTTTTCTCATTCGACTTGACCGTTAGTTTGTGGGTAATAGACTGAAGCGTAGTCGAGCTTGATGCCCATGTTTTTGCACCAGAGTTTAACTTCGTCGGCCGTAAAGTTTGTGCCGTTGTCAGTTATGATGGTGTGGGGGACGCCATAACGGTGTACAACCCCGGATATGAAGTCTATCACCGGTCCGGATTCGGCCGTCTTTACAGGCTTGGCCTCTATCCATTTGGTGAATTTTTCTACCATGACCAGTAGATATTTTTTCTTGTGGGTTCCTCCTTTAAGGGTTCCAACCATGTCGAGCCCCCAGACCGCAAAAGGCCAGGTAATGGGTATGGTTTGTAGGGCGGTAGGCGGCATGTGGCTTTGATTGGCGAATAATTGGCAACCGACGCATCGCTGCACTAAGTCTTGAGCATCTGCCCGGGCCGTCGGCCAATAAAATCCGGTACGGAAGGCCTTGCTTACGAGGGCCTGGGCTGCTGCGTGGTGCCCGCCGAGTCCGGTATGAATTTCAGCCAGAAGATTTCGCCCTTCTTCTTCGGAGATACACCTCTGAAGGACTCCGGTTGTGCTTTTCTTATAAAGCTCTCCCTCGTGGACCCTATAGGCTTTAGATTGCCGCACTATGCAGCGGGCCTCATTTTGGTCCTCGGGAAGTTCCTGCCTAGTTAGGTAGGCTAGGAATGGTTCCGTCCACGGGGCAATGACTGCCATTATTGTGTGGGCTGACGGTGTTGTTTCGTTGGCGGAGCCACCAAATGTGTCAGAATGCTCAGTGAGGGGTAGTGAGGTTGTGTCCGGGCTGTTGTTTCCGGACTCTCCCTCCCATGATACGGATGGCTTAAAAAGCCTCTCTAGGAAGATGTTGGGAGGGACAGCATCGCGCTTTGCGCTTATGCGTGCCAACACGTCCGCTGCCTGGTTGTTCTCCCGGGCTATATGGTGAAATTCGAGCCCCTCAAACCGAGCTGACATCTTTAAGATGGCGTTGCGATAGGCTGCCATTTTCGGATCCTTGGCATCAAATTCTCCATTTATTTGGGATATCGCAAGGTTTGAATCCCCGCGGACCTCTAGGCACTGGATGCCCATGGAGACTGCCATCCGGAGACCATGTAGAAGGGCCTCGTATTCGGCTGCGTTGTTGGAGTCCGTGTACATTATCTGAAGTACGTATTGGACTGTATCTCCGGTTGGGGACGTCAGAACGACGCCAGCCCCCAGGCCAGCCAACATTTTGGAGCCGTCGAAGTGCATGATCCAGTTGGAATATGCGCCGTACTCTTTAGGGAGCTCGGCTTCAGTCCATTCAGCGATGAAGTCAGCCAAAACCTGCGATTTGATAGCTCCCCGTGGCTTGTAAGTTACATCGAACGGGAGGAGCTCAATGACCCATTTGGCAATCCGGCCCATTGCGTCGCGGTTGTTTATAATGTCATTAAGAGGTACTTCGGATGCTACTGTTATCGAACACTCTTGGAAATAGTGTCGCAGCTTCCGAGATGCCATGAACACCGCGTATGCTATCTTTTGATAATGCGGGTACCGAGACTTGCATGGAGTTAGGACAGTGGACACATAGTAAACTGGTTTTTGGAGAGGGAACTTGTGTCCGTCCGTTTCTCGTTCGACGACGAGCACCACGCTTACAACTTGATGGGTTGCCGCGATGTATAATAACATTGGTTCGCCCGTGTTGGGCGCGGCCAGGACCGGATTTGTTGCCAGTATGTCTTTGATTTCTTCGAGTCTGGCCGTGGCGGCATCTGTCCACTCGAAGTGTTCGGTGCGCCGCAGGAGGCGATAAAGGGGTCATGCCTTTTCTCCTAAGCGGGAGATAAAGCGGCTTAGAGCCGCCACGCATCCAGTTAATTTTTGTATTTTCTTGAGGTCTTTTGGGATATCTAATTGTGACAGAGCTCGGATCTTGGCTGGGTTTGCTTCAATTCCTCTGCCGGATACAATGAAGCCCAAGAGCTTTCCGGCTGGTACGCCGAAAACGCATTTTTCCGAGTTGAGCTTAATGTCATATGCTCGGAGATTGTCGAATGTGAGCCTCAAGTTGTCTACTAGAGTTTCGACATGTTTGGATTTGATGACCACATCATCCACGTATGCTTCAACTGTTTTGCCGATCTGGTTGGCCAGACATGTCTGAATCATGCGCTGATATGTCGCGCCGGCGTTTTTGAGCCCGAAGGGCATCGTGTTGAAGCAGAATGGGCCGTATGGGGTGATGAATGCCGTCGCAACTTGATCCGACTCTGACATCTTGATTTGGTGATAGCCAGAGTATGCATCGAGGAAACACAATGAATCGCGTCCTGCAGTGGCGTCGATGATTTGATCAATACGGGGGAGGGGGAAGGGATCCTTTGGGCAGGCCTTATTTAGGTCTTTGAAATCGATGCATAGGCGTCAGGATTTGTCCTTCTTTGGTACCATCACCAGGTTTGCTAGCCAGTCCGAATGCTTTATATCTCTGATGAATCCGGCTTCCAGTAGTTTTGCTAGCTCCTCTCCCATGGCTTGTCTCTTGGGTTCGGAGAAACACCGAAGAGTTTGCTTAACGGGCTTGAATCCTTTTAGGATGTTCAGGCTGTGCTCGGCCAGCCTGCGTGGGATTCCTGGCATGTCTAAAGGATGCCAGGCAAAGATGTCCCAATTCTCCCGGAGGAATTCTCGTAGTGCGGCGTCTACATCGGGGTTTAATTGTGCCCCGATGGAGGCCGTTTTTGTAGGGTCCATTGGATGGACTTGGAATTTGACTATTTCGTCCACTGGTTTAAAAGAGGTGGACTTGGATCTCTTATCTAGTATCACATCGTCCCTGTCCACCGTTGAGCGCAACGCAGTTAGTTCCTCGGCCGCTAGGGCTTCGGATAATGCCTCGAGGGCCAGTGCGGCTGTCTTGTTTTCGGCGCGGAGCGCTGTGTCCGGATCACTAGCAAGAGTGATGATTCCGTTGGGTCCGGGCATTTTGAGCTTCATGTACCCGTAATGGGGTATGGCTTGAAAAATTGTGAATGCTTCTCGTCCTAACAGAGCGTGATATCCGCTGCTAAACGAGGCCACTTGAAATGTGACCTCCTCGGATCTGTAATTATCCGGCGTGCCGAACACCACATCCAGTGTGATTTTTCCTGAACAGCATGCTTCCCGGCTTGGTATTATTCCTCTAAAGGTTGTGTTGCTTCGCTCAATGCGGCTCCAGTCTATTTCTATTTTTCGCAGGGTTTCCTCGTAGATGGGATTCAGTCCACTGCCGTTGTCCATGAGTACCTTTGTAAGCCGGAAGCCGTCCACTATCGGACTGAGCACCAATGTGGCTGGTGCTCAGGCTGTCCGGAATTTAGGTTCGTCACTGGCATTAAAGGTAATAGCCGTGTCACTCCATGGGTTTATTGTTGCTACTTGGTAGACTTCGTTAAGGCTGTGGAGCGTTCGTTTCCTTGCATTGTTTGATGCGAAAGTCTCGAAGACTGTTGACACCGTACTGGCGTTTCTGGGGTGGTGCTCTGCGGATTCTGGAGTTAGAAGCTCCTCGCCACTTCTGGCCACCTGCCGGAGTATCCAACATGCTCTAAGGCTGTGAGTTGGTGTGACTTCCCCTGAACTATGAATTTTACAGGGTCCATTGAGCCATCCCTCCAGTACGGTCCCATACCCTATAGAGGGTTTTTGTTTTTTGCTGTTTGGCGCAGGCGCCTGGCGATAATGCGCCCTTTTGTTTCGGACTGGGATTGTATCCAGGGCCGGATTGTCCCAGAATTTAGTTTCGGTTTTCCGA
Organism: Triticum dicoccoides; assembly: GCF_002162155.2. Classification (NCBI taxonomy): domain Eukaryota; kingdom Viridiplantae; phylum Streptophyta; class Magnoliopsida; order Poales; family Poaceae; genus Triticum; species Triticum dicoccoides. Next base: position 679,801,056 of record NC_041385.1, on the reverse strand, counting down.
ACGCTTTCTGTCGCACAGTACTTTCGTACTATGGATGTCAAGTCGGCGAAGCGTGTAATTTCGCAGCGACTTATGGTGTTGAGGATTCCGATGTCCGTGCAGTTGTTACAGAAGGATGAAATTGCATCTTTCTCATGGTAGTCATTTATCCTGTTCATAACCAGGAGGAATCTGGCCCAGTAGTGGTGTACTGTTTCCCCGTGCTCTTGCCGTATTTGGGATAGATCCCTTATATTTGGGTGGGCGGGTGGATTTAAATCCGGAACCTCGCCCGATATAAGACTCAGGGGCCAAGAAATTTCTGGATTCGGAAGCTTGTTTTCTTGGACGTTATACAATGAATCAGGCCTGCTGCCTGACTTTAGGTTCAGGGCTTGGGCAACATCCTCCCCTCCGCGGATGTCCGGCTTGGAGGGGTCGGGAATCCGGACACATCTGGTCCTTAGGATGGGCGAAGATTCGCCGCATTGTTCTTCCACCACTTCAACATGGTGGGTGACCTGGGGAGAGTCGATCTCTCTCTTATCGGGTTTAAGCCCAATCTGGCCATAATCTGTAGCGACTCCCAGGGCGGCGATGCGATCCAAGAGCTCGTTTAAGGAAGAGAGCTCCATCGGCTCTAGCTGCTTGGCAAGTTCCAAGCTGATGTGGAGATTGTTTTCGATGCCCGAGAGGTCATCGTCGGCGCGGCGGCCGAACAGGCGGTCATCAAAAAACTGCCTAGCCGGAGAGTTTGACCGATAGACAAAGCTCCTTTAGCAACAGCGCCGTCTTTAAAGACGGGGTGCGGCATCCTTCCTGACGGTGACGACACAGAGGAACTCTCAATGAAAGCACCAATGTCGGTGTCAAAACCGGCGGATCTCGGGTAGGGGGTCCTGAACTATGCGTCTAGGCGGATGGTAACAGGAGACAAGGGACACGATGTTTTTACCCAGGTTCGGGCCCTCTCGGTGGAGGTAAAACCCTACTCCTGCTTCATTAATATTGATGATATGGGTAGTACAAGAGTTGATCTACCACGAGATCAGAGAGGCTAAACCCTAGAATCTAGCCTATGGTATGATTGTTGTTTTTTCCTACGGACTAAAATTCTCCGGTTTATATAGACACCGGAGAGGGCTAGGGTTACACAGAGTCGGTTACAATGGGAGGAGATCTTCATATCATATCGCCAAGCTTGCCTTCCACGCCAAGGAAAGCCCCATCCGGACACGGGACGAAGTCTTCAATCTTGTATCTTCATAGTCCGGGAGTCCGGCCAAAGGTCATAGTTCGGCCATCCGGACACCCCCTAATCCAGGACTCCCTCACCTGCCGAGATCGCCGCTGCTTCCACCACCACGCCGTCGTGCTGCTGGATCTCCATCAACCTCTCCTTCCCCCTTGCTGGATCAGAAAGGAGGAGACGTCTTCCCCAACTGTACGTGTGTTGAACGCGGAGGTGCTGTCCGTTCAGCACTAGGATCTTCGGTGATTTGGATCACGACGAGTACGACTCCCTCAACCCCGTTCTCTTGAACGCTTCCGCTCGCGATCTACAAGGGTATGTAGATGCACTCCTCTCTCGTTGCTAGATGACTTCATAGATTGATCTTGGTGAAGCGTAGAAATTTTTTATTTTCTGCAACGTTCCTGACATTGGATTTGTTGTATATTTATGTTCTCTTATACTCTCCTCTTATTTCCCTTGTCTTTTTTTACGAGGTACATTTCCTTGGCAAAATTAAGGAGTGGCGTGCACCTTCAACTCGCTTGGAAGGTTAGGGCAGAAAGAAAAGCTCAGATTTTTTGCTTGGCTCTTGTTGCAAATCTGTTTTTGCCGCAAAGTGAGACGTGCAATTTGTGCTTCACACCTAAAGATGTCTTGCCCTTTCTCCAAACAAGTTTGGCCTTCTTTTCAAGCTAGTCACTCGTCGGTATGTCATGTTGCGACCTATGCGCAAGTGCGGGAACAACATTTCCACGGGGAAATGGGACGATGAGAAGAAGAGAAACCACAATCTGCTTGTTTATTCATAGTGGCATTTATGGAAAGAACGAAACAAAAGAATATTTGAGCACAAGGAAGCCACTCCTCCTGCGATAGTTGCGATGATCAAGGGTGATATCAAGGTTCTTGAGTCTTGAGGACGCGTACCGTGTAATTAAATTGCATCTGTGCAGGCGTGATAGCACACGTGTTCCTTCAGGAAAAACATGGTTTGATCAAGCGACCAGTGAATGGATAAGAGAAAGAAATGGAAAGAAAAAGGGGAAATGCCCGCAGGCTCTCACGCTATGTCACCGAACGTGCTCTCCATGAATTTTGCAGCTGCAAGGCGCCATTTCTCGACGTTTCTTCTGATTGCTCCATTGACATCGCTTTGGGCCGGCAGCTTCTCTCTGAATGTGTAGTTGTTGCGCTCATGCCAAATTTCGCAGGAGATCAGGATCACCATGGATCTAATACTCCGCCATGCAGATGTGCAGCCGTGCAGGGATTGATCCAGCCCCTCCGTTGCAGTCTGCCATTGCACCATAGGCGGTTTTGGTGCAACAGCCATGCGAACAACTTTGCTTGTCCTGGCGGACCAACATGTGGTTGAGTTGGTTAGGTGGACAGTGGTATCCTCAACCCACCAGGGTTTAAATCCTGGTGCTCGCATTATTCCTGGATTTATTTCAGGATTTCCGGCGGTGCGCTTCTTTCAATGGGAGGAGATGTTCCCGTCGACCACGAGGCGCCTACAGTGGCTTCGTAAATCTCAAGATGATATGCCGGCTCAGTCTTTCAGAGGTGCTCATAGGGGTAGGGTGTGCGTGTGTGCGTTCATAGGGATGAGTGTATGCGCGTGTATATGAGCGCTTGTGTCTGTACTGATGTTCAAAAAAAACTTTGCTTGCCCCGGTGCGGCGGTGCCCACGCTTTCCAGAAAATCTTCTTGTATCCCGTGGCCTCTGTCGTAGCGACTTGCAGACAGTACGCACTACTTGTGGTGTATGCAGAGCATCTGCTGTTTTTTTCCCTATTATCTTATAAAAACATGCAAAAGCAAGGCTCCTGCTGGTTGGGGTCAAGTGACATGTTCTTCTTTTTGTTTCTGTATATACACAAATCATATATACATATATTCCAGTGACCGCAAAATGCTTTCTGCTGCAAGGGATTAACACCCTCAACAACAAGAAGTTATTTAAAACTCGTCGTTTATCTTGACGGATCCACTTCCATTTATAGGCCGAAGACCCAGAGTATTGAGATCAACAAGAGAGCCATAATCTTGGCACGCCTCCACTACGGTGTCATACGACTTTGCAGAGAGCTTGAGCCCTTGGTTGGAGGCCCTGATGTACATCTCATAGGCAAGTTTGGGCTTACCGTCTTGCACAAGGGCTTCGATCAACACCTGATATGTGACCTCGCTCGGCTCGACGTTGTGCATCTTCATCCTGTGGAACCACTCGAAGGCCGCGCCGCTCCTCGTGCAAGCGGTGATGATCGCGTTGAAGGTCACAACGGTCGGCTCTATCTTCGCGGACAGCATGTCCCGAAGAACTGCGTCCGCCTTGTCATGGTCACCCTTGCCGGCGTAAATGGACGCCAGGATCGTGTACGCGTGCAGGTTCGGGTCGACGCCGACCTTGCGCATGTGCTCCCAGACCCTCAGCGCCTCGTCGTAGAGCCTGCCCTTCTCGAGCGCGCTGAGCAATGCTCCATAGGAGACCACGTCTGGTTTCAGCCCCCGGTCTATCATCCTCTTGAACGTGTCCACAGCGGCGGACGACTCGGCCGCTCGGGAGCAGGCGAGGAGCACGGCGTTCCACTCCCGGCTTCCGGGCTCCAGCCCCTTCTCCTGCATCTTCTCGAGCAGCCTCACAGCCCACCTCCAGATGCCCCTCCTCTTGGCAGCGCTGAGTAGGACGTTGAAATGCGACCTGATGAGCTCGTGTGACAGATTGTTCGGCTTCGGCCCTTTCTCCAGCAGGTCCTCGTAGATCTCCAGAGCCGCCCACCACTTCTTGGCCCTGCCCATGAGCCAGATCAGATGGTTGCACACTGACAAGCTTATCACCCCCCCGTCGTCGCGCTCGCGGATTCTCTGGTACAGCTCCTTGGCAATGGTGTAATGTTCCTCCCCCGTGCAGGCCCAGACGAGGCGCTCGTAGTAGCTCCTGTCCGGCCTCACCCCTGCTTCGTCCATTGCGAGAAGGACCTTCAATGCCGCACCGGCTGGGTTGTCCGCACCTGTGAGTGACCGCCGCATCGCCATGTGACATACCCGGATGGCCAGCTTCTCATACTTGACAAAGTCTTGCTTCCAGTCCGCGGGGTTCCCCACGAGCTCGCCGTCCTTGTACCTCTCCCTGAGCTTGACGAAGAACTTGAGCGCGGCGAACCCGTCCCCGGCGCTCTTGTATGCCGACATGACCGTCGAGTAAGTCGCGGCAGTCGGCACCAGCCCGCGGCCCTCGATGTCGTCGTACACCCTGAAGACCTCCTGGATCTTCCCTTGCTCGACATAGACGGACATCAGAGTGTTGAAGGTCACTATGTTTGGGGAGATCCCCTGCGCTTCCATGTCCGCGAGGACATCCTGAATCCTCCCGAACTCCCCGGAGTTCTTCACCGCGCCCAGCAGGCAGTTGTACACGAACTGGTTGAGGCTGCTGCCGTCTCCCCTTCCTTTGAGATGCTCCACGACGGCGAAGGCGGCGTCGAGGCGCTTCTCCTTCCCGAGCCCCCGAATCACCGAGGTGTATACCTGGAGGGGCAGGTGCTCGCCGTCGCCGCCGCCGCCAAGGAAGTCCTCCACCGAGAGCTTCACATCCTCGGCCGTCTTCGCGTCCCGTAGCGCCGCGGCGACCGCGACGACGTCGACGGGCCCTCCCCTCCGCCTGCCGCCGTCGCTGACGGCTGCGGACTTGGCGGCGAACCCGCGGGGGCGGCGGGGCGACGCGGAAGCCGGGGAACGGAGGAGATTCAGGGAGGTGCGCTGGCATGCGGGGTTTCGTGGACGACGGGGAGAGGGGAGGTGGCCGACGGGGTGAAAGACGGCGAGTGAGGAAGCCATTTGGCGGGTTGCCGCCGCAGTGCCCGGACGCTGGTGACCGCGGAAGGTCTAGAGGGCTCCCACGTGGCATGGTTTAGGATTTTTTCAGGATAACGCGAGATCCTATTTCTCTACCGAGCACTGGCTCGTCTTACGGCGCGCTCACAGCTCGCGCGCGCACGATCCAAATCGTGCGGTCGAGGGGATGCGTATGAGAAAACTATACTTCTCCCCCTCAAATTCTCAATCCCTCTAAACTTTAAAAAGGATAAATAAAGGCGGCTGCTATGAATCAACCGTCAAGAAATCAGCCGGATTGCCAACCGTCTGATCTATTTTATCCCAGCCCTTGAAAAAAAGGTTAACACACGCACGCCCTGCTTCGATCACCGTCTAGGATGCCACTGCAACAACATCATGGCTACTGCCAGCAAAGCACCGCGTTGCGGCACCGGAGCCACCGTCGGCCGCTACATCACAACACCAGGAGCTCCTGGCGAGAGCTTCATTGGAGCACTGAGCTGCTGCACTACAACTTCGAGCCCGCCGGCGAGCGCTGCAACGTAGCACCGGACGCTACCGATGAGAGCTCCATTGAAGCACTGAGCGCTACACTGCAGCTTCGAGAGCGCCTACGAGCTCCATTGGAGCATCAAGCGTTGCACTGCAGCTTTGAGAGCACCGGCGAGCTCCATCGGAGCAACGAGCGCTGCAGCTTCAACAGTCGTCGGCGAGTGCTGCAACGCAGTATTGGGAGCCGTCGTCGAGAGCTCCATTGCAGCACCACCGCCGGCGAGCTCTATGGGGTTGCGACGCCGCTTGTGCTGCACTGAGAGCGCCGTCGAGCTCCATTGGAGCACCGGGCGCTGCACTGCAGCTTTGACAGCCGCCGGCGAGAGCTCCATTGCAGCACCTTCGCTGGCGAGCTCCACAGGGTCGCGGCGCCACTTGTGTTGCACTGCAGCTCCGCCACCACCATGAGATCCACGGAAACGCAACTCCCTCCGGTGATGTGCGGTGCCCGCCTCCGGTCTCCCCGTGTTGCACTGCAGCACCAGCGATGACCGGCGCCAGCCTCCGGCCTCTTCTCTCGCGTGTGACGACAAAGGAAAAGAATGGGGGAGAACGTGTGGAGGCGAAGATATTAGGCCGAGGCGGTTGCGAGTGGTGTGTGGGGTCGAACATGTGCCATGTGCTCCAGACGGTTTGCGCGGGGTGGACAATCAACCGGTGAAAAGCGAACGTTTTCCACAAATAAGTCACCTCCAGTACTTCTTAAAACCGGATAAATCAACCCTTAGATGGATTTGCACGGAATTGCAAGTGGTTTTTGATATAATGTTGCTGACTAAGCTTGCTCAACCTTATAAATGAATCCATAAGGCAGAAACCACACCGTCATACAAACATAAATCAAACAGACTTAGTTCATAAGTTGCACACGCAACAACGAGTACAAATAACTAGGCACGCAGGTTGACAACCTACACACTAAGAGGACGACACCAACAAAGGGCTGCAAAACACCAAATTACGCCAAATGATCTTGATTACGCTAGATGAGAGAGAACATCGTTGCCCGAACACGAGAAATCAGAAGCTCCGTGGTCTCCTCGTCGCAAGCTTTAACCAACGGCTTTCACTGCTGTAAAATGAGGAGCAATTTGAAAATACGGTCAGCACATTTGTTAGGAAAGACATGTTCAATAGTGAAATTGTTTCTAATAGTCCATAAAACCCAGCACGCCGCAGCAAGCCAAACAAGAACACCCATTTCACTTGTCCGCACAAGGTCTTAGCAAGCTCAAGCAACTCGGCAAAAGAGTTAGGGGCTCAGTTTACACCTAGCACGATCGAGTGCAGCTCCAAAGCAAAGCAACTAAATCACATTTGAAATGATATGATCAAAATCTTCACGCCCAACACACAGGGCACAAAATTCAGACGTCGGCCCGCTACATTTATGGATTTGATCCACAAGCAGCCTGTTTCTGATAGCTTTCCATAGGTAAATTTTGGTTTCCAGAGGGATACAAGCACGCCAAATGTCCTTAAAATTAGAAGAAACTGAGCCAGAAATCAACTTAGAGTAAGAAAAATTAACCAAGAAACAACTAGAAGCGGTATGGGTCCAAATCATTGAATTTGTAGCCTCCGAGAACGTGGGGAAGACAGCAACAATACTATGCTATTTCTCCAACTCTACAGGATAAAGCACCTAGTGGAACTCCAAGTCCCAATTATTACGAGAGAGGTCCAAAATGAAAATGTTCGGTTAGAACAATAGGAAAAAAAGAATAGGAAAAGAGGCACAAAGCGGGGCATCGCCATAACATCAATCAAGACAATACTGGACAAACTTGCTATCATGGCCGACAAACTTGACCAAAGAACAAAAATCATAACGGAGTTTAACCAAATCACGCCAAAATTGAGAACCTCCAGCATGAGAGGCGAGCATGAGGCTAGAAGTGGAAAAGTATTTAATTTTAAGAATATCATACCACAACATCTCAGGAGAAGAATTGAGAATCCCCCACCATCATTTAACATCAAACATTTGACAAATTTTAACGTGCTCCCTCTTGATGGCCTGATACCATATGAAACAAGAGAAGGAGATTGGATTCGGCACAGCCCATAGGGCGGCCGGGGTGACGTTTATATATGCAGCCTCTAGGGCACGGCATAGCCGAGATTACATAGGTTGTTACAAGGGATATGGAGATAACAACAAATATTAACAGCCTCCTAATCCTATCACAACATTCTATTTAACAGAGAATCCTCCACCGCCATTTAACATCAAATGTTTGACAAATTTTAACATGCTTCCTCCTACCCCGTCTTTTACATGTGAGGTAAATAGCATGCTCCCTCACGCTCGTGGCTTTCCAAGCAATGGCCACCGTCGAGCGCCCACCACGAGACAGCAGCGTGCGTCGAGCTGGTGCTTGGTGGGGTACGTCTCCATGGTGGCCTCCGCGGACCGCGGTCCTGGAAGCTACGTGACCTCGGTCATATCCAGTTGCTCATGACCGCCGGAGCCATCAAATATCTCCTTCTGTAGATGTCGAGGAGCGCCGGGGCGCTCGTGGTCCGGGGCAGGGCGCGAGTGTATGCCGTGACTATGCGATTGAACAGGCTCCGGCGTGGTGGTGCGATGAATTATTGTTTTTTTAAACAGAGGCAAAAGCTTTGCCTCATCCATTAAATAAGAGAGAAAATAGTTTGTTACAAGTCACCCAATTACACGGCATGCAGATTATTCTCGCAAAATTAAAGACCCTAGCTTTTTTGCACCGGCGACGATCCAAAGGTTGGCCTCAGTAGAGATGGAGGAGAGCAAGATTGTCGGTGGAGCACTCTTATGTTTGAAAACTCTTGCGTTACGCTCGTTCCAAATTGTCCATGACACGAGCATGGTGAGAGATGCCTTGGCTTGTCAGTTTGGCGTGCCGTCGGTGCAAGTACTCGCCCACCAATCTTTAACTGAGTCAAAGAAGGGCCAAGCGGAAGTGTCTAGCCCGGGAATGAGGAATTTCTCGATGACCAATGACCAAAGCCTTCGAGTATAGCGGCATTTGTAGAAGAGGTGAGGTCCGCATTCTTGCACCCTCTTGCAAAAAGGGCAAAGATCAAAATTTGGCCACCCACGCTTTGCCAACCTATCGGCGGTCCAAATTCTATCTTGGAGCGCCAACCAAGCAAAGAATTTGATTTTTGAAGGTGCCCAAGCCTTCCAAACCATCTTATCCATGGGTGAGAGGACCATCCCTAGGTATTGCGCCTTGTATGCAGAGGCCGCCGAGTATTGCCCACTTGCCGTATGTTTCCAAAGGATGTCGTCCTCGGTGAGATCGTCGAGATGGACCTCAAGGAGGAGAATCCAAAGAGCGAAGAACTGTGTGACGTGCTCAACAGAAACAACGGTGGGGGGTTTGATCTTGAGTATCCACGCATTGTGCTTGAGCGCCTCCCGCACCTTCCAATTTTTTCTCTTGGAGGCCTCATAGATGAGCGGAGCAATGTCCTTAGGCTTGCGTCCAAGGAGCCAAGGAGAGTCCCAGAAGGGGGTCTTCGCGCCGTTACCAACGATGATGGTGGTGGAAGCATAGAAAAAGTTGAGGTCCTCCTCGTTGCATGGGTTTCCCATCCCCACCCACATCTTGGTGGCATCCTTTCATTCATACCACGGCCACCGTAACCTGAGAGCCCGAGTGAACTTGTCGGTGTTGAGAACCCCAAGACCCCCATACTCAAGAGGCCGTCAAACAATCTCCCAATTCACCTTGCATTTTCCCCTCGTCGTCTTGTCCGAACCAGACCATAAGAAAGCTCTCTCGAGCTTGTTCACATTGAGAAGGATGGTTGGTGGAATGACCAGCGGGGTGGCGGGGTAGACCACTTGGGATGTGATCACGGACTTGACAAGGGTCGTTCGCCCGATGGTGGTGATGTTTTGATCATCATAAGTTGATAACTTGCTCGCAACTTTGTCCACGAGAAATTGGAGGTCCATCAACTTGAGCTTCCAAACAAAGAGGGGCAGCCCCAAGTATCGCAAGGGGAACGAAGCCCGTGTTGCCGGCAAACTTTGGGTTAGGTGGCCGAAATCAAGATGGTTGCAGCGAATGGGCACTATAGAACTCTTCTGGAAATTGGTGCAAAGGCCCGTAACCTCTCCGAAACCCCTCAAAATGCTTGCAAGGTTGTCCACGTCCTTTTTGACCGGGGCCAAGAAGACGGCTGCGTCATCCGCGTACAGAGAGGTCCTCATCACGGCTCCCCTACCCCGGATTTTATGGAGGAGCCCCTTTCTCGTAGCTACATCAAGAATTCTTTGGAGCGGATCAATGGCGATGATGAAGAGAAACGGGGAGATGGGGTCTCCCTGCCGAAGACCTTTCCCATGCTTGATGGGACACCCGGCAATACCATTGAGAACGATCCTCGAGGATGAAGAGCTAAGGAGGGCCGCAATCCAGTCCCGGAATTTAGTTGAGAAGCCTCGCCGTTGGAGAAGATCTAGCAAATACTCCCACTTAACAGAGTCGAAGGCCTTGCGAATATCAAGCTTGAAAAGGAGGGAAGGTGTCTTCTGCTTGTGGAGGCACCGAGCGAGATTGCGAACATACAAAAAGTTGTCGTGGATACTTCTTGTTTTGATGAAGGCACTTTGGGCGTTGGAGACGAGGTTTGTCATGTGTGGGCCGAGCCTCATGGAGAGCACCTTTGCGATAATTTTCGCTATTGCGTGGATGAGACTGATGGGCCTATAATCGGCGATGCCCTCCGCCCCTTCCTTCTTAGGCGGGAGCACCATGTTTGCAGAGTTTAGCCACTGGAGGTTTGCAGTGTGTAGGGAGTCAAAGCACGTGATAACCCTCATGAGGTCGTGCTTGATAATGTCCCAACACTTCTTGAAGAAGAGGCCCGTGAAACCATCCGGCCCCGGAGCCTTGTCACTTGGCATATGTCATTGATCGCTTCGAGAACCTCACTCTCAGACATAGGGGAGTCAAGGCCATGCAGATCGAGAGGTTCGAAATTTAGCTCCTCCCAATTGAAATCTTCGCGGCTTTGAGGGCCTCTGCTCATGACATTTGAAAAGTGGTCTTGGATTAGCTTCTCTTTGGCGTAGTGCTCGGTGACCCAACCAAGCAGGAGCAGTTGGACGCGCGGCGTTCTACTACATTACAGTAGGAGCAGTTGACTGATGAAGCTGATTGAGACCTGTTGTCCGTGACTTCATGACTGGGCACATGAGTTGGACGCTGTGTTCGAATCCTTCAGGTTGACATAGGAAGGTTGGCTTGGTGAATTCATGGATGATACAACTAGAAGCTACGTACGGGGCCGATGTCCACCGTTGGATTGATCCTGCGATGACTTCTGTTTTAGGGAAATCATGCGACTTTAAATGCTCGCCAAAGTGTGTTCATTTCTCCTTTCTGCAATGCCTGTAATGTTCTGTGTGGTGTCCGGTGTCTATAGTTCTGTTCTGTTGGTAGTTTCAGGTTCTTCGAAGATTCCTTCATCAGTGGAGATTTTTTTTTCGAAACGGAGGCAAAAGATTTGCCTCATCTATTAATTAAGACAAGAAGAGTTTGTTACGAAGTCAATCTTACACGGCATGAATGATTACTCGCGTAAAATAATAGCCCCTAATTTCTTTGTTCCGGCAGTGGCCCAAAGGTTTGCCTCGCAAACGATGAAGTTAAGGAAGATTGGTGACGGAGCGCTCTTCTGCCGGAAAACACGGGCATTCCTCTCATTTCAAATGGTCCATGACACGAGCATGGTAAGAGAGGCCATAGCCTTTCTATTGAGGACTCTGGCACCGGTTCTATTTGTCCACCACTCCTCTACCGAATCATGTAGCTGCCAAGTAGTAGTGTCCAAGTGGTGAAGGCCGAATTTCGCGATGACCGGTTCTAGCTGTCGAGAATAGAGTGCGTGACTAGGCAACAGGGAAAATGCAAGAGATGCGGCATTGACAATGCACCTTCCCCGCGACATACACAAGGTGGACCGTCAAAAAAGAGTCAAACAATATTTTCATAGGGAAAACGGAAAGAACCAGAGCAAACGGTAAACGTGGGAAACAAGAGGAGCAATATTTTTGAAAACAACACCACACTAGTACACATTGCCATGGGATAGATCATAGATATAAGGGGACGGTCAGAAAGAATCAAGTGATGCTTTTATCTAGATGGACATATTACGTCACCCCTAAGTCATTGCAAACTTTATTCTTATTTTATTGCATTTGATCTCCTTAACACTATAAAATATAACACTTTTTCCCTAATTGTCTGCACTTCTTTTCTTCTGAATTCAGTACAGTTGTTGTCTTTACCAACATGAATCAAATAAGTATGTTTCCAGCTTATTGCGTGATCTTGTTCTTAATTTAGCAAATATTCTTCGGCTCTTATTTATTCCTAATTGATTGCAAATGATCTCCGCTCATATTAGCACACATCCACTATAAAAAGAGACGACTTATCATTTGGTTAGCCCAACAATTCATAGCACTCTGTAAGTCTGCATTTCATAGTCTCACCGCTTGTAAGTCTGCAACCAACAGATGAAGAACATGAAGATTTCATTCTTCGCCCTTGCGCTCCTCATGCTATCTTCAGGTATATATATTTTTAGGGATTTTTTTTTAAAAAGAGGGACTCCCCGGCCTCTGCATCAGAACGATGCATACGGCCATATTTATTAGATAGTAAAAAGGTTCAACAAGGTATCAAAGTCTGCAAACAACCGCAAAGGCTAGCTCACACAGAGCCTCAAAGCCAAAATAAACAGCCCAATAAGCCACAACCGGCAGGCAAAATAGAAGATAGGTAAACTAATTTCCTATCCTATTACATGACCGCCATACAAATCGGTTAAAGATATCCCGCGCTACCATCTTCCACCGGACAGATCCAGTAACCAAATGCTCCCTGGCCTCCGTCGGAGTGAGTAAGGACCACATACGGATCAACGCTGTAGCCCGAATAGAACCTGCAAAAAATGAATTGTTGTTGTTCTGTTAAATGCCAAATCATTTCTGCAATTCCAAATTGCCCATAACAACGCACATACTTCTACACGAATGTGTCTAGCTGTTTCGGACTCTATCCCAGCAAGCCACGCCCCGAATAACGTGTTGACCGAAGTGGGAGGAGTAATGTTAAAGGCAATTTGCACAGAGCGCCACAACCCTCGTGCCAACGGACAGTCAAAAAAGAGATGCTTGATAGTCTCGTCCCGATCACAGAAACTACACCTAGTAGAACATGTCCAGTTGCGCTTAACTAAATTGTCCTTTGTTAAGATTACTTGTTTATGCACAAACCACATAAACACTTTAATCTTCAAAGGGACTTTAACTTTCCAAACAACTTTGGAACTAGGAATCACAGTAGTGTTAATGATATCAATATACATTGATTTAACTGTGAACTCCCTAGATCTAGTAAGCTTCCAACACAACTTATCGGGCTGAGGAGTTAACTGAACCTCCATCAGTCTACAGACTAGGTGAAGCCATGCTTCCCATCGATCACCCACGAGCACCCTCCTAAACTGAATGTTGAGTGGAATGGAGTGCATAACCGTGGCAACAAGAGCCTCATGACGCTGAACAATACGATAAAGAGACGGATACTGGGTCGCCAAAGGCGTGTCACCAAGCCACGTATCCTCCCAGAATCGAGTGTTGCTGCCATTACCGACAATACACCTCGTTCTGTTAAAGAAGGTAGTTTTAATTCTCATGAGCCCCTTCCAGAACGACGAATCAGTTGGTCGCAGAGTGACCTGGGATAGGGTCTTGGACTGCAGATATTTACTACGTAAAATCTGCGCCCACGTTGCCTCTGTCTCAGAAGATAACTTAAACAGCCACTTACTAAGCAGGCATCTGTTCTTAACTTCAAGATTTTCAATACCAAGGCCCCCCTGGTCCTTTGGTCGACAGATAATATCCCATTTGGCCAGTCTGTATTTTCTCTTAAGCTCATCACTTTGCCAAAAGAATCGGGATCGATAGAAGTCCAGTCTTTTCCTAACTCCAACTGGGACCTCAAAGAAGGATAAGAGGAACATAGGTAAACTCGTGAGCACCAAGTTAATAAGAATCAACCGGCCTTCATAAGACATGAGTTTTCCTTTCCAGCAACTCAGTTTCTTCTTGAACCGATCCTCGATACACTTCCACTCGCTATTTGTTAGCTTACGATGGTGAATGGGAATACCGAGATACGTGAAAGGTAAAGCCCCCACTTCACAACCAAACAATTGTCTATAAGCCTCTTGTTCATCTTTGGCTCTACCAAAGCAGAACAACTCACTTTTATGGAAATTAATCTTCAGCCCCCACAATTGTTCAAATAAGCATAACACTAACTTCATGTTTCTCGCTTTTGCCAAGTCGTGTTCCATAAAAATGATTGTATGATCAGCGTATTGCAGAATGGACAAACCACCATCTACCAGATGAGGCACCAAGCCACCCACTTGACCGGCCTCCTTTGCCCTCCCAATCAGTATCGCTAACATATCAACCACAATATTGAACAAAATTGGAGACATAGGATCACCCTGCCTCAGACCCTTGTGTGTTTGGAAATAGTGACCTATGTCGTCATTCACTTTAATTTCAACGCTCCCTTTTTGGGTGAATGCCTCCACCTGGCGCCGCCAAGCTTCATCAAAGCCCTTCATGCACAAAGCCTGTTGAAGGAACGGCCATTTGACTTTATCATATGCCTTCTCGAAATCCACTTTGAAAATAACTCCATCCAGTTTTTTCGTGTGAATCTCATGGAGCGTTTTATGAAGGACCACAACCCCTTCCAGGATGTTCTTGTCCGGCATGAAAGCCGTTTGAGAAGGTTGCACCACAGCATGCGCAATCTGCGTGAGCCTAATCGTCCCAACCTTGGTGAAAATTTTGAAACTGACATTCAGAAGACAGATAGGCCGAAATTGCTCAATTCTCACGGCCTCTGTCTTCTTAGGGAGAAGAGTTATTGTTCCAAAATTAAGTTGGAAAAGCCGCAAATGTCCTGAGAACAAATCATGGAACATCGGCAACAGATCCCCTTTAATAATATGCCAGCACTTCTTATAGAACTCAGCCGGGAAACCATCCGACCCAGGTGCCTTATTATTCTCCATCTTGGAAACGGCCTCGAAAACCTCCTTTTCCGATAAAGGGGCGGTTAAGATATCGTTCTCCACAGCAGAAAGTTGAGGTACATCTTGGATCCTAGACTCATCCAACGACACACAGTTGTCCTCTGGTGGTCCAAACAATCGTTTGTAATACTCAGTAATGTAAAGCTTCAGGTTATCCTGACCGATAATTGTACCCTCATCTTGTTCTAGCTGGAAGATTCTCTTCTTCCTATGTTTTCCATTGGCAATCAAGTGGAAGAATTGAGTGTTTGCGTCCCCCTGGACCACTCGGCGAACCTTGGCTCGCAGCGCCCACTTTAATTCTTCCTCACAAAGAAGCTCTTTCAACCTCATCTCAGCGTCAAGCTTGGTATGAAGCTCGATGGCCGGCAGAACCGTGGATTCTGCCTTTATGTCTAAAATCTGAATCAGGGCCAGGAGCCGTTCCTTTTCAGCCTTATAAACTCCACTAAGATGTTTAGCCCACCCACGTAGGAAACTTCTCAAATGCCTAATCTTATTCTGCCAGCGCTCAAGCGCATTCCTACCGCCTGCATCCTTAGCCCACTCTCTGGCTACGAGATCCAGGAAACCTTCTCTCTCAAACCACGCAAGCTCGAACGAGAACAAATTCTTATTGCCCGAGTAAGTAGCCCCACCAGAGTCGAGCAGAAGAGGCGTGTGATCAGAAATCCCGCGAGAGAGAGCCTAAACTGTTACAAAGGGAAACTTCTGTTCCCAATCGACACTAGCAAGTACCCGATCCAACTTCTCAAACGTTGGATTTGGCAAAGCGTTAGCCCATGTGAACTTCCTACCTGAAAGCTCAATCTCTCTCAAATCCAAGCTTTCAATAATAGTGTTGAACATGAACGACCATCTCCCGTCGAAATTATCATTGTTCTTCTCATCACGTCTCCGAATAATATTAAAGTCTCCCCCAACCAGAATGGGGAGTTGCTCTGACCCGCAAACTCTGACAAGGTCGGCCAAAAAATCGGGTTTGAATTCTGCCTGCGCAGCACCATACACCGCCACCAGAGCCCAGTCAAATCCATCAACCTTGGACCGCACCCTCAACTTAACAGCAAAATCACCCATGCTCACACTTCTAACTTCGAGAGAGTCGCATCTAACACCAAGTAAGATCCCTCCCGATCTTCCTCTCGGTGGCAGACAATGCCAGTCATAATCAATACCCCCCGATAAAGTGTTGAGAAATTGTGGTGAGAAATTGGCCCTACTAGTTTCCGACAATGCAATAAAGTCCAATCTATGCTCAACGGATGCTTCAGCGAGGAACCTCCTTTTAGCCAAGTCCTTAAGACCTCTGCTATTCCAAAAGATTCCTTTCATATCTCATCATGGAATTTTTTAGCCGTGCGGATCCTAGCACTCCTACGTACCGTGGACATCGGGTAAATCTTGCGCTTCCATTTGCGCTTAGGGCTGGTCCTCGTGCCCCCCCGGTCCTCTCTCCCCGTTTTTGGGTGGCTAACTACAACCATCTCGACATTCTCATCCTCCTCCTCTGGCTCCTGAAGGGGAGGCGCGAGATCAGCCCAAAAGTCATCAAGCACCGGGACTCCCAAAGCATCAATCTCGGAATCATTCATGGGTTTTACGGCGGCTAAGTTACGAATCAATTCTAGAGCCCTCTCGGCTTCCAAATCAAGCACATCATTGATGGAATTAGAAACTTCACCCTCATTACTACCTAGTGAAATTCCTAATTGGTTTGCATTATCAACAATCTCATCAATCGAAAAATGCAAGATAGAATTTGAAGTATTCACCGACATACCAGTAGTGACCTGGACGTCACGAAGCTTGGCCGCCCTCTCGGCGCAGCGCCGCTGCATGTCGTCCACCTCCGGACGGCCCTGAAGCCGACTGCTCAACTGTCGACCCTCAGACGCCTGGTCCGGAATCCCGCCGAACTGAATAACCTCCTCCGGCGTGAAGATGCCTGGGGAGTGACTGCCTATCACCCTCCGAGCACCCAGCTGGTCTCCATGACCAGGAGATGGCGCCGAGACAGATGATGGGGAGCCAAGGGCCGCCTACCCCCGCTCCCCATCCACCCCAGACCGCAGGCCAGGAGTGCCCACCCTCGCCAAGGGTGGGGCGATCCCCCTAGGCGCAGAAGGCGAAGAGGGCCTCGAGGCCACCTACCCCAAGCCCCCTCCAATGACAGGACCTGCCACCTGCAGTACCTGCCCAGCGGTAGGTGAGGAGGGCGCCGAGGTCACCTGCCCCGACCCCCCTCCCGAAGGTACCTCCTCCGTCCTGGAAGTCCCGATCGGAGCAAGAAGATAAGGGGGCGCCGAGGCCACCTGCCTCGAACCCCCAGCCAAGCTCAGAACCACCACCTGCAGCTCAGTCGTCTAAACATTATCTGAGGGAGGCGAGACCACTATCTCCGAACCCCCCTCCGCACCAGAATCCTCCATGCCCGGGCCCTCAAAGGCCAACGCAGGTAAAGAGAGCTCACAGACCTCCAGAGACTCCACCCGCTCGCTCCATAGTCTCGGAGGCGCAGTAGCAGGCTCCATGGATCCAGATCTCAGAGTGGTCGACGGCACAGAAGAGGGAGGCGCCGTCCCACCTCCTGTCTTCAGAGCAACTGACCCTGGTCCCTCGGCCATCTCGCGTCCAGGATCAGCGGCCGGAGTCTCCTTGCCTCCCGTGCTATCATCGGCCTCGTGCATATCAACATCCGTGTCAGCAGGTGCCTCAGCAAACATGCTATCATCCTCAAACTCTATCTGAAGGTTATAAACCTGGCCTCGATAAGCCCACTTAACCACATCAGGCACAAACTCAATGTCCAAAATACTGACCAGCAAGCGAGCAACCCCATGAGCTCTAGTGAAGACCATGTCCACTCGCTCGGGCTTACCCACCAAGATACCCAGACTAGCAACGACCCTGGCATCCTGCAAAGGCTTGGAAGGAGCTCCCAAAAAACGCAACCAAGCCTGGGTAAGAGGTTTGCCCTGAGACTCAATCAGCATCCACTCATGGAACTCCAGAATGCCCTCAGTACCTGGAACCTTACACATCCCAAAGCTCAGCAACCTTTGTAAATCCTCCACCATCGGGAACTCAACCCTGAACACGTTTGGCTCTAGACTGACAAGCTCCCAGCGGAAGTCTCCTGGGGCAAGCTCCCGGAGCCGCTGCACAATCTGGGTCTCAGAGACTTCACCTTTAGTCACTTTAACAACCCCAGTTGTCATACTGTGCACCTCATCAGGAACCTCCCTCTCGGTCGGAGACTCAAAAAACGTGAGCTTCGGACAGTACACGCCGTACTTCATAAGATTCGGTAACTGCTCTCTCAAAAGCGGACATTCCCCAGACTCATGGGCCGGCTTACCACACGTATCGCATAAAACTGCCACACACTCAGCAATGAAGTGGCCCTTATTGCCACATCGGTAGCATAACATTCTTTCCTTCTTGTGCGCATACTTGGCCGCCCTATCCAGCTCAGCCCTGTCAGAGCCCTCCACCGACCTTACCTCGACCTCACCATTACCAGGAACAACCGCATCTGCCAGTGCCGTCACCACCTCCATAGCCTGGCAAGACAACCCAGTCTCCTCAGAAGCCTCGCCAGCCGCCGTTTGGTCAACGACAACAGGATGCTGTCTTGGACGAAAGCGGCCACCTTGGCCACCACGGTTACCACGGAAACCACCGCGGTTACGATTAGCCGGTTCAGACGCCCCTTCGACGAAGCTGCCCGTTGGCCCTAGGAAAGGCCTCTCGGTCGAGCCATCACTCTGCCAGGCATACCCCCGCCCACCACCTGTGGACGAGGAACCCCGGTGTTGACCATCTCCATAGGCGTTAAGCCCATCATCACCCCACCGACCACGAGGCACCGAAGAAACTCCCCCCTAGCCGGAACCTGCTGCAACTGAGCCTGCTCCAACACCGATGCCGTCGAACTCTGCGTCTGCCGAGCCACAAAAAGCGGCGGCCTGACCCCGGTCTGCAACTCCACGGGTCGGAGCTGGCCACCAGAGGCCGGAGGGGGCGGCCTAAGAGCTGGGGTGCCGCGGCCCGCAACTGCCACAGGGGCCGGCACCGGTGGCCGAGGGCCATCCCTTCCCCTAGCCGGCGTAGGAGGCCTGGTGCCCGCAGGCAGCGACCCGCGGCCAACCGCGCCGGACCCGAGCGAACCACCATGCTGCGGCGGTCTAGTGCCGCCTGCCTCTTGAGCCGCCCGGCCGGACCCAGCACTCGTGGCCGGGGTGGCACCACCGAGGCCAGCCCCGAGCGGCAGACCAGCGCCGCCACGACCCGGGCCCTGCGGCAATGCGACCCCGCCACACCCTCCTCCCGCCGGCGGCTGCTGCCCAGCACGTCCCGCTTCGCCCGGGGCGCTTGACTTGGCAGGGGGCTGACCACGACCAGCTATGCCGCGGAGAGGAGGATCGTGCATGGGGGTGTAGACAACAAACCGGACGAACGAACCTGGTCATACTGGGCCTCATACCCAGTTAACACAGGCCCACACAGGACCGGGCCCGGCTCACTCAGAGCCGGCCCAACTCCAGGCACACCACGCCCGCGGCCCAGGAGAGCGTTCAAACGCATCTCCCGCACCTGCGGGATCCCGATCGGGCGCCTCGCCGGCGACAACGCCATGACCGCCGCCGGCCGCCAGGATTCACCACCAGAACGAATCGGCTTCTTCTTCCTCTGAACTTTACTCCACGAATGCGGCCGGATCAAATCGAAAAGGGTGAGGTTTGGAAGACTAACCTTCGGAAGGGGTCCCTTCCATGGCCTGACAGCCGTCGCCGCCGTTCTCCGGTGCACGACGCGCCGCACCATCTCCTTCCTCTCGCCCGCGTGTAGCCCAACCCTCGCCGGATCGTCCACCGGCAATATCCTGTCCACCGTTGAGGCCACCTCATCCTCATCATAACCCGAATTGAAAAAATCACAAAAAAGATCTGAAGGGGTCGGCGTTGGCGGAGAAGCCGCCGGATCGTCGCCGTCTCCGTCCGCCTCGTCCTCATCGGATCCGGCTAGCGCCCAAAACCGGCCGCCAACCCGTGGACGAACCACCGCCCCCGAAAGCATAGGCCCAGCGATCGCCGGACGGCGCCCCGCGTCGCCCTCCCTGTCGCCCTCCCTGATGTTTCAAGATCTCCAATCGCTAAGATCCTTCTGGACGATTTTATGGGAGCATGTGTTGGGGATTTCGGGTTGGCTAAATTCCCGCACCTTAAAAATGGGAGAGATTTTTACTTCCCGGCCTCTGCACCAACTAAGGATGCATACGGCCATTTTAGGAAACTATCTTCAGGTATCTAGGAAGTCGACATTATTATATTTAACATGTATGTCTGGGAATTGTGTATATGTATGTTGGGCTGCTCTAACTTTTCCTATTTTCTCTTTTGATACCTGTAGATATGGCAGCCTCCCTCCAGTGCAGGCATGTCCTCAAAAGTGGCCCATGTAAAATCGATGATTGTAGAGCTTACTGCAATCAGATACCTAGAGTGCCCTCACCCAAAAATCCTGACATGTGTGTTCCTGAGGGATGCAAATGTGTCGTGTGTATAGGGGTGCAAGAAGGGATGTAGTTTTTCCTCTAAGGTTGCTTAACTAATAATAATGGTCTCACATACCATGTGGCCTTGTATAACTGTCAAGGTCAATATTGAGCAGAGAATAATGAAAATGTCATAATACTGCATTGGGCTATTAACTTATGAATCATATCGTATTTATCAATCGTCTATCTATTATATATTATGTATCAAATTTACGATATAGAGGAAAATAGGGAGATGAGCTACTTTTTCTTATAATAGAAAGGCAAAATACCCGGTCATCGATGTGGTGAATCATCTCATTTTAGAAGACCATGACCATTAGACCCACCTACCTTTAACATAAACAGACTACACCATTTAGATCTACATCATGCATAAGTTGTTCGATAAAAACGAGGGACAAACTTTTTAAGGTCAAATGACAAATAATAATCCCATAAATGGTTAGAGACATTAAACTGAAAAAATATCGCAAGAATCTCCGTGTAGAGTCAAATGTCAAAGAAGTTCAATAGAAGTTAATTCTCATCTAACTGAGAATTAGCAATTTATTGTTTCTAAACTGCTAATATGATCTCATCCTTGTGATCTGGTATCCAAAGACGAAATCTAATAAGGTGCAACAGGTAGGATAAAAAATGTTGCAGTGAGTAGTAACTGTAATTTTTCATGATAGCAAAGGAGGGGCACCAACGGCTCAGAATTGTCGGCAGTTTCGTGCACACAGGACATAAACTACAGTAATAAGCAATAGAAATATACCAAGAAAAAATATAAAAGAAGAGGAGAGAAAAACTTGTTTTAAGTCCGACTTGCCGGATTCGAACCAGCGACCTAAGGATTAATCTGCACAAACTACAGTCCTCCGCTCTACCAACTGAGCTAAAGTCGGATTGTGCTGAAATTCATATTGTGCGCTTAATAGACAAAACACATATTCGATTTACACGTCCAATGCATGATTCTGAATGCATCATCAGTACTTTTATTCTTGAGCAGGTACTTGATTTCCGTAGTTTGTAGTGACTAATTATCAAAGCACTTCTCCAGCAGATTACGCATGGACATTTTCTTTTGAGAAACTACTATTTATTTTTCATCTGATCTGTTGATAGTTTTGTGCACATTATCGGTATAACATCTTAGACCAAGGGAATTTTTTTTGAAAGACCTAGCTTGGAGAGCTGGTGTTTTCATGTTGATCATAGCAGGGAGCATGCGGGAAAAACAGGAACATGGTGCTGATCCGCAGATCAGAGAAAGAACAAGAAAAGGAGGAAAGAAACTACGGGCCCACTAGAGGAAAGAGAGCAGCGGCCGCTTGATCAGCCTATCCCTTCTGGAGGCATGGAGAACGGGTGCATTAGGCAGGATGCACCGGCTTGACGCCAGAGATCAATACCTCTCCTGATCGCCTGCATGATCGCCGTCGCAGAGGGCTCCTTTTCTCTGAAGGTGCAACTGTTGCGGTGCAACCAGATCTCCCAGAGCGTCAGCATCGCCAGCGATTTGATGCCCTTTCTGAACTCTGGCCTTGTGCGCCCCACAAACCACGACACCCGATCAGCTGCCGTTGTGGTGCCGTCTTCGGGCTGCGTCCTCAGGGCCTCACAGCCGTGCCATGTCGACAAGCTGCTCCAGAGCGAGGCAGTGAACGGGCATGTCCAGAAAACGTTCTCAGCAGTCTCAAGATTGCGCACACAGAATTGGCAAAAATATGAGTTTGGCCACCTCGTCGCTGCAATCGGTCGTTGCACCACAACCTGTCCAGCATCATCAGCCAGCATAACACCTTCAGCTTCCCAGGCGCCCATGTTTTCCAAATGAGTTGTGGGAAAACCGAGCCGTGGTTGGTCTGGAATTGCGCTCGATATGCTGACGATGCCGAGTAGCAGACACTGGCCTCGAGGTTCCATCTGATTTCATCTGCGCAGTCCAGGTTGAGGGAGATGGGCGCAGTTCGCAGCAGTCGTGCCAAATGCACGCAGCCTTGCACCACCAGCTCGGTTTGTCCATGCGCCAGGTCTTGGATCCAGCGATCCTCATGCAGGGCATCGGCCACACTCCTATTCTTCCGCTTCGAGTGCTGGTATAGAGCGGGAAACAGCACCCTGAGCGTGCCCATTGGCAGCCAGGAGTAGGTCCAGAAACTAGCTGTTCGGCCGTTTCCAATTGTGACTGGCGTAGCCGCGCTGAAGAAAGCCTTGTCTGCATCCGAGCACGGCACTTCCATGCCCACCCACGGCCTTTCTGGGTGCTTCCATGTTAACCAGAGCCACCTTTGCCGTAGAGCTCTGCCGAAACGCTCGAGATCGAGGATCCCCAGCCCGCCCTTGTCCAGTGGAGAGCATACCTTGGACCAGTTGACCTTACATTTGCCACCGGAGAGCTCCTCCTCCTGTGCCCAGAGGAAACACCGCCGCACCTTGTCAATCTCTTTGAAGAACTTTTTCGGCATGCGAAGCACAGTGAGAGCAAAAGTAGGAATTGTGCTTAGAACTGCTCGGACTAGCACCCGCCTGCCAGCGATGGACATGAGCTTTCCTTTCCACCCGGCCAACCTTGCCCTAATCCGATCAAGGACGAACTGGAGGTGCACGATCCTGGTTCTGGTGAGGGTGAGCGGCAGCCCTAGGCATTTCATTGGGAACATGGCCACGGTGCCCCCAAAACTTTGCAGCACCTGCTGGATGTCAACTTCTTCACAACGGATCGGGGTTGCAGTTGATTTCTGACGATTTATCTTTAGACCCGTGGCTTCTCCAAACATGTGCATAATATCGACTAAAGCATCCATCTCGGCCTTGTCCGTGTTCATGAAAATCACGGCATCATCTGCATAGAGGCTGACCCTGAGCTTGAGCTCTCTCCTAGGCAACGGCTTGATCATCTGCTGCATGACCGCCTCATCGATCAGGCGCTGCAACGGGTCAATTGCAAGAATAAAAAGCAGTGGTGACAATGGATCTCCCTGACGGAGCCCTTTCCGGTGTCTGATCCTGCTCCCTGCCGTTCCGTTTAGGAGGAACTGAGAGCTCGACGTTGAAAGCAACCATGCAACCCAATCCCTCCATCGGGCGCTGAAATCCATCTCTTGTAGCAGCTCCAGCAGGTAATCCCAGGAAACACTATCAAACGCCTTTGATATATCCAGCTTCAACAGCAACGACGATGTTCTGCTTCTGTGCAACGCTCGTACTCCATTTTGCACATACAGAAAGCTATCCTGGATGCACCTCTTCTTCATGAAAGCCGATTGCGCTGGTGAGACAATTGTGTGGATCACTTTTGTCAGTCTGATTGACAAAACCTTGGTCACCACCTTGGCAAAAGAATGTATCAAACTGATCGGCCGAAAGTCAGTTATTCGCGCGGCACCCTCTTTCTTTGGAAGCAGCGCCACAAACACCGTGTTC